>NC_088871.1:30353951-30704222 GCF_032884065.1 Artemia franciscana
AGGCATTCAGACGGATTGTAAATAATTACTTTAGGACAACTATCAAGCATACTGTTAAATAATTACTGAAAATAGACTTGCTTTTATAGCAGGTGCTTTCGTCTGGAAAATATCAGCCTAAACGCTTTCATAAATGTATTTTATCAATGAAAGGGAGGGGATGATATTCTTTCATTATACTAAACTAGAAGCAAAGAAGTGTCCTTTTCCGACAATAATAATGAGCCCCCTTCCCCTCCTAGGTGTAACCGTGAAGTTTGCTGACTCTGTAGGCTTTTCCTCTAGAGTGGCCTATAATAAATATTTCTCATAAAATTCTAGTTTAGCTACTTTTCCATATCTTGAAAAGGGGGCTAGGAAAATGAGACGGGGGTCTACATATTTGCCGTGAGAAGGTATTTCGAGGCACATACCAGAACTTGTTTCTTCACCCTTTAAATAAATAAAGCCTAAAAGTCTCAGATGAAGGGAAAATGGCTAATTTTTTCAAAAGCTTTTCTTTGAAAAACTACTTGCATTACAATATAAGCTGGATAGCAGATATAGATTTGACAGTTATAAAGAATGAAGGGTGCGTTTAAATATTTTATTATATTTGAACGGCATTGTATAAAGCATTTATAACTATATTTTAGCAAGAATAAAAGCAAAAAAATTTAATTGAGATATTAAAAACACTTAGGTAAATTGAATTCTTTATTTTGCTTTGAAAATGTTATTTTTTTATTATCGCGGGCCGTGAAAACTATGATTTTCTAGCATCGATATAGAAGGGCTGGGGTGCCACAGGAGCAAGTTATATTTGCATTTTATTGTTGAAAACTTTGCATTCTAAGAAGGGAGATTTCAGGGTATTACCCAATAGGTTTTTTTTAACAGTGACAATGCACCAATCTTTTCTGGTTAATAACAACCTCTCTTCACAGCTTAAAATCGTAAATACTTAAAAGGAAATATTTTTGTTATTATTTTTCCAGGCTGCACCCGAAAAGGACTTCGATCGCGTAATTCAGAATTTATTCGCGGATCTCCTTCAAACCAGAGTGGAGCAATTCGTGACAAGGGACACCAAGACCCCTTCAGTAAGTTTCTCAAGACTTTAGAATATTGTAATACCTGAAACGTATAAAAGGACAATTTACGTGGTAACTTCCAATTTTAAATTCTTAGATTTAAGTGTGGGGGATATGGACCCGAAGGGTCACATTGGTCATCTATGGTCGTTAAATTCTTAACTAGTATCGGGGTCTCAATACATCGGACGAATCCCTGTGGAGGCCTTTGTATGGTCATTACACCTTTAGGTGGTAGTTTGGTCTCAATACATCCGAAGCGTCAACCTTAAGAATAATTGATTCTCTTTAAGCCTAATATAAATTCTTTCACAGGATGAAATCAAAAATGTTTCTTTTGGCTAATAAGCGCTTATTATTTTCTAGGTTTATATAGTTACACCATAATGATAATTCCACGAAAATCCTATATAAGACCCAAATGGAAATTGAACGTGAGGGGGATTCTAGTGCGGGGATGAGTCCTATTAGTATACTTTCCACCAATTTTGATGTGGGTAGTTTATTGAGAAAACTCAACCTCAATGCCGAATTTTTGGACAATATGCTAAACCAAATGTCAACAAGCGAAGTCGAGAGAGTGCTAGATGAACAGGTGCCCGCCCCTTACAGTGATAAGTGGGAACCAAAAACAAAGTGGTGCCGGCTCACCCCCTGTTTTGCCCAGTTTTTATTTAGCCGATACCGCTTTGCTCCATATTTATGTTTGTAGGGCCGAGTTTGGAGACCCCTTCAATACTCTTACAACTGGTAGTATCCATATGGATCTGGTAGACGTAGCACTCTCCTATGTCAGCAAGATTCGGACACTTTGATTGGGATAGCGTCAAAGTATTCATCGCTCAAAAAAAATTTTAATGAAAAGACCGGTGATGTGTACTTGCATTACCTGCAAACCGAAATGCGGACGTTTCACCCGGACTTACATAATTGTTAGGGTGTGTTTTGGATTGAGCGGGAAATGTTTTCTCACCCGGACTTACATAATTGTTAGGGTGTGTTTTGGATTGAGCGGAAATGTTTTTAATGGGTAGAAAATCACAATGAAAATGGGAGCGGGTCAATTGTTTTACTTGTAGGAAATCTAGATGCAAATGTCACAAATTAAAAAAGAATTTGCTTTAAGAGGTGGGATGGGGAAGGCTAATTCTAGAAAATACAATGCTGATTTGAAGGGTTGTCAAGGTGCACAACATTTTCGTTTCGATACGGGCTTAGAGTGCTTCAAGTATTCAATCTTTGTCGTTGCGGATATAGCCAAGGCAAAGGATGTCAATAAGAAGCATTTGGATGGTTTGGCAGTTAATAGGGGCGGGGTGGGTCAGAGTTTTTAATGTCGAAGTCAATCGTTTAAAGGGGCAATATTTTTTAATGCTTAAGGGGATAGATATTACTGATAGGGCCAATGAGCATTTAAAGATTGGGATTTCAGTGTTACAGTACGATACAGAATATGAAGAGGTGAACTTAAAAAGGGGGTGATATATTCAGTAACGGCTCCGGCCATTGAATCAGTGTAACACTAGGCATGGCTTCTTTACGAGCCTGCCATTGAGCCTGAAGCCATCAGATGTTTCTTTCCTATTCCACATATTAGTCTGGTTTTTAAGTGAAGGACGAAATCAAGGGCAAGCTCTAAAAATCAAGATCAATACATACAAATCATGACCAGGCCATAGAAATCTAGAGGAATTCATAAAAGTCAAACCAAACCAAAAACATCAAGGCTAACGTCTAAAATCAAGATCTAACCGAAGAAATCATGTGATCAGTATGTAGAAATCTAGAGCAAGCCCATGGAAATTATGACCAACTCATAGAAATCCAGGCTAAATGACAAACATCATGAGACCAGTATGTAGAAATTCAGAAAAATCCTTAAAAATCAATACTAATACATGGAAATCAAGACCGAACTCTAGAAATCAAGACCAAACTGTAGAAATTGAAACCTATTTGTAGAAACTAAGACAAAACCACAAAGACCAAAACTAAACTTTAAAATCATGACCTACCTCTGAAAATCATGATCAATATGTAGGAATTCCGACAAATTCATAAAAATCAAGACCGAACAGAAGAAATCAGGGTCAACTTTTAAAAATCCAGACCCACCCAAAGAGATCAAGAGGCCAATATGTGGAAATCTAGAGCAACCCATAGAAATCATAACCAATGCATAGAAATCCAGACAAAGTGGCAACATTTGAGGGATCAACATGTAGAAATCCAGAACAATTTTTAGAAATCAAGGCCGATACATACAAATCGTACCATTCCCTAGAAATCCAGATGAATTCATAAAAATCAAGACCAATCTGAACAAATCAAAGTCAACTTCTACAAATCAAGACAAAACTGAAGAAATCAAGTGGTCAATAGTAGGATTCCAGACCAAACCATAGACATAAAGACACCAGTGCATAGAAATCCAGACCAAAGCATAGAAAGCAAGACCAGCCCTCCAGGAGCAAGACTACCCCTCCAGAAATTAAGAGATCAATATTTAGATATCCAGACCCCCCTCCCCACTAAAAATATTAAACAATACATACAAATCCACACGAATTCTTGCAAATCATAAGCAATGCATGGAAATCCACATGAATTCATAAAAGTCAGGGCCAACCCTAAAAATCAAGACTAAAACATAGACATCGAGACCAAGCCGTAAAAATCGGGAGATTAACATTTAGAAATCCAAAACAATCCTTAGAAATCATGACCAGTGCATAGAAATCCAGACCGAAACGTGAAAAGATCAAACTCTAGAAATCACGGTAAACCACTAAAATTCAAGACCAATCCCAATAAATCCAGGGTAATTTCTAAGAATAAAGACCAATACACACAAGTCATGTTCAGACCCAAAAAATCCAAATGAATTCAAAAAAAAAATCAAGAACAAACTGAAGAAATCAAGGCCAATCTCTAAAATTCAACACCAACCCGAAGAAATCAACACATCAACTGGTCAACCTCTAATAATCAAGACCAATCCGAAAAAATCAAGATGCCAATGCGTAGAAATCTAGTGCAACTTCATAGAAGTCATAGCCAATCCTTTGAAATCCAGACGAACTAAAAAAAGATCAACTTGTAGAAATCCAGGACAATCCTAAGAAATCATGACCAGTGCATAGAAATCGAGACCAAACCGTAAAAACGAAGACCCTAAAAATCAATACCAATGCAAAGAAATCAAGGCCAACCTCTAAAATCAAGACCGATCCGAAGAAATCAAGGGAAAAATCTACAAATCAAGATCAATACATACAAATCATGACCAGACCCTAGAAATCCTGACGAATTCTTTTCCTAGAAATGCCCTATCCACCACATAAAGAATCTCATCCTTCAGTCAACTTATCTATAAATATTTTCTCTGCAGAAAATGTTTATATGATGTAAAATATTTTTAAGCCTTAAAAGAGCTCCTAGGTAATTTTCATCCAATAGTCAAGGTTAGATTCACTTAAGCCTTTGCCGCTTTTTCAGTCTCTTTTGTTAGAAGGAGTAAAAGTTTTATTCTTCGGATACCTGATGCATTTTTCTTTATTCGGTATCTTCTCAGGTGCCGATTGAGCAAAATATCTAACTTCATCTTCGGAACAATTAATTGAATTCAGGTATTTCTCACCCCTGAAGTCATCCAAATGGAATAATGGAATGTGTTTATCACACTCTGCTATTGAGAATATATCTGTTTGGGCCTTTCCCTTCACATAGGCAGCTTGCACACTAAAAAACCTGCATATTTCTCGAATTTTCTCTTATACATTTTTCATTTCATAGCCATTTTCAGTGCATGGTCGTAAGATTTTATCATAAGAACCATTGCGGTTTATAAAATTATAAGTTATACACCTTAGTTTTTATTATACTTAAACATATTGTATTTGAGATTATATTTGTAGTTATAAACTACACGTCATTTTTCATTTAACAATAGAAATGTCGCTTCGAAAATACCACCACACGAGGAATGTTTCAATCATAAATATACTCTAGGTCAATCACATCGAACATATTATAACTGTTGAAAAAATTTCAATGTTTACACACAGTATTGGAAATGAGTTCAGTGTGTCAACATACTTTTTTTTCCATCAGTTATTGTTATGTCCCGTGTGATTGACTCAGAATATATCGGATTGAAACATTCCTCGTGTAGTGTCATTTTGGAAGCAATATTCCTATTGTTTGATGAACAGTGTAGTGAAGTTTACAGCTATAAATAAAATCTCAAATAGAATATGTTTGAGTATAATAAAAAATAATGATGTGCAACTTTAAATTTTATAAACCGCAATAGTTTTTAAGATAAAATCATATGACCATGTAATAAAAATGGTTATGAAGTGAAAAAAGTACAAGAGTAAATTCGAGAAATATGCAGTTTTTTTGTATGCAAGCTGTTTATATTAAGGGAAACACACCAACGGATAAGCTCTTATTTGTGGAATGCGATAATCACATTCCATTATTCATCTTGGAGGACTTCGGTTGTGAGAAATACCTGCATTCATTTCATGACCCCAAAGATGAAGTTCGATATTTTGCTCAGTGGGTGCCTGAGAAGATAGCTGATAAAGAAAAATACATCAGATATCCAAAGACTTAAACTTTTGCTCCTTCTAACAAAAGAGACTGAAAAAGTGGCAAAGGCTTAAGTGAATCTAACCTTGACAATTGAACAAAGATTACCCAAGATCTCTTTCAAGGGTTAAAATGTTTTACATTCATATCAACATTTTCTGCATAGAAAAGATTTAGAGATGAGTTGACTGAAGGATGAGATTCTTTATGTGGTAGATGTGGCATTTCTAGCAAAAGAACTTGTCTGGATTTGTAGGGTCTGGTCATGATTTGTATGTATTGATCTTGATTTGTTGATGTTGCCCTTGATTCCTTCGGATTGGTCTTAATTTTCGAGGTTGACGTTGATCTCTAGAGTTTGCTCTTGGTTTTTTACAATTTGATCTTGGTTTCTGTGCAACAGTTATGATTTCTATGGTTTGGTTTTGATTTCTATGTATTGGTCTTGATTTCTAAGGGCTGTCCTGGATTTCTAATTGTTGATATCTTTATTTTTGGGAGTTGGTCTTGATTTCTAGGAATTGGTCATGATTTTTATGGTGAGGGGTTGCTCTAGATCTCTAGATAGTAACCTTTTGATTTTTTTGGATCGGTCTGTATTTGTAGATGTTGCCGTTTTGATCTCTTGATTTCTTCGGATTGATCTTGATTTTTAGAGATTGGCCTTGAATTCTTCAGTTTGGTCTTCATTTTTACGAATTCGTTGGGATTTCTATAGTCTTGTCATGACTTGTATATATTAGTCTTGATTTTTAGATGAACCCTTGATTTCTTTGGATTGGTCTTGATTTTTAGAGGCTGGCCAAGATTTCAAGAGTTTGGTCTCGATTTTTACGGTTTGTCTGGATTTCTAAGCACTGGCCATGATTTCTAAAAATTGTTCTGGATTTATACATGTTTATCTCTTGATTCTTGTGATTTCTTTTGGATTTCAAACATTGGGTATGATTTTTATGGGGTTTCTCTAGATTTCTACATATTGACCTTTTCATTTTTTTGGATTGGTCTTGATTTTTAGAGGTTGGCCTTTTGATCTCGTGGTTTTTGGATTGGTCTTGATTTTTTTAGATTGGTATTGATTTCTCCATTTTGGTCTTGATTCTTTATGAATAGGTTTTGATTTCTTGGGTCTGGCCATGACTTTTATGTATTGGTCATGATATTTAGATGTTACACATGATTTCTTTGGATTGGTCTTGGTTTTTAGAATTTGACCGTGATTTCTAGAGTTTGGTCTTCGTTTTTTGTACGGTTTTGTCTATATATATATGCACTGGTCATAATTTCTAAGGAATGTTCTGGATTTCTACATTTTGATCCCTCGATTTTTTCGGATTGATCTTGATGTCTTTCGTTTGGTCTAGGTTTCAAGAGTTCTTCCTGATTTTTATGAATTCATTTGAATTTCTATACATTGCTTATGGTTTGTAAAAATGTATGTATAGGTCATGATTTCTCGAGGGGGGTCTTGGATTTTACATATTGATCTATTGATTTCCAGGGGAGGGGTGGTCTTGATTTCTATGGTTTGGTCTAGATTTCTATGCATTGATGTCTTGATTTCTTTTGTTTGGTCTGGATTTCTGATATTGACCACTTGATTCCATCGGTTAGGTCTTTACTTTTAGAGGTTGTCTTTGATTTCCTCAGATTGGTCTTGATTTTTTGAATTCATCTGGATTTCTAGGGGTTGGTCATGGTTTTTATGTGTTTTTCTGGATTCCTAAGGATTGTTCTGGAATTCTACATGTTGATCTCTCGAATTTTGAGAGTTCGTCTGGATTTCTATAGGCTAGTCGCGATTTCTACAGTTTGGTCTTGATTTCTATGGTTTGGTCTTGATTTCTGGCCATTAGTCTCGATTTCTACAGTTTGGCCTTGATTTCTAGAATTAAGTTTTGTTTTATATGTATTGGTATTGATTTTGAGGACTGTTTTGGATTTCTACATATTGATCTATTTATTTTGTGAGTTCATCTTGATTTTTGTAAGTTGGTTATGATTTCTAAGGGCTTGCCTTAGATTTTTACATATTGATCACTTGATTTCTTCGGATTCTTCTTGATTTTTAGACCTCGGTCTTGCTTTTTCCGAGTTGGTCTTAATTTGTATGAATTCGTCTAGATTTCTGTGGCCTGGTCATGATTTACGTGCCTTGACTTTGATTTTTAGAGGTTTCCCTTGATTTCTTTGAATTGATCTTGATTTTTAGAGGTTGACCTTGATTTTTAGAGTTTCGTTTTGGTTTTTACGGTTTGGTCCGGGCTCCTATACACTAGTTATGATTTCCACAGTTTGGGCTTGATTTCTACGTATTATTTTCTATTTCTAAGGATTTTTCTGAATTTATATATATTGATCTCTGGATCACTTCGGATTGATCTTGATGTCTACGGTATGGTCTAAATTTCTTCGGCTGACTCCAATTTTTATGAATGTATGTGGATTTATATGCAATGGTTATGATTTCTATGTATTGGTCTTTATTTTAGTGGTTGCCCTCGATTTCTACTGTTTGGTCATGATTTCTATATGTCTGTCTAGATTTCTACGGCTTGGTCTTGATGTTTATGGTTTGGTCTGGGTTTGTACATGTTATGCTGTTAAAAAAAATATTTATTCGACAAAATATTTTAAATTCTGCCGTGTTTCAGCAATTAAGTGTCAAAGGCTGGGAATTGCCATAGAACATCACTATCTAACAAAGAAATGGTCAATTTTTAGTTTACAAAAATATTTTTGAGGGAAAAATGTTAAAAATCCATTTGGTGTGATAATATGAACCAGAATGGTGTCATCGGGGGCAGGCGCATTGTGCCACGCTAGCCTCAATTGCTAGGAGGCATCAGAAGCTACCCTAATGGGATTTTTTCATTAAGTTTAAAGGATCGATTTTAGTGTAAATGAATATTTTTGCAGAAAAATGCTCGAAAAATGTCATATGTGTGATATTGCTTGCTAGAGGGTGTTGTTTATCAGTCATTGTGTTTCACAAGCTGGGAATTGCCATAGAGTATTATAGTCTAGCAATGAAATGGCAAGTTTCCTCTGTTCAAATAAAAACAATGGTCATTTTTTAGTTTATAAGCTTATTTTTGACTACAATGGTGTCAAAATTATGTACTACAATGGTGTCGTTAGGGCTAGTATATTGTGCCACCCGGTCTCAATTGGAAGGAGTCATCAAAAAAAGCTAATGGGGATTGTTTTATTAAGTGTAAACGAATATTTTTGTAGGAAAATGCTCGAAAAATGTCACATTTGTAATATTGCTTGCTACAGAGTGCCGTATGCTAGCCATTGAAATTCATGGGCTGGGAATTGCCATAGAACATTGCAGTCTATCAATAAAATGGCAAGTATCCGCTGTTCAAATAAAAACAATAGTCAATTTTTTAGTTTATAAATTTATTTTTGAGAGAAAAATGTTGAAAACCCTTAGGTGTGGTAATATGTGTCAAAATGGTATCATCAGGCCTCGTACGTTCTGCCATGCTGGCCTTAATTGCTTGAAGTCTTCAGAAGAAATGCTAATGGGGAATTTTTCATTAATTTTAAGCGATCGATTCTAGTGTAAACAAATATATTTTTAGGAAAATGCCCGAAAAATTGCATATTTTTTATAATGCCTGCGAGAAAGTGCCGTGTATCCGCCATTCAGTTTCACAGAATGGGAATTGTCATGGAACATCACAAACTAGCGATGAAGTGATAAGTTTCTGCTGTTCAAATAAAAACAATGACCATCTTTTAGTTTATAAATTTATTTTTGGAAAAAGATGTTGAGAAACCTATTGGTGTTCTAATCTGTGCCAGAAGGGTGTTATCGGTGGTGGGCTGGTACATTGTGCCATGCTGGCTGCAAGTGCTAAAAGTCATCAGAAGAAACGCTAATTGGAATTTTCTCATTAAGTTTAAGTAATCGATACTAGTATAAAAAATATTTTTGTAGGAATATGCCTGAAAACGGCAAATGCCTGATAATGCCTGCTAGAGAGTGCCGTATGTCATCAATGCTGTGCCCCAGGCTGGGAATTCCTTGGACTAGCTTGTTTATAGCTTAAATTTAAGGCAGAAGCTGTTAAAAGAATTTGTCGACTGAAAGGGAGTTAAATATAACGCTTAATCAAAGAAACGAGGTATTTTCATATTGCTTGCTAGGATGGGCTAGTTCCATATTGTCACGATGGCATAAATATGCACAGCCTTGGCTCAAAGAAACGGAGGCATTTCCATTAAAAACACTCAGAAATAGCTCCTAGAAGGGCGTAAATTTACCTCTAATAACAAGTCCCCCAGTGGAATCGCTGGTAGAATTGCTTCCTAGGTGCCCGTTGGAATTCGATGCTACGAGACCGGTGGGATTGAAGCTTTGGTTCGTATTTGTTTTAAATCATAATTCTTTTTGCTTATATTTTACCCCTTATAAGCTTTTTGTCTCGTTTAGGTTTTTCGCTTGTTCAGTTTTAACTGTTTTTTCTGTGTTTTACGGGGCAGCCACATATTGCCCTGGTAGTGTGAATTGCTTTGACTAATATGTTCTGCAGCTTAAAGTTAAGGTGGGAGGTGTTAAATGAATTTTTCGGTGGTAGGGGGACTGAAACATAGCACTCAGTCAAAATAAATGGTGATTTTCATTAAAAGTCCTAAAAAAATATTTAAATATGGTTTAAATTTACTTCTAAGGAGACTATGGGAGATTGGAAGAGGACGTATTATTCATATGTGCGCTTGTCAACGGGGAATGTATAATCCAGGTGAGACGTCTTGAAAAAACGCCTTGAAGAGAAATGTCTTTAAAAACTTCCCTGCTTGACTAGTGGGCTCTAACAATCCCTATTACGTAACACCCTAAACCCTTTTACACAACAAACAAAGTAAACCGTCCCTATTACCTAATGACCAAAGTAAACCCTCCTTATTACGTAATAGACACCTGCTTCCCTGCGAAAACATTCCCTTTTACGTAACAGACATCTGCCTCTGTTAGAAAACATTCCCTATGACGTAACAAGCGAGGCCTATTACGTAGGTATACTATACACGTATGCTATAGTATTGCTTCGGACCCAGGTGCCCGTAATAACTTCTTGAGGGAGTAGTTGCTTTAACGATTTACCCCCTATCCGACTTTCAGAAAAGCTTATGCTGTCGCTACTGAAAACAATCGCGAAGAAATCTATGCAGCCTTGCTTTACTCTAGGCCTGCTTGCAACACTACTGAGAGACCTCCCTTTCTATATTACCATCTAAACTACTAAATAACTTTGAACTAATATTTCTACAAAACATATCGGAACACCTAAATCCAAAATACTTTTTATTAATAAATCCCTTCCTACCTCATCGAACACGCCCCTAAAAAGAAGATGTGTCGAGGAATCATCAGAGCATCGCAAAACCAGGCTTGTGGTTCAAAGAGAAAGTATCAAAAGAAGGCTTTTCGATGTATCACAAGAGCCACGCGTGTATAATCGCCTGGCATTCAGGCACTGCCCATCCGCAGACTATAGCTTGAATCGAGATATTCAAATCGGGACTATGTCTGAAATTTGTCCCTATTGTAAGGTCTTGAAATTTAATGGCAAAATAATGAGAATGTGTTGCGATTCAGGAAAAGTTAAACTTCCTCAACTGGCTGCACCACCAGAGCCATTGAAGACTTTGCTCACTTATACGTCTGAATCGAAGTGTTTTTTTTTTTATCAAACATCAGGAAATATAACTCATGTTTCCAAAAGACATCGTTTGGTGCCCAAATCAAAGAGCAAGGTCATTTTATGCCTACTTTCAAAGTAAAAGGGCAAATTTTTCATAGAACAGGCTCCCTTCTATCATTCTCAGATGAGCATCCCAAATTTTCACAACTGTGCTTCATCAGTGATAGCAATGCTTAATTGAATGCACGTTGCAGAATTTCTCCCGACGTTGAAAGGACTATCGTTTCCAGTTGCAACATCTTTTCCACAAAAATAAGAATTTAGTGCGTCTGTTTAAAACAGCAATCGATTTGATGCCTAATAGTACGCATAGAATTGTTATTTCCGCTGACATAATGCCTACTGGCGAACATGTACGTAGATACAGTGCTCCAACTATCGATGAAGTGGCAATCGTTATGGTCGGTGATCAGTTTTTACCTCGAGATATTATTCTTCATAGGCGAAACACTCAGTTGACAAGAATTTCTGAAACTCATCAATGCTGCGATGCCCTATAATATCCTATAATTTTTTGGGATGGAGCCGATGGTTATCGGTTTAATATTAAATTGATAAATCCAGCCACTAACAAAGAAATGGCTAAGAAATGCAGCGCAAGGAACTATTATGCCTATAGGCTAATGATTCGTCAGGAAGAAGAGATTTATATTTTAAAATGCCGTCAATTGTTTCAACAATACATCGTTTGATATGTATGCAAAGATTGAATCAGAACATTTGCTATTCATTCTTCTAAATCAGACCAAGCTCCGCTCTGAACAATACATTCATTTGTGAGATGCAGTTGTAAATGACGGTGATACCACTAACATAGGAAGAGTAACGATTTTACCTTCGTCATATGCTGGCAGTCCGCGTCATATGCATGAGTGTGCTCAAGATGCCATTGCATATGTTCGTCTCTATGGTCGTCCTGATTTATTTATTACATTTACATATGATCCATCTTGGAACGAGACACAGCAGCTTTTACGTCATGGACAGTCGCCGGTTCATAGACATGATATTACGGCCTGAGTCTTCCGGCAAAAGTTTAAATCACTGATAAATTTCATAGTAAAACTTAAAGTGTCAGTCAGTTCGATGCTGATTGTACTCAGTGGAATGGCAAAAGCGAGGATTAACACACGCACATATACTAATCTGGCTATATAATAAAATTGCTTCTAATGAAATTGACGATGTGATTTCCGCTGAAATAACTGATGTCGAAGGTGATAGGGGCTTACATGAAACTGTGGTAAAAAATATGATAAATGGACCTAAAAGACTGCTGTATTCTGAAGTACCTACGTTTTACACGTGGAATGCTAATAAGAAATCATTTGAACGTCGAAAACGGGGTGAGTCAGTCGACGGCCAACTTAGCGTCTTCAAAGAAACCACGATAGGAAGACTCTACACCATTCACGCCAATCAAGATGAATGCTTCTTTCTCCACCTGCTTTTGGTGAATGTACCCGGCATGACGTCCTTTGAGCATTTGAGAACTGTAAATGAGACTGTACATGCCACTTACCGTAGTGCATGCCAAGCTCTGAATTTATTGGAGAACGAACAACACTGGGATAACTGCATCAATGACGCGTGCAACACGTCAACTCCAAGTCAAATTCGTGCATTGTTTGCTATCATATTGACAACTTGCTCTCCTTCAACTCCTACAGAGTTATGGGAGAAATACAAATCGCAAATGACCAAGGATATACTCCACCGAATAAGGTTAGAGAAGTCAGATATGACCTTACATCTGCAACAGAAATTTATAACTGCACTTTAGTTATGATTGAAAATTTGTGCTTAAGTATGGCAAACAAACTTCTCAAGCATTTGGGAATGCCTTCACCTAATCGTACTGCTGGTATTTCTACATGTGTAGATTTGGATCATGAACAAAGTTAAAAAACGATTGATCTATTAACGTATGTTCAAACAAATATTTCTAAGCTAACGTTTGAACAAAAATGCATTTATGATCAGTTAAATACATTGTGTCGATAACCAAGCTGGAAAAATCTTCTTCTTGGATGCGCCAAGAGGTACTGGTAAAACGTTTCTAATAAGACTGATTATGGCATCAATTCGATCCAAAAATGACATAGGTTTGGCCCTTGCGCGCCCCCCAAGCCTCCCCCCGCGCACGTAAGTCGTTACGCGCCATAATAGTTACGCGCCATTGTAGTTGTGTCCCTGTGTCCCACCTATATATATATATATATATATATATATATATATATATATATATATATATATATATATATATATATATATATATATATATATATATATATATATATATATATATATATATGTTTTTAACTACGTAAAACTTGCGAATATACAACATTCTTCGCTGTCCCATTGTCTGTGCATATATTTATGTGTTTTTTTCAAAAAAGTCCTCGTATTTTTTGTTGTTGTAACATTAGCACGCAGGGGTTTTCTGGCCTAAAAAACGATATACAAAGAACAAAGAAATATACAGTTAGAATACTTGCGACAGCGAAAACTACAACGAGTGAAAATTGAAAATGAAGAACTAAAAATATCCGATTGGAAGATAAGCAACAGCGACAACTAAAACAAGTCAAAGGCGAAAATAAAGGACAAAGAAATATGCGGTTACAATACATGCGACAACGAGGAGCAAAACGAATTAGAAATGAAAATGAAGAAAAATAAATGTGTGGTTAAAAGATATGTCACAGCAGGAACAAAGAAATATTCGGATAAAAAGAGAAGCACCGAAATTACAAGCGACAGCAAGAATCAGAAAGTGTCAAAAACACTTTGGGATATTGGGATTTGGGATTTTTTGGCCTAATTACATCAACCTTCCCCCTTCCCAGAAATGATCGTAATAAATTTATATCTGTGACGCATGCAACATTACAAAAGGAATATAACTAAGTATAAAATACAAAGTGAAATGAGTCTTTTTACAAAAAGTATATTTAGCAGTTTCATAGTGACTAGAGGGCAAATGCACAACCTAGCCCATCAAATGTGACAAGGCCAATCTGAGTAGCTAGGGTAAAGGGTATTGAAAACAATTCTGAAGTAATGATAAACGGAAATTAAGAACAAAGAAATATACAATTAGTATACTTGCGGCAACGACAATTACAGCGAGTAAAAAACAAAAGTGAAGGACCGAAAAATATGCCGTTACAAGATGTGTGACAACAATGTCTGGAGGAGCAAAAAGAATAATAATGAAAATGAAGAACAAAGAAATATACAGTTGAAAGATTTGCCACAATGAGAACAAGGAAATATGAGGTTAGAAGATCTTTGGCAGCGACATTTACAAGCGAGAATCTGATCAAGTCGTTGGGACCCTTAAATGTTAAATGTATTCCTTGTGAACCCATCCATTTTCCCGAGGAAAGAGTAGCAAACAAAGGCTATTCATTTGGCAGTTACTACTTACAAAGAGAATCAATCTATACAAGCCTACCGGATGCTGAGCCCAGCCTCGAAATGGACTACTCTTTTTCTATTCTTTTTTTCTTAAAACTTGTATATAGACATTTCTGGCCACAAAAACGATCTAAATAGGTCACAACTTTAAGGAAGAATTTGTATTTTTAAGAATGGGTTGTTGTATCAAGCCTAAGGTGACGCCATGACATCGAGAATAGGCTCACATTGTCAATAGTTATAAGACAAGTGACAATGAGATTCAATGCGTACAAGCCTGCCACGTAGCCGTGCCAAGATTTGGCCCATGACATCAAAAAGACGCCTCGGTTAGAAGACAAGCGACAATGACATGTTGATTCTTTTACTGTTGCTTATATTTTAACCGCAGACAATGGAAGCCTCTTCTTGATGTCTGGTCGTCACCATAGGCTCGATTCAACCTTCCTGGGAAACATACAAATTCTTCCTTATAGTTGTAACCTTTTTAGATCGTTTTAGTGGCCAGAAATGTCAGTATACCAGCTAAGAAAAAAAAAACCAACTATGTAGCCGATTTCGAAGCCGGGCCCCGGAACTCAGCATGTGGTCTTGACGTATTTACTTACTTCCCAGCCTTGGTGGTCGTCTCGGGGCCTCTCTCCTCACGAGTGAATGCATGTGTCGCCTATACTGCTCTCTACTTTGTGACATTCTGAGAAGATCATGGAGGTTGTAGTTGGAGAAAGTCTCCTTCCAGTGCTTCGGAGGGTGACCGCAAGGGCGAGAACCGTGGATGTGACCTTCGAAAACAATTTTGGTAATTGATCGTTGGACATGCGCTGGACGTGGTCAGGCCACCTGAGCTGTTGGACGTAGACCCTGTCCAGGGTTGTAGTGTTGCACTGCAGTCTTTCGAGTAGGTCAGTATTTGAGACTCGATCTACGTATGTTATCCTGGCGATTCGACGCAGCAGCTTAGCCTCAAACCCGGCGAGTGTATTTAGGCTTGTATATATTGATTCTTTCATTGTTAATTATCTTCTAACCGTAGACAATCTGAACCTCTTCTTGATATCTGGCCGTCACTATAGGTTTGATTCATACTTTCTGAGAAAAATACAAATTCTTCCTTATATTTGTGACCTCTTTAGATTGTTTTAGTGGCCAGAAATGTCAATATACCAGTTAAAGAAAAAGAAACACTATGTAGCCGATTTCTAAGCCGGGCCCCGACACTCGACTTGTGGGAATTTTTGTATATATTGATTATCGTTGTAGGTAGCAAACTAGAAATGAGTTATCTTTGATTGCTATTCTTCGTACGGGAAAATTTTTGACTTGTTTTGATTCTCACTGCTGCTTATCTTCGAGCTGGATGTTTTTTTTTGTTCTTTATTTTTGTTTTTGATTCGTAAAGAATTTTGATTCGTAAAGAATTTTGATTTTGAATCTTTATTTTTAGTTTCGTTTATCATTACTTTAGACATTTTTTGTATACCCTTTACCTTAGCTGCTCGGATTGGTCTTGTCACGTTTAACGGTCTAGGCTGTTCATTTGTCCTTTAGGCATTGTAAAACTGCCTAAAGGACAAATGATGCGTTATAGATTCTCCCCCCCCTCCGGGGGGGGGGGAGAATGATGTAACTTTTCCATTGAAATGTACTGTAAAGATGGATGTATTTGAATCTTTGGCCCCCCTAGGGGAGACACAGAGATTTACAGGGAAATGCCCATAAATTCAGGGATAGAGGAAGCTCTGAACAGAAGGCAACTAATTAGTGATAAGCCAAAAGTAATGCAAGAGGGAGGTGATGCTAAGCTCTCACCTGCCATTCTTGGGAGACATCTGACAGTTTATAAGCTGACGCGGAATTTCTGTGTTGTTTTAAAATCACTTTTTCTTATTAGTAGGCAGAGCACTAGCAAAGTGCACCTAGCACTTTGACGATACATCACATCAGTCCAGTTTTGTCAAGGAAAAAACACAATGTATTATTCATTATTATTTATTTTTGTTTGGTTTGTTTTAGACCATGGGACTTCGTATCGAAGGATTTGTCGTAGAAACTTCTAAAAGAGCTGATACTAATGGAAATTGAAAGGGCTAAGGCTCTTTTCAATAGTCGAAAGTTATCGAAGGGCAACTAAACCCCCTCCCACGCCCACTGTTTTCCCAAGCACATTCATTATAAATTTTGAGTTAGCCATTTTTCAACGTAGTTGAAAGGTCTGGAAATTATGTCTGAGGATGACAACCCTCCACAGCCCTCTGGGCAAGGGCTGTAAGATACGACTTGAGGGCATGTAAGATGTATATAGAAAGAGTGATCGTATATACTTTGGAGAGGGCTCATTGGATTGGTAATCAGAAGTTCTGGTACCAATTTTAAGATTCATAATGATCGGAGGGTGGATACCCCCCTCCCTTACGCACACATCTCATATTTTCTCGAAATTTTAAGATGGACATTTCTTGTCGTAGGATCTTCGGAAAAGGGTCAATCGATTGAAAATTTGAAGGGCTAGTGACCTTTTTAATTGTAAAAAGTGATTGGGGGGTAAGAAGCCCCCCCCACCGTCCATCCAATCCCAAAACACATCCAATCAAAATTTGAGATAGTCATTTTGTTCAGCGCAGTTGAAAGGTCTGTAAATTTTGTCTTTGAGGATGGCAACCCCCCACAGCCCTTCATGCAAGGGTTGTTAGTTATACCCCGAGGGCATTTGAGTTTTTTTATGGAAAGGGTGGTCGTACAAGCTCCGGAATGGGCTCAAATGATTGGAAATCAGATTTTCTGGTTCCCTTTTTATGAGTCAAAGTGATCAGAGGGCATCCACCCCTTCTATGTCATATTTTCCACAAATGCATCAAAAAGAGTCCAAAGATCATTTAGTAAGGCTTTTTGGGCTGACAGAATCCCGCAGAGTCTGGGGGTAAGGGTTTGTTAGTTATGCTCCAGGGTCATGTAAGGCTTTTATGGGGGGGGGGGGTTGTTTGAACTTTAGAAGAGACTAATTTGATTGGAAATGTGTAGTTCTAGTTCCCTTTTAAGAGTCAAACATGATGGAAAGCAACTAGACCCCCTTCCCTGACATCCTGTTTTCCCGAAACGCATTCAGTTGAAATTGTGGGATTGCCATTTGTTACCAAAAGTCCAAAAACCTCCAAGGTTCTTATGGAACGGGTGGTCGCATAATATTTGGATTGGATGGAGCTCATTTGATTGGAAGCCGGAAGTTTGAGTGCCCTTCTTAAAAGTCAAAAATGAATGGAGGGCAATCAACATTCCTTCAAGCCTATTATTCCCCAAAACACATCCGATCGAAAGTTTAAGAGATTCTTTTATTGTTTAGTCTTGTTGAAATGTCCAGTAATTATGTCTTTGCGGATGTCAACCTCCCCATAGTCTTCAGGACAAGTGCTTTAAGCCAGGCAATTCGTTCACTGTTTATACCTTGTATATGTTATTGAAAAAGATATGCATGTTTGAACTTTACTTTCCAAGTTGACGAAGGGTATTCAGGTGAGCCTTTCAGAGAATGTTGAGAGGAGTGTTGAACTAAATCAAAACACGTTATGAGTGGGATTGTCAAAGGGGTATAACACCGGAATAACTGAGTATATTAATTTGGGAAATTCTCGAAATGATAAGGGATATGATCGGAACGGCAATATATGCATTCTACCAATACTACTATAACTACCACCACTACTACAACCAGACTGTTGTATTATCAGTACAATAGACTTTTGTCTTATCAAAGATCAGACTTTATCTTATCAAAAGATAAGATAAAGACAAGGCCCTATGAGGGCTTGTGATAGTGATCTTTTTGAAATAAATATCTTATAAATAAATATCTTATCTTAATCTTTACTACACGTTTTACAGTATTAAGAGGAATTGGAATTAAATCAAAAGACGCTGTGTGCATGCAAATTGTCAAAATAGCGAATCTCAAGAATTGATTTGGGTATTAAGTTTGAACTTTCAGAGAATACTTAAGGGGAAGATCATCTCACCGAATGCAACATGTGCACACTATTGCTAATACCGCTGTTACTGCTACATTTACTACTACTACTGCTACTACTACTTCTATTGCAACTACCTTTAAGGCTAAGGGATTTTAAGGCATTGTTATATGACTTTTGGACTATCAATAACAAAATGGCTATCTCAAAATTTCAACTGAATGCCATGACATTGCTGATATATCCTTTTGATAACGCGTATGTTTATACACTTCTTGAAATTTCCACCTCAATGCCTTCGAATCCTTGCCCATCGGACCAATGATCCCTAATCCAATTTAACATTATGGCAGATGCATGCATCTTTTTTTTGTTGTCTGTTACGGTCTGACTTTATTTCTAACCATAGCATATACATTTTGTGTAAAAACAAACAACTTGAATATTTCAATTCCACGCACTTTCTTTTTGTTCCTCAAACTTGCTTAAACATAATTTATTCTTGGTTATATTATTCTGCTACAGCTAACTCATATTATTTCAAGATCATATCGCGTCCTATAATTTGAGAAAAAAAGACAAACAAACAAAAACTATGTTTCACAGTCCATGGATCGTAAAAGAAACTTAATCATAGTTTTGTAATTGTCATTATATCGCTCAGTGACCAGAATCATAAAATTGCGGTACTTTTAATGTCATAAATATAGAAACAGGCATCTATATGCCATGTTCCCCTCTCAATTCGGCTTTTTCTCTGAACACAGATAATATTTTACAGATATAAGATCATAAACTGTTGATGAACATAATCCAGTTGACCATTCTAAATGGAACTAAGCTGGAATCGTTTGGCCCGTTTCCAGGAAAAGCTGTATTTTGTAACATTTTTCATTATTTATTATTCATCTTTGTTTTTAAGGAAAGTTATGAAGGAAGCATCGATTTTATTTCACAGTATTGGTATATATTTTCACTGATGCTCAAAAGTATGTTTTACTGTTTGAACCTGTATTCCAAAATAAGTTTTATAAACTTGTTTGTAGGTAGAGTACAAAAGAAACTATTCAATTTTCAACAACCTCTGCTAGGTGTATTAAAAAAAGGTTACCGTAGGAAAGTTTGATTATAAAATGAACCAATTTGTTTTGAAAATTAAGTGAAATGTTTTTTTGCCTAGACCAATATTTCCACCAACCAAAACCATAACGCTTTATAAAAGTTTTGAGCTTGTTGCGCAAATCTAAAAGTTGATGCGAGAAAGGGTCTTAAGCCCATCGTGGAAATCTTTTTGTTCCATCATTTACGCAAGAAAAACTGTAAATAGTGCAATATGTAACTGAATAGTTTGGTTGGTTTTGGTTTATAGCACAGAAAATTGTTTGACCGTCTTTTAGCTAGAGGTACTGAAGTATTTTTTATCATGGCTGGTTTCTCTTGCATTTTACAAGTATATAAGTCTCTACTAGTGCTTTCTAAGGATGAACAACCTATCTTACTTTCTAAATCATTTCTAAAGGAAACAAGTCATACACCATTTCTCTTTTTGTGCTCGACAATTGGGAGAATTAGCATAAAATAGTACCGATCGTTTTTTTGTTGCTTTTTTTTACGATCGGTCGGATAGTTCTCCTGGCTCCCAGGCGCCATCTGCGTATTTCCAAAACAACATTTTTTTTTTTTTTAATATTAGTTAAACAATTATAGCTGGTAATCCCCTGGAAGTTTTATTTGTAACCCACTTACTTGGAGACATGCATGATTGGAACATGAGTGATCTATTCAAGTGATTTGCGGCTCTGATTATCTGCCTTGCAATGATAATGGAATATTCTCCGTCGGTTTGTCCTAATCCAAAAAATTGCCATTATACGATTAAACTTCTTCTGGTGGGGCATTTTTTTTTACCTTACATCAAGTTTCACCCGATAATCAAATTCAACCTTAATTGAAGTTGCCTCAAAATTATATCTTAACTATGTCATCCTTCGTCCTCCAAGTCTGTCCCCCTGCAACAAAGTAAATATTTGAGAATACTCTTAACTTAATGGAAACTGGGACTTAGCTGTTGAAACAGGCTGATATATATTCTTACAAAATGAGATCATGTTAGTCCTATTGTGACCACAGTGTAAATACCTTTCTCTTCTTTCTTAGAAAATAGTCTTGTAATGAATTTGTGTTTGAATAGTTTCTCAAGCGAAATATCAAAAAAAAATTAATTGAAATTCCATACCAGTGCCACATTAAATGAGACTAAAGACAAAAGAAGGGATTGCAAGAGGAGAAATAAGATGGTGGGTCAATTTTGACAGTCAAGCTGGAAGCTAGTAGGAATGTATCTTGTGGAAAACTAGTAATATAAGGGTTTCAGTTGCTTTTTTTGGGTCCTAATCTACAGAGCTAGGGGGGATGAGACTATAGCAGCTAAAATTAAAAAAAATGCTAAAGGATTCGAGTTTGGAATTGATCACCCTGCTCTCATGTACTTAACAGCCTAGATTCCCACTGAAACACTATGGTAGTCAGTGTTCAGACGAGTCCCTTCTTCCATCTGTCTTGTTATTATCGTTAGATTTTATGAGATTTTTTTATGTTACACTTGCAATAAATATATTTTCCCTATAGAGGCGTTCCTGTCGCTATACGGGCCACGTTTTCAGTTCCCAAACCTACATTTATGGGCTTCGTGGCACCACTGTCGCTATGCTAGCCGCTTTTCAGGGGGTTACTCCCTGCATGGTGTTTTAACCGATTATTTCCTGTATATTAACATTCGGTATTTTTAAGGATCCCCTTTGTGAAGACCCGGCCTTTCTGAAGAGTGGGGACTACACACAGGTCAATTTCTTAAACTCATACCTTCTAGCTTAAATTTTAGCGTATATTAACTTTTTGGCGTTTTCTTTTCCATTTACTAGATTTTAACCGATAAATTTTCTGTATTTTAAGATTTGGTCTTTTGAGGAGAGCTTTTCATAGCACCCTTCTGATGTCTAGCTTTTCTAAATATTGGATCTCATATACAGTCCGATTTCCTTAACTGATAGCTTCTGGCTTATATTTTAGCGTATATTAATTTATTAACGTTTTCTTTTCCATTTATCAAGTTTTAACTAACTCTCTTTATCTCTCTGACAAAGCTCTTGCTTTCCTGAAGATTAGGGTCAACATACAGTCCAATTTCTTTAACCCATACCTACTAGCATATATTTTAGAATGTATTAAATAAAAAAAACTATTTTTTTAGCTGAAAGTAAGGAGAGACATCAAAACTTAAAACGAACAGAAATTACTCCATATATAAAATGGGTTGTCCCCTCCGCAATCCCTCACTCTTTACGCTAAAGCTTTTAATTGTTTTAAAAAGTAGAATTGTGGCAAAGAGTCAAACTTTAGCGTAAAGAGCGAGGGATTGCGGAGGGGACAACCCATTTCATATACAGAGTAATTTCTGTTCGTTTTAAGTTTTAATGTCGCTCCTTACTTTCAGCTAAAAAAATTAGTTTTTTTTTTATTTAACTTCTGAACGTTTTTGAATTAATACATGTTTGGTTTTGGCTCTCCGCACATAAATTATTAAAATTAAATTTGTATATTAATTATTTTTGTTTGCTAAATGGCTTTCTCTTAGTTTTGATCAGACGATTTTGAGAAATAAGGGGTGGAGAAGGAGGCCTAGTTGCCCTCCAATTTTTCGGTTGCTTAAAAAGGCAACTAGAACTTTTAATTTTTAACGAACGTTTTTATTAGTAAAAAATATACGTAACTTATAAATTATCAACTTACGTAACAAACTTTCATAATCTTATATTTTTATTATGTATACAAGGGGGTTTGTATCCTCGTTAATACCTCGCTCTTTACACTAAATCTTAAGTTTTGTCCCAATTCTTTAAGAATGGCCCCTGAATCAGAAAGGCTGTAGAATAAATAGTTGAAATTACTAAAAATACTTTAGAATAAAGAGCGAGGTATTTATCTCCTCCTAGATACCTTGCTCTTTATGCTAAAGTATTTTTAGAACCCCTCATATGTGTAATAATCTCTGTTCGTTTTAAGTTTCAATGCTACTCCTTCCTTTCATTTGAAAAAACGTTTTCATGTTTATTTTTCATTGTTTTCTTATAGTAGTGCTAGAAAATCATGCGCCCTTTTCCTTGAATTTTTCCTCCCCCATGACAGATTCCTCCAAGGAAAGATCCTCCAACATAGCCCCCTCCCCTCAGCCCCACCCCCCCGAACAAAATAAAATCCCCCTGAAAACGTCTGTACACTTCCCAATAACCATTACTATATGTAAACACTGGTCAAAGTTTGTAACTTGCAGCCCCTCCCCCAGGGATTGTGGGGGATTAAATCTTCCCCAAATGCATAGTTATTATGGTTTTCGACTATGCTGAACAACATGGCTATCTCAAAATTTTGATCCGTTGACTTTGGGAAAAAAATGAGCCTGGGAGGGGGCCTAGATGCCCTCCAATTTTTTTGGTCACTTAAAAAGGGCACTAGAACTTTTCATTTTCCGTTAGAATGAGCCCTCTTGCGACATTCTAGGACCACTTGGTCGATACGATGACCCCTGGAAAAAAAAAACAAAAAAAACAAACAAATAAACACGCACCCGTGATTTGTCTTCTGGCAAAAAATACTAAATTCCACATTTTTGTAGATAGGAGCTTGAAACTTCTACAATAGGGTTCTCTGATACGCTGAATTTGATGGTGTGAGCTTCGTTAAGATTCTATGACTTTTAGGGGGTGTTTCCCCTATTTTCTTAAATAATGCAAATTTTCTCAGGCTCGTAACTTTTGATGGGTAAGACTAAACTTGATGAAACTTATATATTTAAAATCAGCATTAAAATGAAATTCTTTTGATGTAGCTATTGATATCAAAATTCAATTTTTTAGAGTTTTGGTCACTATTGAGCCGGGTCGCTCCTTACTACAGTTCGTTACCACGAACTGTTTGATCAACTTAGTAACATTCTCTTTTCCATTTATTAACTTTTAACCGCGTATTTCCTCTATTTTAACAATCGGCATTTTTTTGCCATGACCTTTCTGCATTGCAGACCACACACATGTCGATTTCTTGAACTCATACCTTCTAGCTTATATTTTAGCGTATATCAACTTTTTGACGTTTTCTTTTCCGTTTATTAAATTTTAAACCGAATATTTTCTACATTTTAAAATTTGGTTGTTTTAAGGAGAACTCTCCATACTCTCGCCCCCTTGATGCCACTTTTCGGACGATTACTTCCCTGCAAGGTGATTTAACCGATTATTTCTGAATTTTAAGATTTGATCTTTTTAAAAGGAACTCATAAGGCCATGGATTTTCTTAAGATTGGAGCCCATATATATTTCAGTTTCTGTAACTCATATCTTCTATGTTATATTGCAGCGTATATACAAATTTTTTTATGTTTTCTTTTCCAGCTATTAAATTTTAGCCGTGTATTTCCTGTATTTTAACATTTGGCGTTTTTAAGGGGAACTCTCTATGTCTCCCTTTTGGGGCCCTATGGCAGGTTGAAATGCGTTATACGCTCGGAGGAGGGGATACACATAGGATAGAACTGTACCTATGTCGTACGTGTATTCTAAACATTAAATTGGGTAAGCTTTTGCGTCTTATTGATCAAGTGTATTCAACAAAGAAACATTTTTAACGTTTCGTTTTTCTATTTATAAAATCTTAACAGTCTATTTTCTTCATTTTGACACCTGATCTTTTGAAGAGGAAGTCTCAATATCACCGTCTTATATCCGGACTTTTCTGAAGATTGAGGTCCGCATTCTGTTTGATTTTCTTTAATTCGTACTTTCTTGGTCATATTTACAGTACATCAAGTTTTTTATAACCTTTTGTTTTTCTAACCACGTATTTTCTGTATTTTTATAATTTTAACATTTGGTCTTTTTAAGGGGAAGAATTCGTATCACCGTGTTGAGGAACGGGCCCTTTTAGGCTTTGATACCAAAGGGGAAGTATTTATGTCCCCATCTTTGGGCCCTGGCCCTTTTAGGTTTGAGACCAAAATGGAGTTCAATTTTCTTTAATTGACATTTTTTTATCATATTTTATCGTATGTCAACTTTTTGCCGAAATATCCCACGATTTTTGTTGTTGTGGCTCATCATTTACTAAAAGGATTTTTCCTATTGAAGTTTTCATGAGAAAGTACAGGACGATAGGGAAGTTAACACGACATAGCACTGAGAAATAGGGTCTTCCTGACGGCAGGACATTGAGAAATGAGGTATTTTTCACCACATTGCATTGGAGCATAGGGGGATTTTCCACTCTATGAGGCGGGCATTAGATGGAGGGAGGGAGCAATATGCCTATAGTAGGTTTTCTAGCTTTCCATGGGTGTTTGAATCCCGAGGCATTTTACTTAAGATGTTTACTTTGGTATTTCGCCCTTTGACTTGTCTGAAGTGGTGAATTAAAATAGTTAGTTGACTGTTTGGGGTTTTCAGATCTAAATTTTTTTAGTTTTTCGTGGATGTTTGGTTCCCAAAACTCATTTATTTGAGATGTTTTCTTTGACATTTCGCGGTTTGACTTGTTTGAACTTATGAATTAGAATAGTTACTTGGCTGTTTGAGGAGTTAAGATTTAAACTCTTAGCTTTTCATGGGTGTTTGGTTCTCGGTGCTTTTTATTGGAGATATTTACTTTCGTAATTCGTGGTTTGACTTGTCAGAAGTTAGGAATTAGAATAGTTAGTTTCCTGTTTGGGATTTTTATACTTACATGCTTTAGCTTCTCGTGAGTGTTTGGTTCCCGAGGCTTATAATTTGAGATGTTTTCTTTGATATTTCGTGGTTTGACTTGTCTGAAGTTATGATCTAGAATTGTTAGCTGGCTTTTTGGGGGTTTCAGACTTAGATTTTCTAGCTTTAAGTGGGTATTTAGTGTCCAAAGTTTATTATATGAGATGTTTACTTTGGTATTTCATGCCTTGACTTGTTTGAACTTATGAATATGGATAGTTACTTGGCTGTTTGGGCTTTTTCTTAGCTTATTGTGCGTGCGTGTGTCGCGTCTGAAGCTTGTTATTTGAGATGGTTACTATGGTATTTCATAATCTGATTTGTCTAAACTTATGAATTGGGATGCTTAGTTGGCTCTCTGGATTTTTCAGAATTAGGTTCCATAGTCTTTATTGGGTATGTGGTGTCGGAATCTTATTATTTGAGATGTTCACTTTGGTATTTTGAGGTTTGACTTCTCTGAAAGTTATGACAAGGTTTCTTCTGAGATAACCTTCTTAGACTTTTTATAGGTTATCTTGTCTGAAATGTATGGTAAAAGTTCTCGTTTAAAGCGTGAGAAAGTTTTTTAATGATTCTTGACTGAGAAACTTTAGCAGAAACGTGAAAAAAAAATCAAGACATTAATATCGGGAAAAATTCAAACATTAAATTAAAAAATAAAATTTAAACACACACAAAAAAATTCAGAATACTGAACTGAAAAAAAAAAATTTAGTTCACTAAAACGTTAAAAAACAAAACTCAGAACCTTAAAGAAATAGGGAATGCTGCTTCAATCGGATAGAATAGAGATTTCCTAAAAACCTGATTTTAATACACTTTTGCTGCTTTTAAGTTAGGTTAGATTTACCATTTTCAATACAGGTTAGCTTTACCGCTTCTAACTTAGGCTATTTTAGGTTAAGTGACGCGCCAATTTATTCCAAATATGAAGTAAAAAGAAATCTTATAAAATGTAACAATAAGGACATTTTGTGTAAATTGATAACTTTGACAGTTTTGAATAGTCCTGGTTGATTGGTAAAAACCCTACTCTAGGTATGTACCCCCCCCCTCTGAGTGTCATACACTTGTCACCCTGTCTAGATAATTGAAACCCAATTTAACGACAACCAACTCCTAATTTCAAAGCCATATATTTCGTAAATAGTTTAGTTCAGAAGTGTATTTTGAAATAAGCTAGGCCTGCAGTTCCGAATAGCTTAGTTTTAAAGCATTCCAAGTTTACCACCTCTGATGTCATAAGCCGTAACCTTGCGGAATATCCACCTTCACAAAACAAGGGGGTAAATATCTCTTAGATTAATTGGGTTTAACGTCAGAAAACGTTTGTGTTTTCGTAAGGTCTAGAATATTCTATTTGACTTCCATAAAAGCAGGCTATAAAAGACATTGGCGTCATGAATGCTCATGGTGGCAGGCTTAGGAACCAGAAAAGCGGCGAGTATAGATGCACTAGTGCCACGAAAGCCCCTAGCAACAGGTTTTGGAACCAGGAATTCTCTAGGGATCAGTGTAAGGGATCCTACTACTATTCAGCCAAATTTAATTGTCTAATCGCCCTTTTTTAGTGAAGAAAAATAATCAGAGGATGAACGGACCCTTCATAAGCCTTTTGCAACAGACGGCCCTGTGGTAATCCAGATTTCAAGATAGTCATTCGTATCATCTCTTCAACGAACACTGTCGTACATATATCCTGCCATTCCTGTCGAACACATATACCACCATTCCTGTCACAAACATATCCAACTATTCCTGTCACACACACATTTCACAATTCCTGTGACACACATAGCATGACAAAAGCATGTCTTGGAAACGTTGCATGCCAAGTTTATTTGCTCGATAAAACTAGTCAACGATTGCTACAACAAACATAGCATTATCACAGATTCCGGTGATAAGAACATTCCTGGAACAATCACTTTTGAATACCAGCATATTTGATATAAAATAATGGAAATAGGGCCAAGTTATTATCAATATTAAGTTGAGTTTGATCAATCAACATATCTAAAAGTAATTTTGACGAGGACTGTAACATACAAGAAGTCCGTAATCTATATATTTTTATTTGTAGGCTTAGCGGACGGGGACTGTTTTTCATACAGTTTTAGTTTATCAAAAGACATTAACCGTTCGCTTAAATTACCTAATTGTACGTATATCATCTTTAGTTTTAAAATCACTACTACAACCCACTACAGCCCTACTAGCCATTTCTTAGCTATTGAACTCACTCCCTGGATTATTTTCGATTTTTTTTTATTTTTTGATTATTGATATTGATTACTAATTATTGATTTTTTTGATTACTGATTATTGATATAGATTATCGATTATTAATTATTTGTTGATTACTGATTATAAATGATTTATTATTTATTATTGATTATCGATATTGATTATTGATTATCGATTATTGACTATTGATTATCGATACTGAATATCGATATTTATTATTTACTAGATGCACGCGGCAGGCTTCTATATATTGATTCACATATGCATATACAACGGATATGTGCTAATTTTAACTGCGTAAAACTTGTGGATATACAACATTCTTTGCTGTTCCATTGTCTGTGCATATAAATAGATTGTCCGGTTTACCGATTCTTGAGCATGCAACATATAATTGTCCATGGGGAAAACAATCCGTATTAAGATCTATACCGGATTTTTCTAATGATTGCCCTTGAGCTTTGTTAATGATGATTGCAACTGTGATTGCAATTTTTTGTTGTTGGTGATTGCAATGGTGATTACAATTTGTTGATGGTGATTGAGGTTTGTCGATGGTGATATTCAATGGCTATGGTGGTGCAGCCAGTTGAGGAAGCTTAACTTTTCCTGAGGCGTAACACATTCCCGTTGTTTCACCATTAAATTTCAAGGTCTTGCAATAGGGACAAATTTCAGACATAGTCCCGATTTGAATATCTTGACTCAATCTATAATCATCGGAAGGGTAGTACTTGAATGCCAGGCGATTATACACGCATTGCTTTTGTAATACAGCGACACGCCTTGTTTTTTTACTATCTCTGTCAGCCGCAAGCCTGGTTTCGCGTTTCTCTGGTAGTTCCTCGACACGCCTTCGTTGACGTAAATGTACTTTCCTAATCTGGCTCTTTCTCTTTGAGCCGCAAGCTTGGTTTTGCGTTGCTCTGGCGTTTCCTCCTGGTGTTCCCTTTTTGGTGACATTGTAGGATAATTATACACGCATTGCTTTTGTAATACAGAGACACGCCTTCTTTTTTTACTATCTCTATCAGCCGCAAGCCGGTTTTCGTGTTGCTCTGGTGATTCCTCGACACGCCTTCTTTTTTACTTTCTCTTTCAGCAGCAAGTCTGGTTACACCTTGCTCTGGTTATTCCTCGACACATTTTCTTTTTTATGGCACTTGGTATTAACCAAGTGACATATAGCAGTCGCCAATTATGTCGGTCTGTCGGTCTGTCTGTCGGTCTGTCGGTCTGTCGGTCCCGGTTTTGCTACTTTAGGCACTCCCAGGTAAGCTAGGACGATGAAATTTGGCAAGCGTATCAGGGACCGGACCAGATTAAATTAGACATAGTCTTTTTCCCAATTTGATCATCTGGGGGGGGGGGGGAGTGGGGGCCCGGTTAATTCGCAAATAATAGAAAAAATGAAGTATTTTTAACTTATCAGCTGGTGATTGGATCTTTATGAAATTTGATGTTTGGAATTATATTGTGTCTCAGAGCTCTTATTTTAAATCCCGACCGGATCTGATGACATTGGGGGGAGTTGGAGGGGGAAAACCTAAAGTCCCGGTTTTGCTACTTTAGGCACTTCCAGGTAAGCTAGGACGATGAAATTTGGCAAGCCTATCAGGGACCGGACCAGATTAAATTAGAAATAGTCGTTTTCCCGATTTGACCATCTGGGGGGGAGTAGGGGCCGGTTAATTCGGAAAAAATAGAAAAAATGAAGTATTTTTAACTTATGAGCGGGTGATTGGATCTTAATGAAATTTGATGTTTGGAATGATATTGTGTCTCAGAGCTCTTATTTTAAATCCCGACTGGGTCTGATGACATTGGGGGGAGTTGGAGGGGGAAACCTAAAATCTTGGAAAACACTTTAGAGTAGACAACATTGTCTACATTGTCTACCAAAGTGTCTTGGAAGACACTTTGGACAACAGTTAGAGTAGAGGGATCGGGATGAAACTTGATGGGAAAAATAAGCGCAAGTCCCAGATACATGATTGACATAATCGGAACTGATTTGCTCTCTTTGGGGTAGTTGGGGGGGGGGAGTAATTCTTAAAAATTAGAAAAATGAGGTATTTTCAACTTACGAACGGGTGATCGGATCCCAATGAAATTTGATGTTTAGAAGGATATCGTGTCTTAGAGCTCTCATTTTAAATCCCGACCGGATCTGGTGATGGGGGCGGGGAGTTGGGAGGAGGAAACCTAAAACTTGGAAAACACTTAGAGTGGAGGGATCGGGATGAAACATGGTGGGAAAAATAAACACAAGTCTTAGATAGATGATTGACATAAACGGAACAAATCCGCTCTCTTTTGGGTAGTTGGGGGGGGGGGTATTTCTGAAAAAAAGAGGTATTTTTAACTTACGAACGGGTGATCGGATCTCAATGAAATTTGATATTTAGAAGGATATCGTGGCTCAGAGCTCTTATTTTAAACCCGACCGGAACTTGTGACATTGGGGGGGGGGCTGGGAGGGAGAAACCTAAAAATTGGAAAACACCTCCAACGAGTAGAGGGATCGGGATGAAACTTGTTGGAAAAAAAAACCCGAGTCCTAGATACATGATTGACATAACCAGAACGGATCCGCTCTCTTTGGGGTAGTTGGGGGGGGGGGGTTAATTCTGAAAAATTAGAAAAAATGAGGTATTTTTAACTTACGAACGGGTGATTGGATCTCCATGAAATTTGATTTTTAGAAGGATATCGTGTCTCAAAGCTCTTATTTTAAATCCTGACCGGATCTGGTGACATTGGGGGAAGTTTGGGGTGGGGAGACCTAAAATGATGGGAAACGCTTAGATTGGAGGGATTGGGATGAAACTTGGTTGGAAAAATAAGCAGAAGTCTTGCATACGTGATTTACATAATTGGAACGGATCCGCTCAATTGCGGGGGGGGGGGTAATTCTGAAAAATAAGAAAAATGACGTATTTTTAACTTACGAAGGAGTGATCGGATCTTCATGAAACTTCATATTTAGAAGGACCTCGTAACTCCAATATCTTATTTTAAATCTCAACCGGATCAAGCGTATCAGGGGGGGGGGCAGTTGGGGGGACCGGAAATCTTAGAAAATACTTAAAGCGGTAAGATCAGGATGAAACTGGATGGGAAGAATAGAAACCTGTCTAAGATACGTGACTGACATAACTGGACCGGATCTGCTCTCTTTGGTGGAATTGCGGGGGGGGGGGTAATTTTGAAAATTGAGGTATTTGTAACTTACGAAAGAGTGACCAGATCTTAATGAAATTTATTATTTAGAAGGATCTTGTGCTTTGAAGTTCTAATTTCAAATTCCGACCAGATCCTGTGACATTCGGGGGAGTTGGAGGGGGAACCGGAATTCTTGGAAAACTTGAAAATTGGAGTATTTATATCTTACGAATAGATGATCGGATCGTAATGAAATTTGATTTTTAGAAGGAATTCATGTCTCAGAGCTCTTATTTCAAATCCCGACCAGATCTTTTGACATTGTGGGTTTTTGGAGGGGGAAATCTTGGAAAAACACTTGGAGTGTAGGAATCGGGATGAAGCTTGGTGGATAGAATAAACAAATGTCCTTGATACGTGATTGACAGAATCGTACTGGATTCGCTCTTTTTGGGGGAGTTGGGGGGAGGGGTTCAGCGATTTGGCGAGTTCGGTACTTCTGGACGCGCTAGGGCGATGAAAATTGGTAGGCTTGTCAGGGAGCTGCACAATTTCACTTGATAAAGTCGTTTTCCCAGATTCGACCATCTGGGGGGCAAAAGGGAGAGGAAAAATTAGAAAAAATTAGGTATTTATAACTTACGAGTGGGTGATCGGATCTTAATGAATTTTGATATTTAGAAGGACTTTGTGACTCAGAGCTCTTATTTTAAATCTTGACCGGCATTAAGCCTCTTATTTTCCGTTTTAAATCAATCTATTGATTCATAGAATTTTGTTACAGCTCATACCATATGATCTCTTGGCTCTTAGCTCTTCTCGCCTCGTCACAAGTGCCATATGAGCTCTTAGCTCTTGTTTTACTTTCTCTGTCAACTGCAAGTCTGGTTTCGCGTTACTCTCGTGGTTCCTCGACACGCCTCCGTTGACGTAAATTGGACATTCGTAATCTGGCCCTTTCTCTTTGATCCGCAAGCCTGGTTTTGCAGTGCTCAGGTGTTTTGTCCTGGTGTTCTTTTTTTGGCAACATTGTAGGATAACTAGTCTTTGACATTAATGACACTTTTTCTTTGAGCAGCAAGCATTCTAAACTTCAGTAATTTCTACTAAATTTCAAACTTTTGTTTTTTTTTAAGGTTTTCGAATTGCTTTTATCCATTGTCAAAATATATTCAAATATTTATGCAATTACCAGTTTTTTACTCTTTAAGCAATCTAATGAAATTTAAAGAGCCTTGTATTTTTTTCAGTTATTTTTCCTTTTTTAGCTTTTTTTCTATTTTTGTTTTTCTTAGTTTTACTTTCTTTCTTTTTAGTTTTTTTGTTGTTTTTTATTTTTATTTTATTTTTTTATTTTTTTTGTTTTTTAAAATTTTTTTGTTTTTTACTTTTTTTTATTTTTAGTTTTTCATTTATTTTTTTTATATTTTTTTTCTTTTTTAGTTTTTTCTTTTTTAGTTTTTGCTTTTTTAGTTTTTTTTCTTATTTAGCATTTTTCTTTTTTAGTTTTTCTTTTTTTGTTTTTTCTTTTTTTCTTTTTATTCTATTTCTTCTTGTTTTTTAATTTTTTATTTATTATTACGAATAGCGGTAAGCATCAATGCATGTCGCAAAAACACAAAAACACAAAATCATAATATTATTCTAAAGTAAATTGGCAACGACAAACTAAGCAGCAAAAACTTCTAAATAACACGACACTGCACAACAAAGCGTCTAAATAAAAGGCGTATTTACTAATGCAGTCTTAAAAATTTGAACACTCTCTGCCTCGACAACCTCCAAAGCCAAACCATTCCATGGTCCGGCAACTCTACTAATGAAATATAATTGACCAAAAATTGATTTTTAGTTGTTTTTTTAATTTTTTTTAGTTTTTCTTTTTTTAATTTTTTTATTCTTTAGTTTTTTCTATTTTTATGTGTTTTTTAAGTTTGTTTCTTCTTTTTTAGTTTTCTTTTCCTTTTTAATTTTTTAGTTTTTTCTCCTATTATATTTTTTTTTCTTTTTTTGTTTTTTTTTGTTTTTTAATTTTTTCTATTTTTTCTCACTTTTTCTTTTTTTTAGCTTTTTAAGTTTTTTCTTTTTTTTTAGTTTTTTAGTTTTTTAAGTTTTTTTAATTTTTTCCTTTTTTCTTTCTATTTTTTTTATTGTTTTACCTTTTTAGTTTTTTTTCTTCTTTTTTTAAGTTTTCTTTTTCTTCTTTATTTTTTGTTTTTTTTCCATTTTTATTATAGAAGATAGTGTAACAGACGGACAGACGGACAGTACATTTTTACTGTAGGATAGGGTAACAGACAAACAGTACATTTTAGATGGATATATAGAAGATAGATAGCTTTGCAATATTGAGAGTATTTGAAATAATAAATACCAATTCTGAATCGGTCATAAATGGCTTTTCTCTCACTAAACCGATTATTAGGAACATGTTTTTTTAATTTGGGTTAATAAGAATTGTTTTACCTGTTGAGACCCCTTTCGGGTCTCAAAATTAAATTTCCTGAAGGAACAATTATTAAATTACGAAAGTGGATAAAAAGCATCATGTTATGTATTCAAGTTCATCGTAGTTAAATTATGTACACCAACCATTAAATGTTTTCTGCTTCAAGTAAATTAATCAAGTTATACAAGAACTATCAATATTAATAGCTTGCGATAGCGTAGTGGATACTGCCATACTTTCAGACCGAAGGTTTGAACGTTCAATCCCACGTGTCGCAAGGCATTAAATGTCTAAGATTATGATGGCGTATTGTGATTACGTATTGGATATCACTGCTTCGTTCCTCGTAAAACTTGCGAATATACAACATTTTTCGCTACCGTATTGTCTGCGCATATAAATAGATTGTCAGGTTTACCGACCTACGAACATGCAACATACAATTATTCATGGGAAAAACAATCTGTATTAAGATCTATACCGCATTTTCCCAATGATTGCCTTTGAGCTTTGTTGATGGTGATTGCAAATATTAATCGAATTGGAATCATGGGAATGCGAGGAATAAGAACAGCGTCACCCTCAACCAAAAAGCCTCAATCAAAGGTTGTTGCCTCCATTACGTTTTCAATTTTTTTTTTTTTTACGGCAAGTCGCGTGCCATTGCAAAGCTTTGGTGGGTTAATATTTCGTAACAGTATATTGGTACGCCTATTTTTAGTTGTAGCACGTGTGGTAGAAACCCTGTGATATCCACGGAATTTAAAAATTCAGTTGGATAATTAACCACTTCATTTGGTTCCAAAACTATGTCGACTGACTTGTAAATGACTGCCTGGTCTCGAATCTTGTTAAAAATAATATTGTTGATTTTCTGGACGTTTTTATTCTTGGCTGCCAGAATCGCTCGTTCACTTAACCATTTATGATTTTTATAATTGGTTAGAATATTCGGAAATACCTTTTCAACCAATTCATTTTTGGACGTCACTAAATTACAGAATTCAGCAGGCAGTTCTATACGTTCTGAAATTGAGTCTAATGGGAGCTTTCCGTTTCAAATTGCCAGCAATTGATCTGAAAATGTTTCACCAGAGTCATCGTTTTGCAATCGGACACGCATATTTGCGTGTAAATTATTATTTGCGTGTATATTTGCGTATAAAGTGTAATCGAATCGTCGGCTGTTCCGGAATAATCCGGTGATATTGAGATCTGTCGAGGAAAGTCTGAGTTTTGTGTCCTAGTTAACTGCCCAAATCTGAAAAGATTGCAGGTTCGCTGAAAAACATTGACGCGAATATGTCAGTCAAGATGAAGACCAAAGAATTTATGGACATTATTAAACGCGTTCCCAAGTAATTCGAAGCCTTGCTCGCAGATTTAGTGAATAATTGTCAGAAAGCTCAACGCTGTGGGATAGTTCGAGCTTTTAAGCTATATTTCCTTTCGGACGCGTACTTACTCTGTGCTTTAACAAGTCCCCCTAAGCTGGGGTACGAAAGGCTCCCAATCGAATTATATCGTGTTCTTCCGCGTGCATGCTATCAATGCCAACAAGCTGATGGTCACTTGGCGAAGGAATTGTCCAAACTCCAAAGTTTGCTCCCATTGTGGGGAGGAGGGGCATGATATTCCGAAGGCTTCTCCCTGTCAAAAGAAAATGAGATGTACCGTATGCAAATCAGGTAGAAACCATTGTTACTCTGTCTATTGCCCTGAAAATAGAAAATACAGCCAACGAAGACCATTAGATCGTGATGGCCAGTGAAACTGAGGTCTAGATTTGTCCGTGGAACTTAAATGGTAAAGTTTCAGAGAAGCTACTGCTGCTAGAAGAGATGTTAAGGACATCGGATGTTTTGTGTTTCTAGAACATTTTTTCCCCAGAACAATCTTAGTCTTCTAAATACGTTGAATTATCTGCAAACGCCCAGCCACAATTATAAAGAGTGCGGATTGCTTTATCAGTATTCAGATGAGTGATCTTGTCGTGATTAACGTTTTTGTGCCTACAAATTACGGAAATCAGTCTTCCAAAAGAAGGTTTCATACTGCAGTTCGACTTCTCGCTAGGTGTGTCAAGCAGTCCACTCGGAAGAAGTCTTGCTGTCAAATAATCGGGGACTTTAACTGTAATTTGGCGGATGAAAAGTGTTCTCGTGCGCTACTCATCAAAAGTATGTTACCGGAATCTTTTACCCTGCTGCTAAAAGACAAACTGAAATTCGTACATTTCTACTAGTAATACTGTGAAAAACTTGGATCACCTGCTATATTCCTGCAGCGCTAATTATGAAGTTAAAGTTCATTCGGAAAGTTTTTAGAGCAACCAATTGCCCAATTTCTTAGCTGTTATATCCAGGGTACCAATGTTCAACGTGATCCTAAATGGCAAAACCGAAAACTGTGGGAAATAACAGATCCCTCGCTGTTTCAGCAAGTTAGTGACGAGATCCTTGATAAGATAAGAGCACCATTTCAACTTCTTCAAGTAAATTCATGTCTTAGCGAGCCAGAAATCTGTCTTCAATTAAATATCTATCGTACAGGGATTATTCATGCTTTGAAAAGTCCGTGGCAGTGGCTGTTAAGAGTATTAGAGTAAAAAACGAAAAATTGGGTTGGTCTTCAAACCCTCTACTTCAAAAAGCATGCTCTGACTCGTAGTTTTGTCTGAGAATCTGGAACGAGTGTGGCTGGCCGGGATCCGGCGCTGTGAATTCGTTTCGTATATTATCGGTAAAAATTAATAGTGCTAACAAAATCGCTGAAAATCCCAATTTGATATGGAAGCTACGTCCTAGTCCTTCTGGTGTTCCGAACTCTGGAGTTATTCCTGTATCTGAGTGGTCTAGTCATTTTTCTGGGCATTTCAAGTGCCCTGATAGTAACGCTCAAGTTGAGTTTGATAAAGGAATTGAAAGTATTTTACAGACAAAGCCGAAAATGGGCAGGGTTGTTGTCTTGACTGGTATGATTAAAGATATAGTAAGAAAACTAAAAAAAAAAAATCATCGTCTGGACACGATGGGCTTTGTGCGTGAGATTTGGAATTGGGCACTGGCTTGTTATTTGAGCATTTAGCTTTGTTATTTCAGACGCTATTTTTTTCGGGGGTTGTGCCTGATAACCTTTGTATTGGGGTAATTGCGCCAATTTAAAAAAATGGTAAATCAAATTTTAGTTGTAATTCGTGTCGTCCTATTACGGTGTCGATCTTCTTATCAAAAATTTTTGAGCTGTTGATTATTCATGATGTTCAGAGGATTTGTAAGATGCCTCCACTCTTCCGGTTCGGTTTTCAGCGGGGGCTTGGGTGCTTCCTGGCACTGAGATCCCTTTGTTCGTTATTGGTAGATTCTGTTGGAAAAGGAGAAATTTTGGTTGTTAGTGCGTATGGTTACTAATCAGTTACAGCTGATTAGGCGTGGGGTTGCAATTGATTTTGTCGGTCCTCTGTTTATATGTGTCGCCCCCTAAAGGTGCACCCGAAAATTAAGGGGTCAATCGCCTCGGTTGATATCCCTGTTTATATATGTACTAGCTGTTGGGATGGCGCTTTGCGCCACCCCAACACCTCGTTGGTGGGGCGCTTCGCGCCCCCAAGCCCCCCCGCGCGCGTAAGTCGTTACGCGCCATATTAGTTACGCGCCATTGTAGTTGTGTCCCTGTGTCCCACCTGTGATATATATATATATATATATATATATATATATATATATATATATATATATATATATATATATATATGTGTGTGTGTGTTTTTAACTACGTAAAACATACGAATATACAACATTCTTCGCTGTCCCATTGTATGTGCATATAAATAGATTGTCAGGTTTACTGACTCTTGAACATGCAGCATATAATTGTCCATGGGAAAAACAATCCGTATTCAGATCTATACCTCATTATTCTAATGATGTGTCCCTGTGTCCCGGTCGTCATTTATATTCCCTGTGTCCCGGTCGTCATTTGTGTCCCGGTATCCCAGTTTGTAATTTATCTTTGAGTGTCCCGGTCGTCATTTATATTCCCTGTGTCCCGGCGTCCCGGTCGTCATTTGTGTCCCGGTCTGTAATTTCTATCCGAACAATCCCTGTGTTCCGGTCGTCATTTATATATTCCGCCTGTGCCCCTGGCGTCCCCGTTGTAGTTATGTCCCTATGTCCCGGTCGTCATTTATATTCCCTGTGTCCCGGTCGTGATTTGTGTCTGGGTGTCCCAGTCTGTAATTTCTCTTTGAGGTTCCCGGTCGTCATTTATATTCCCTGTGACCTGGTAGTCATTTGTGTCCCGGTATGTAATTTCATCAGTTGACAAACATGACGTCAGTCGACAAACAACTTCATGACGCATACAGCTCAATCCTTATAATGACGTCAGTCGACAAACATGACGTCAGTCGACACACACACATGACGTCACTTGACACACACACACAGACAACTTATTTTTATATATATAGATTAAACAGGGCGCAATTAAGTCACCGATGGTGTATAATAATGCTACACTGCCGGCTCAGGATAGTATACGGAGTTTGTGTGTTGTAAAAGCGACTAACGCGTCAGTATTATGTTATACAGATGACTTGCTAAACTTGAGTTGGTCAGTGTCTAGTCTAGAGGAGAGTTTTAATGTAATTTCGAGTGAACTTAGAAAGATTGGTTTGAATCTTAACACTGGGAAATCCAAAGTTGTTCTGTCTAGTTGCCCGTCTGAACTGGCTTCAACTTTCGTGAATCTTGGCGGGGCATTCGTTGCCCCGCCTCAAGACCTTATTTACCTAAGTCTACCCATTGGGGATTTAATATCTTCAACAAGAAATTTATTGGTGGCTAGAACAGAAAAGAGAATCCGGGCTCCTTATGCTTCATTAGTGCTGTCGCAAACAAATATGACAAAAAAGCTTCGCGAAAATGTTTAATGCTGTTGTTTTCCCCCATGTTTTTTAATTAGCTCCATTCTCAGTTATTCTGAATGAAAGTGATAAGAAACAGATTAGAAAGCTATTATTTCATTATGCGAAGTTTCTTCTGAGTGTTCCAATATGGTCCCGTAACATCGTACTGAAACAAAATTACGAGATTCTCGACCCAATCGTACAGCTGGATAATTTATATGTAAAATTGACGTCAAAAGAGGTTTGCCACCCTTGGAGTGGTTTATTTTTACGAAAAGTCTAGTTTGTTCGTGTTTTTATTTTGTATATATTTGTTTCCATTTTTGACTGTCTTTCTTTTTTCTTTCGTTGTTACCCTTTAAGCACTTTATGATCTGAGATTACCATTTTTTATTCTTTAGTTTGGAGTCATTCTAGTTTAACATACCCCCTTCTCCTCTGCATATTTTAGCGGAAAAATGTACAAATGGTGATAATTTAAGTCTCTAAATCCCAAGAAATATTTTCTAAATTAATGGAGTGACAGTAGCATTCTGAAATCAGGCAGGTAAAGGCAAGAAATCTTTGGAGAATAGTTGTAAATAATACTAAATATTTATTCAGTCATGTAAAGTAATTAAGACAGTTCCTCACAAATCCAAAGCCGTCCAATCGCTTTCTATCGCAGAACCTAAAGACCGCCTTCAGGAATCTTAGCTAGCGAATTCCCGTCTTTTAACTTCTTTTCTAGAAAAATCATTCTAATTCTTCAGTAACATTTTTGGTTTTATCCAAGAAAGGTTGTTATTTGATGGCTGAATAATTAGAGTTGAACAAGAAGCAACCAACTTCCAGGTAAATATTTATTCACATGTAAATTCTATGTTGATATGAAATCTTATAATCATGATTGATTATAATATATAATTTGCATCTTATAATCATGATTGCATGTGATTTTACAGCAATTTTTTTCAAATATGTTGAAAAAAAATTTTGAAAATTTTGTTGAAAATATGTTGAAAATTTGATCTATTCTTGACGTCCATTCCCAGTGTTGGAGGACTACAAAAAAAAAAAAAAAAAAAAAAAAAAAAAAAAAAAAAAAAAAAAAAAAAAAAAAAAAAAAAAAAATCTGGCGCGGTCGTTTTCTGTCAAATCTGCAAGAGATTGACCCTCATAACCCTGTCTCAATGGTCTAGTGCACCTCATGCGCTTTATCCCGAATCACATATCTAATTCTTTTCCCCCTCATTGATAATATTTTGGAGTCTTTTCAGACTTGTTGATGATCCATCACGACACAGGTTGAATTATTTTGTCTGATTTTAAGGCCACCTTAAGGCCCAGTCCTTTAAGATAAGAAATATTTCTGAATCCTACTTAATAAGCTTGATTCGGGATAGTGTTATTAATGGAAATAATCCGAATAAATCACTGAAAAATGTTTCATGGGATTCTAAATAAATAGTATTGCTCATACACGATATATAACACTATTCGTAAGTCGGCAGCCTTGGGTTACATGTTTTTATCGAATGTCGGTTAAGGAGAATAAAACAGTTTCCATTAAAAATATGAATGAATTGCCCATACTCCTCACTATAGCGCAATTTAAAACTTTCAAAATAAGCCGGTAACAATTTTAAGAGTAGGAGATAAATAAGGTTTCGAAAGATCGTTCCAGAATTACAACCTTTCTGCAATGACTTAGAACCCAAAACGCAGATAAGAAAAGAACCTACTTCCGTTCAAGAACGGAAGTAGCCCGACTGACTTCATTTGTACACGTATTTCACTTAGTGGTGTAAGTGCCGTACTTGCTATTTTTAATCTTCATTACTGGAATAAACATTTTTCCTCTTTCCAATAACGCTATTGTATCTTTTTTTTATCATCTATTTCTAATTATAAGTTACCGAAAAATTTAAATGATTTATGGTCATTAAATTAAAAAAAATAATGTTATTAAAAAGTTTTTTCAATTGCAAGTTTTCAATTTTTCAACCTTTTTTAATGCATTAAAAAGTTTTTTTCAACTTCAAGTAAGGAGTGACATTAAAACTTAAAACGAACAGAAATTATTCCATATGTGAAAAAGGTTGTCCCTTCCTCAACGCCTCGCTCTTTACGCTAGAGTTTGACTTTTTCTTACAACTCCACTTTTTAAAACAATAAAAAAAAATTGCGTAAAGAGGCAAGCGTTGAGGAGGGGACAACCCCATTAATATACGGAATAATTTCTGTTCGTTTGAAGCTTTTATTTCGTCCCTTACTTGCAGTAAAAAAAACTTATTTTTTTATTTAATTTCTGTACGTTTTTAAATTAATGCTTGTTTTGATTTTGGCTCACCGCACATTAATGACTAAAGCGAAATTTGCATATTAATTTTTTTTGGCTAATTGGCGTTGTCAAGGTTTAGATCGGACGATTTTGATAAGAAAAAGATTGAGGGAGGAGGCTTACTTGCACTCCATTTTTTGGTTACTTAAAAATGTAACTAGAACATTTTATTTTTTAAAGAACGCTTTTATTAGTAATAAATATACCTAACTTACGAATTAACTTACATAACGAACTTCTATTTTTATATACTTTTATTATGTATCTGAGTGGTTCGCCCTCTCGTCAATACCTCGCTCTTTACACTAAAGCTTAAATTTTGTCCCAATTCTTTAAGAATGACCTCTGAATCACAAAGGCTGTAAAATAAATAATTAAAATTACTAAATTTCTGTTTGTTTTAGGTTCTAGTGCTGCTCCTTACTTCCAGCTGATAAAACTTTTTTTATTTTTTTTTTCTCATTGTTTTTTTTTTAAATAATGCTAGAAAATCCTGAGCTCCCTTCTTGGCAATTCTCTTCCCTCATGATAAATTCCTCCATTGAAAATTCCTCCAACGTAACCTCCTCCCCCGATACCCCCTTAACGTGAAAAAGTCCCCCTGAAAACGTCTGTACACTTCCCAATAACCATTGCTATATGTAAACAATGGTTAGAGTTTGTACCTTGCAGCCCCTCCCCCGGGGACTGTGGAGATTAAGTCGTCCCGAATGACATAATTATTAGGTTTTCCGACTATGCTTAACAAAATGGCTGTCTCAAAATGTTGATCCGGTGACTTTGAGAAAAAATAAGCGTGGGAGGAGGCCTAGGTGCCCTCTGATTTTTTGGTAACTTAAAAAGGAACTAGAACTTTTAATTTTCGTTAGAATGAGCCCTCTCGTGACATTCTAGGACCACTGGGTCGATACGATCTCCCGTGATCTGTCTATTAGGAAAAAATACAAAATTCCCCATTTTTGTAGAAAGGAGCTTGAAACTTCTACAGCAGGGTTTTCTGATACGCTGAATCTGATGGTGTGATTTTTGTTAAGATTCTATGACTTTTAGGGGATATTTCTCCCTATTTTCTAAAATAAGGCAAATTTTCTCAAGCTCACAACTTTTGATGGGTAAAATTAAACTTGATGAAACTTATATATTTAGAAACAACATAAAAATACAATTCTTTTGATGTAACTATTGGTATCAAAATTCCATTTCTTAGAGTTTCGGTTGCTATTGAGCTGGGTCGCTCCTTACTACAGTTCTTTACCACGAACTGTTTGATAAATGCAGGCACAGTTTACATAAATATCGGACTAACTCGATCAGGAGTAAATCTTAAGGGTTAGATTTCCACATTCTACGAGTGAAAGATGCGAAGATGCTGATGTGAAAGATGTTGAACTTTAGGTTCCCCTGTATTTACTTCATAATCCATTTTTTTTAAAAAGACAACAGTTGGGGGTAGATAAATTGAAAATACCCTGTATTATGGAAATTTTTTTCGCTCCCCTACACTTTGGTGAATTAAAACCTTTGTGTTTCTATATCCTAAGAGATGCCATATTTATGGAGGGGAAGCTACCAGATTTGACCACCCTCCCTTCCCTTAAATTTTGTCAGACTCGTAAACATGTAAGAAAGTGCCTATAAGCAAATTTTTGATGTTTTTTAAAGTTTTTCTTTGTGCCTGCTCTGAACCCCCCTCCCCCCTAAAAGGAATATGGATATACTCTTAATCTTGAGGGACTTTTTTAGATGAATGGAAAACAGCCCAAGTTTTGGCCATTTTTAAGAGGGGGCATGAAAAATTAAAGATATGAAAATCGAGAATGGGATTTTCAAGGCCACAAAAAACACTAAATGAACAAAACGAATATGTTGAGAGGACAAACACCTCCCAGCTTCAGTGCTACAAGAAAAAGTTAGAAAACAATCGTTGAAATTTTATGAGGGTATTGGTTTACCAGAAAAATCAGAAAAAAAACAAATGAAAAAACAAACAACATGGAAAACCAACAGAGAAAAAAAACAAACGAAAACCAAGATTGGAAGATTTAAGAAAAAACAAACTAAAAATCAAACAACACAGAGATTCAATAAAAACAACAAGCAAATAAAATTCAAAATAAACAAAATTAAAAACTTAGACCTAAAAGCCAAAACACCTAAATTAAACATCTAACAGCTCACCAATAACTACAATTACCTAACGCCTATGCTATTTACTCGATACTAAATCCTTTATTGAATTTGCAAAAAAGGAAGTCATTATCCAGGTGAGGGAACATACTTAGCTACCTCGGGATAAAAACTATGTCACATATTGTCTAGTTTTTATCAGTGTTTCTTTACACTAGCTCCTTTGGATCAGAGGGGTTGGGGAACGAGTCGATTAATGACAAGGTGGGTAAAACATAAAAGATCAAGTTATTTCCGATTGTAGCACTTTTTCCTCTTCCCGAGATCTCTTGAAAAATTATAAAAAAGAAGGGTTGCATATTTTGCTAAGGAAAAACATCTTTTGCTAAAAACCGAATTCGGTTCAGATGTAAAGTTTGGGGTATTTCTCTTAGGAAATACCGTCACATCTGTCCCAGTGTGGGGTGGTCTAGCCTCCACAAGGACAAGACCATGGGTAGCGTGGTTGGCAGAGTTCATATCTACTCATGATGTTGCTAAGACTACTTTAATTAACAAATAAACAATATACAATACTAATACACACTCGTGAACAGTCTTTCTCCTCTTGGACGGTCTTTCTCTTTCTCGTTAGTGCATCCTCTTGACGTTGTGGAGAATTCGAGCTATTGTCAACCATTTGGCCAATTTAGAGTCAGGGTCCCAATTCTGACTTCAGATGCGCACATGGAGTCATTCTAGTTTAACATACCCCTCCTGAAAAAAAATACCCCCCTTTCCCAAACAAAAAATTCTGGATACGCCTTCGCCTTGTAGTCTTTTTTTATTTTAGTTCTTGTTTAATAGTGGGTTTCTCTACGGCCTGCGCTAGGACCCGTATTATTTCTGATACATCAATGATTTTTCAAAGTGCTTAAAGTGCAAAACTAATTTGGTCTTGATTTCCCCTGATGATAGTGCCATTGGTTGAAGCTGGAATGTCATCCGTCTTGGCAAATCTTTAATGAGACAGCGACTTGGTTGTATATCTAGATACAACCGTAGACATAGAACAATAGAACATAGAACATAGACCTAGAACAATAGAGACAGCGACTTGGTTATTGCTCTATTGGAACCACCCAGCTGGAAAATAATCAAAAACAGAGTTTTATGAATTCTTATGAAGAGTTTTATGAAGAGTTTATGAAGAGTTTTATGAAGTTTTAAATCACAGCAAACAGTTGAAAAATAAGCCTAAAGCGCCTAAGTACTCTTTATCAGACACTTTTTACCACTGAGAACGACTGACTGTCTGACTCTTCCGAGGCTAAGCTGAATTGTCATTTCTGCTATTTCTCATCGTCATATACTTTTGGTGAAATGGTGTAGATTTTCACATATTCTATTATTTTTATTTATTTTCATATTAATTAAAAATTTCTACCTTATGAAATGAATATCTTGTGGAATAAGAAATAGTTTGCAACTGGATCAAAAGAATTTACTAGCCCGAAAAATCGAAAGTTGACTGTCTCTAGACTCAAATCTAGAAACTTTAATTCACGCGTTTATTCCACTTAAAACATTTTCAAATGGATAGAAATACCTGAAACATAAAAAATTTTATTCAGAAACGTCACTTAGTAATTAGCAAAAATTACACTATTTATTTCTATCCAGGAATGTATGCTATTAATTTCTAGCAATTGACTCGTATATTTCACGTATTTTATTTTTACCGAAAATGTCCCTAATCATGCAGAGCTTGGATACACAGGGATACAAAACGGAGGAAGGTTTGTCACGAAATCTTAATACATATTAGGAGAGTTAAAAAGAAAAACTGTTAGCCGAGTTTTAAGGAGAATTTCCCTAGATTGAACTTACCGGGAGAATTTAGTTGAAAGCTCAAAGTGTCCCTGGTTGTCCTCATTATCTCCTAGCTATCCCAAGACCAATCAAATCGGATTTAGTAAGATCTAATTGAGCTGTTAATAAAGTGATCGATCAACGTCTTTTCTAGGATGAAAAGAGGATACATAGAAGACAGGATTTACTTTGTTTTGATTACACTCATGTTAAGCGACGGATACTTGACAAAAGGTTTGTTTGTAGTTTTTACGTTTGAAATTCTTTGGCGTTAGGGCGCCAAGTGGATGATTACATGAATCAACTGTTTAGCATTGTGAAATATTAAATAAACACTTTCTTTTGTCCCGACATTTAAATAAACTGAATCTACTTTGGAATGAATTCTATATAGTGTAAACATTAGAAATACTTCGAATTCAACCGTGAATTACTATTATCTACGTAATCTTTTGCTCATCAGAATCCACTTGTTTGGTGAATCTATATAATGGAAATAAAATGGATTACTGAAAAAGAGACCAAACTATTAGTTCACTTTTAAACATAAAAAATGAAATTAAAGTCTAAAATCACGGTGAGTTTGATAAAAAGTCAGCTTAAAACTTTGTCCTCAAGAAATTGTAAAGTGAAAAGAAGCCAATTTGAAAATTATTACGCTTATTTTTTTTCGAAAAAGAAAAAGTCGGAAGCATTGAAAAAGCGAAAAAAAATGGTATCAACTTCAGAAATATCTTGAACAGATTGTACTTGCATGAAATAATATCTAGGCTAAAACCTTGGTTGTAACCGATTGTGCAAAAAAGAGGAAAAAAAGCAAAAAGAAAACGTCTTAAGAAATAGACAGTTGGCAATTTTTTGCTCAAATTTAAGCTGAGAAGGGTCGAACCGTTTATGATTATGATGGTATATGGTAAGCAAAGAGCCACCCTCTCATTAGAATCTGAAAAAATGGACTGTCTACAGCAGTGTATACATCAAAAGAATCTGCCTTTAATGTGAATTCCAAGTACTATAGATTAATTAATTTATAGTATCAATTAAAACATATATCTCTACGAAGTTTTTTGAGGGGGAATGGGGAGCTTCGGATGAAAGCTTAGGACCCATGGGGCTAGATAAACCCCTCCTGTTATAATCCCCAAATGATCAGTACTGCTCGATGAGTCGAAAATATTACAAAACTATTATACTCATGATATTGGGAAAGGATAAGGCATCTTTGTCACAGGGGAATTGCATTGGGCAATTCAACTGTACAGACGAATTGTTATTCAGACGAGGACCATTTTGATTCTTTAATTTAGGTACATGGTCAAAACAATGGACGGAATTTATACTTACCGTGTTTTGGTTTAGGACAGCCATCTGACAATTACGTAAGGGCATTTCCTAGTCAGTGTTCGAACAAGCACAGATTAAAAGTGGTGCGATGCGTCTACACTTGTATAGCTATGGGTAAGGGAGTGATAAGGTTCAGACCCGAGAAACCGTGATTATATTGATCGTAATCTGTGCACAATCATTATTTCAACAAAATGCACTTTTATTTGTTTCAAAACAAAAAATTGTGTTCAAATGTTCTGAACTTCAATCCTGTTGAGGTTTCAATGGTAAACATTGAATCATTTAAAACCGTTCCAAAAGAAATTCTGGGATCGTTCGACATTTAGGTCCCAAGTGAATCCTGGAAGATAGTGAGTCATCTGTGAGTCATGATAGTCATATGATAGTCGAGATGAGTCAGTCGTCAGTGAGTCAAAAAGGTACATACTTATATTTTGAATTTAGTGCTAGATGGGAATCAAGTGGGCTTGGATAGAAAAGCTTTAATTTTGTGGCTTCTGTAACGCAGATTGGATATCTTCTTCTGGTTTCGGTTTCAATAAGGTGTGATCCATGAACTATACCGTTTATACTAGTTATATATAGATATAATTTGAGGATTATTCCCATGGTTAAGACGTATCATGTCACCTCCAAAGGCAACCTATTAGGATCTTTCACTCGTTACAATTAAATTGACTTTAATGAATTTTGGAACCTGCCCTATTTGTCACTCTTCTATGCCTAGGGAATAGTAAAGGATGGTTGGAATACCCTGTCGTCGCTTTTGGCCCTCAAATAGAGCGCTATAGATTATGATTTTTAATTATTTAGTCATTTACCAAGTTTCTATGACATCTGCTCTAGAAATCAAGCACTATTTGAGAAAAATGTAATTGTGTTTTTTTTTGTATCGGAAAGTAATACTTCAATCTAAATGAATTTGAATAATTAACAGGTACTAAATTGAGACTTGTTAATTTGGAAGATTGGGTGAAGGTTCAAAACGGGTAGTTTGTTTAAAGCTTTATATTCCTTTAGAACACCAAAGTTCTTACACGAATCTAAATTTAACAATATGTAACTGTATCTATGAAACCTCTGTTGTATATCGGCTGCTTGCATAGTTTGAGCCCCTTTCCCCTGAGATTACGTACGTAATATTGACCTTTTGGCACATTTTTAGGTGTTTTTTCATTACAATAGGCCGTCTAGAAATCTTGATCTGATGCCAACTGAGACCAGGGAAGAGGTGAACAGCTGCACAGGCTGGTTTAAAGAGACGTTACGTTACCCAATTGTTGCCCTTAAAAAGGACACTAAAACTTTAGATTTGTAATTAAGTTGTAATAAAATGTAATAAAATATAATACTTCAGAAACAAATTTGGGCTATATATTTCCATATTAGGGGGTGGGGTTGAAGTACAGCGGGTCTGCATGCCAGTGTTTCAGGTATAATTATTCTGCATATTATGTAGTAAGAATTGTTTTCTAACTGAATAATATAATGTGACTAACTTCATAATGTTAGACTAAGAAGAGGCTCGATATCGCTTTTTACATTGCTTTATAGAAACCTTTTTTTTGAAAAAGTGTTTTAAGCTAATTAAAAAGGAAAAGAAGATGATAATGAAATAATCAGTTTGAACCTATAGCAAAAAGTAAATTGTAATATATTATATTATAATATATTGTATAATATATCCCTGAACTATTAATTTTCTTATTCCTTAGAAAAGGGACGGACTGTGATTCTTTCTGTATAACGAAAAATAAAAGAAGTTGGAATTATTTTATTACTAACTAGATCATAATTTTTTTACTGGAAAACTTGTCTTTATTTTTCAGCAGATTATTTGGATAACTTTGGGGGGCCAGAATTTGGCTCACATATGAAAAATATAACTGTGATACAAGGAAGAGAAGCAGTGTTTACCTGTACCGTAAGAAAACTTGGACAACACAAGGTAAGTTTTTTTCTGGATAAAAGGTCTGGCTGGAGCTGCCTCATGGCCAGACTTTAGTTCTGCACCATATTGCAGATTACCTCCTATTAGCCTTTTTTCCCTTAGCCTTATGATTCGTTTCAAAACTTTTTCTTAATAATTCATGAATAACTAGTTCCTGTCCTTTTCTAATTAGCTGGCCAAAGATAAATATCCAGTAGTTTGCAGTATACAACTTATTTTCTGGAATCAAATGAAAGCTTGGGCCCCCAGGGGAAAGGGCCAAATCTATGGATAAAAGCCCATTATATATATACAGAACCATATAGGCTACAACATAAGGGATAAAACAGTTATTATGTCTTTTTGAAAATAAAATTTTACAAATATTATACCCAATAGTATTCTATTTTTTTTTTAACAAAATGAAAACAAGAATGAAACACTATGCGTAAAGCATATTTAAAAAAAAGTATATACATTGTATTTTTTTGAAACTTACATCTTGGACAGAATTCAGTACCTATAAAATTAGGGTCCGAAGGGCCTTCATTGTTGTTTTTTTTTCAGAGGAATAACTATTTCCTTTATTCAGTTTAAGACTTTTGGTGGAAAGAAAATATGAATTTCGGAGCGATAACCGTACTTGTATATGCTGAATAGTTACTTTTCGTCTTAAGTTTTACTGTCATTTTTTATTTTCATTTGGAAAAACTTAAATCATTTGCTAATTACATGTGAAAGTCGCTTTTTTTTTAGCAAAATGATTTTTCATCTTTTTATTTGCTTTAAAGTTCAAGATCTTATACTTCATATTGTGAAATTCTTGATGATGGTTATGAATTCGGGAGAAAATTGTCAATATCATCTGCTAGTGGCACTGATTGCGTCTGCGGTTAATATACCAAAATAAACAAAAGAACTCCTTAACTAGCCATTTAAGCTACTAGCGAAGGCACAGAAAATAAATTACGTTGTTTTACTCTATTATTAAAAAGATGGCACCAAAAGGCCTATCCTGTATTGTCTGCCTTTTGATTAACCCTAGTAAGTTTTGTCTCAATCCACAAAGTTTCTAAGACCCCCTCCCTTCCATAGAAAGTGGCAAGGGAGAAGTAATACATTGAGGAAATATAGCTCATTACTTAGGTAGCGCTGGAGCGCTGCCTCTGATTCTTCATGGCGTCTAGAGTAAATCATTTTAAAGAGATTTAGAAAGCTGTACCTGTCCCCTAAGTTTCTGATTATCATAAAATGGATGGTGATCATTTTCATACGGTTCTTCTTCCACCCTAGACGATACCCCTGGCCAAATCTTTGGATATTACCCCTCCACTGTTAAGAAGTTCAAATGACGTAATTGAATAAAGTTCAAATACTCAGCAATCTGATAAGAATTAGGGCTGCATAAATAGAGCTTAATATATTGTCGCTGTCCTTCCTAAAGTTTGAGCATGGAAACTTAATGCCTGTAAGATATTTCACAAAGCCCTTTAAACTGTTCTCAAGAACACTTGCAACGAAAAATAGAGCTTAATATATTGTCGCTGTCCTTCCTAAAGTTCGAGCATGGAAACTTAATGCCTGTAAGATATTTCACAAAGCCCTTTAAACTGTTCTCAAGAACACTTGCAACGAAAAATAGAGCTTAACATATTGTCGCTGTTCTTCCTAAAGTTTGAGCATGGAAACTTAATGCCTGTAAGATATTTCACAAAGCCCTTTAAACTGTTCTCAAGAACACTTGCAACGAAAAATAGAGCTTAATATATTGTCGCTGTTCTTCCTAAAGTTCAAGCATGGAAACTTAATGTCTCTAAGATATTTCCCAAAGCCTTTTAAGCTGTTCTCAAGAACACCTGAAACGAAACATAGAGCTTAATATATTGTCGCTGTCCTTCCTAAAGTTCGAGCATGGAAACTTAATGCCTCTAAGATATTTCCCAAAGCCCTATAAGCTGTTCTCAAGAACAGTTGCAATGAAAATTTTTATTTTGCTCATTGTCAAAATGTGAGTAAGTAAGGTGATGTGTGTTTAACTACAGTGTGGCATCCTCCTGATCTATTGCATCCCCTCTGTTGATCTTCTGAGTTTCGAGGACAGTCTCAGAATCATGAAAACGGCAAGTAGGATTTTCAGGCGTGGCAGCGCTGATTTCCATTACTTAGGCGTTATAAATGACTATAATTATAAAATTATAGCTATTACTTCGTGATAGTAAAATATGTGTAGCAGCGATAGAAAACATTATATACTAGCTGACTATTAAGCAGTGCATCTGAATCATATAGTTTACAATAGCATAAAGCTGGATTGTCAGTGGGATTAGGTATTTCCTTTTTTGTTTATGCTTATTTCAACGTTTTAACTAAAATAACTACAGACCACGGGTATTCTTTTAGTGCCAAAATGGAGGCCCTCTTTTACCATAGTATCTTCCTTGACTCTTATTTATTCCTCTTCGGCAAAACAGAAATAAAAATAAAGCACAAAGAGTTGTGTAAAACTACAGTTGCTCTAAATATACAATCACGATAGCTGTTAGAACAAGAAAATGTTTCCTTAAATCCTCATTTTATTCTTGAAAATTTGGAGTAAGGGGTTTCATTCCAATAGCATGTCTTTTAAGTAATACAGTTTGACTACAAAAATTAGAAATGTCCATTTAAAACAAATTGGAAAGAGCTATACAGAAGGCGTCTATTGCCATACCTACTATTGAGAACTGCAAGAGCCAATTTGTGGTTTTACGAATAACGTGTCCTTTATTGATAATCTTATATTGGAATATTTTGAGAGAAAATATAAAATTGAATGCAATTTGATGTCTCATAATCCCGTTTGATCTATAGATTACATTAAATTTGATTGACTGCAGTCACAAAACAGAATTCAAACGTCCATGTTAGATTTACACGAGAGAAACTTCCTATACTACTTCATTATCGGTAATAGATCAACTGCTGTGAAGGGTTAACCTGTCTCAATTTTTTATTTTTCTGTTTATTCGTGTTTACAAAATCAGACAATAAAAAACACTAATCAACCTTATTTTCAAACAGTTCGTGGTAACGAACTGTAGTAAGGAGCGACCCGGCTCAATAGTAAACGAAACTCTAAAAAACGGAATTTTGATACTAAAATGATTTTAAATATATAAGTTTCATCAAATTTAGTTTTTGTCATCAAAAGTTACGAGCCTGAAAAAAATTACCTTATTTTAGAAAATAGGGAAAAACACCCTCTAAAAGTCATAGAATCTTAACGAAAATCACACCATCGCATTTGGCGTATCAGAGAACCCTATAGCAAAATTTTCAAGCTCCTATCTACAAAAATGTGGAATTTCGTATTTTTTGCCAGAAGACAAATCACGGGTGCGTGTTTATTTGTTGTTTTTTTTTTTTTTTTTTTTCCCAGGGGTCATCATATCGACCAGTGGTCCTAGAATGTTGCAAGAGGGCTCATTCTAACGGAAATGAAAAGTTTTAGTGCCCTTTTTAAGTGACCGAAAAAATTGGAGGGCACCTAGGCCCCCTCCCACGCTCATTTTTTCTCCAAAGTCGACAGATCAAAATTTTGAGATATCTGTTTTGTTCCGAATAGTCAAAAACCTTAATAACTATGTCTTTGGGAATGACTTACTCCCCCACAGTCCCTGGGGGAGGGGCTGCAAGTTACAAACTTTGACCAGTGTTTACATATAATAATGTTATTGGGAAGTGTACAGTCGTTTTCAGGGGATTTTTTTGGTTTTGGGGGTGGGGTTTTGGGGAGGGGGATATGTGGGAGGATCTTTCCTTGGAGAAATATGTCATGGGGGAACAGAAATTCAATGAAAAGGGCGCAGGATTTTCTATAATTACTATAAAAAAACAATGAAAAAATAAACATGGAAAAGTTTTTTTCAATTGAAAGAAAAGAGTAGCATTGAAACTTAAAACGAGCAGAGATTATTACGCATATGAGGGGCTCTAAAACTACTTAGCATAAAGAGAGAGGTATTTAGGAGGAGATAAATACCTCGCTCTTTATGCTATAATATTTTTAGTAATTTCAACTATTTATTCTACGGCCTTTCTGATTCAGGGGTCATTCTTAAAGAATTGGGACAAAACTTACGATTTAGTGTAAAGAACGAGGTATTAACGAGGGTACAAACCCCCTCATATACATAATAAAAATTAAAGAATATAAAAGTTTGTTACGTAAGTTAATTCTAAAGTTACGTATATTTTTTGCTAATAAAAAAATTCGTTAAAAATTAAAATTAATAGTTGCCTTTTTATGTAACCGAAAAAGTGCATGGCAACTAGGCCTCCTTCCCCATCCCTTATTTCTCAAAATCGTCTGATCAAAACTAAGAGAAAGCCATTTAGCCAAAATAGGAATTAATATGCAAATTTCATTTTAATAATTTACGTATGGAGAGTCAAAATCAAACATGCATTAATTCAAGAACGTTCAGAAATTACATAGAAAAAAAAAGTTTTTTTAACTGAAAGTAAGGAGTGACATTAAAACTTAAAACGAACAGAAATTACTCCGTATATGAAATGGATTGTCCCCTCCGCAATCCCTCGCTCTTTACGCTAAAGTTTGACTCTTTGCCACAATTCTGTTTTTTAAAACAATTAAAAGCTTTAGCGTAAAGAGCGAGGGATTGCGGAGGGGACAATCCATTTCATATACGGAGTAATTTCTGTTCGTTTTAAGTTTTAATGTCGCTCCTTACTTTCAGTTAAAAAAACTAGTTTTTTTTATGTAATCATTATATAAGTCGATCTTTTTCTATGGATTGACTCATCAGTGCCCTACCAAAAAAGGAGTTTCTTAAACAGGTGCCATAGATATCTATCTTCATTAAACTAGAAACCTCTTGTTTTTTCAATTAATACTAATAATAAATTTCCAATATTTACAGCTTACCAAATAACGCTGGATGGGCTTAATAGAGCTGTCAGGTAGCCAATTAACCTTTTTCCGGAATGAAAGGGTCATAGGTCGCTGAGAAATGGCTAGAGATTATAATGAAACAAATTAATTAGAGACAATACTATCTTCAGTAAAATGATAATTTATCGGAATAAGATTAACTGACATGCATCGTTCTTAAAATTGATAAAAAATAAATGTCTTTGATAAGAGGTGAACTTAGAAAGAGCAATATTAAAACTTAAAACAAGCGATAATAGTCACGTAATAAGTTAAACACCAAACGAAAAGAAATTCTTATGAATTAATAAGTTAAGCCTAAAACGAACATAAATTTAAATGAATAATCTCGTCAAAATATAAAATAATAATAAAATTTAAAATCCAAAATAAACAGGAATTAATACAAAGCTTCAAGTAAAATTAGAAAGACCAGAAAATGTTGGAGATATGAGAGGGGACACAGCCCTTCGAGCCCTAAATGCCAGTGCCACCGTTCACACTACTAACAATGGTCCATATTTTGGGTAGAGTGGTTTTACTGTCATAACATCAGCAACAACAAGACTACAAAATAAAATTACAAAACTAATCAAAGTTTACAAATTAGAACTATTTCAAATGTAAATGGTACCACCTTCCCCGCCCCCGTACCCTCTAAAATAATTGAGTGTCATTTGTGCTGTACTGAAAACGATGTGCCTTTCAAAGAATGTGGTGTGTGTCTGTTCAAAAATCACCAACAAAAGAAAAATAAAAAAATCACAATACCACTAAGAATTACAGGGGCAATTTTCGTTGAACTAGGCAATTTTCTTAGAATATTGCAAATATAAGCTTTAGAATAAAACTTTTCATTTTGATTGTATTTCATTCAACGCGTGGAAATTTGATGCCCAAATAAAAATTTTAGGATGATCATCGGTAACTTTTGAAACCATCTGCTAAGTTTGTTGAAGCGATTTTTTAAACTGACAAATCAACAGACGATTTAACGTTTAGTTTTATATACATTAACTAGGAAGAATGTATGAATAAAAAATTAAGTAAAAAAACGTAAGTAAGTAAAACGGCACTAGACCCTTAAGGTCCAAACCGGCGGTGCTGATCTTCGTTTCATGACCCTTCAGCCAGGAAGTGTAATGGGGGGTTGGGGGCCTGCCACCCTGTGCTTTCACACACCCTTCCTGCTTACCTTCCCCAGATTTCTCCAGGTACCCATTTAGAGCTGGGTCAACTCTGGCTGAGCTCACAGAGTCACGCCACTGACCCCCGTCCCAAACTAAATAACTGGTCACAACTGGGATTGAACCCTTGCCCCTTGGACACAGAGTAAAGAGTGATGTGGGCACAATGTATTATTTTTTTTCTGACCAAGGCACTTCGTATAGAAGGAGTGGAAGTTATAAGTTCTAGTGCCTTTTTTAAGAGTCAAAACTGATTGGAAGGCAACCAGCCGCAGCCCCATCATTTCCCCAAACACATCCAATGAAAATTTTAAGATAGGCATTTTGTTCATCATTGTTGAAGGGTCCAGTAATTATCGTTTGGGATGACTAATGACTACCCCCCCTCCACAGTCCTCAGGGCACGGGCTATAAGTTATGCTAGTTACATAGCACTCGTACGGGATTCTGATTATCGGATATTTTTCTGGGCTTGGTTTGTTTTGATGGGCGTTTTCGGGCTGAAAAACCTCTTCCTAGCTAATTTATCTACTATGGGCTGCCTTCCCATAGTAGCATAATATATGTAGGCATGAATATATAATGAGTCGGAGGTAATGGGCTTGGGACTGTCTGTGCAGGATTTCGACTCTTGTTGATAGAAGAGCATCGTTAAGTGCTGAAAACCATGTTGTGACCAAGATGGACCCAGGATTGCACAAAGCCTCCAACTTACTGGAGGTCCCAGGGACTTCTTGTTGTCCGGTTCTAAGCCGGCTTAAGCGCTTCGGTGTAGACTTGAGAAGATATGTTGGTCCCCATCCTGCACTGGTATCCGGGATCACTGCTTTTCTTGAGGCCAAAATAATTTCAAAGATTTAAAGAACATGAAAATTGGAACTTGGAATGTTACGACGTTAAAAAATGAATATCGCATCGACATTTGACTGACGAATTCAGACGGTTTGAACTGGATTTATTAGAAGTTTCAAAAACTCATTTCCCAGGGGTAGGAAGCATGAAATTAGGTGATATAGAATTTGTTTACTCAGGCAGGAAGGATGGGGTACATAGACAGGGAGTAGGGCTCATGATGAATAAGGAAGCTGCTAAGTCTTGTTTAGGCTGGGAAGGTATTAATACTAGAATACTAATTGCTCATTTTATGACTAAAAACTTTAGGGTATCAGTTATAGTAGTATATGCCCCCATTGTACCAACTGATGGAGATACTAGTGACTCAGATGAATTTTACTTACAGTTACAGGAGCAAATAGACAGGGTACCAGGTAGAAATATGGTGTTTTTGCTAAGAGATTTTAATGCCCAGGTTGGTAATAGGGATAGATGGTATCCTAGCCTAGGTAAATTTGGTGTAGGAAAAGAAAACAGTAATGGCTATAGGCTTTTGCAATTTTGTAGGTATAACAACCTAGTTATAACCAATATGGTGTTTGGTCACAAAATAGCCCATAAGTTGACATGGTATTCACGTGATGGTAAGACAGCAAACCTAACTGATTATGTTATTGTAAACAGAAGACTAGCAGGATCAATACAAGATACTAGGGTGTATAGGAGTGCCGTTATTGATGTTAAAAGTAAAGATCACCATCTAGTAGTGTCTAAGGTTAATTTAAAGCTGAAATTTCGGAAGGGTAGCTCCCTCCCGGAAAGTTATGATGTCGGTAGACTTCAGGATGAAAATTTGAGAAAAAAAATTCCAGGAACAGTTGAGTAATAAACTTGAGAGTTTAAAATTTGACAATGTGGAAGATGGATGGAATAATTTCAGAAAAACAATTTGTGAAGTTGCTGATGGTGTCCTAGGGAAGAGTGCTAAGACTGCAACTAGGAATATTAGTGAAAAAGCTTTAGGTTTAATAGAGAGTAGAAGGGGTTTGTATAAGAATTATCTGAGTGATAGGTCGTATGAAAACAAAAGGAATGTAAAGAAAGTGGAGAATGCATTAAAATATGAACTAAGGAGATGTGAAGTGGAGGCGATGGATAAAATTGCTGAAGATCTGGAAGATGCGGCTAGACGGCATAATAGTAAACTATTATATTGGCATGTTAATAAATTGAAAGGGAGTAGCCAACCCGGACTAGTCCCAGTTAAACATAGAAATGGGGCCACAATTAGTGATAAGGAAAAAGTTAAAGAAAGATGGGTGGAACATTTTGAGAATGTGCTAAACCGAGATACAGTTGCAGGAAAAGATATAGATGAAAATGAAAAAGTTTGTGATACCTTGGATGTGAAGGAAGATTTGTTTAGTGAGGAAGAATTGGCGACAGTACTAAAAGGATTAAAAAATAATAAGGCCCCAGGTGCTGATAGTATGATTAATAAGTTTCTTAAATATGGTGGCTCTGAGGTTAGAAATAAGCTACTGAAGATTATAAACATGATTTTTGAAAAAGGGGAAGTACCCAATGATTTTAGGAAAACCTTAATTAAACCACTGTATACGAAAGGTGACAAGATTGAGTGTCGTAATTATCGAGGCATTAGTCTGGTCTCTGTAGGTAGCAAATTACTGAGTAATATGATACTTTTTAGACTGAGACATGTTGTAGACAAAGTTTTAAGGGAAGAACAATGCGGTTTTAGAAAAGGTAGAGGATGTGTTGACCATGTTTTCACTCTTAGGTTAATAATTGAGAAGTCCCTTCGTTGTCAAACACCTTTGGTCCTCAGTTTTATCGATTATGAGCAAGCTTTCGATTCTGTTGATAGAACAGCGTTAACAAAGGTCTTGTCGTTATATGGTATACCTGAAAAATACATTAAAGTGATTTGCGCTATGTATGAGAATAATACTGCTGCCGTTAAGGTAGGAAATGAGGTTAGCATTTGGTTTTGTATTAAATCGTGAGTTAAGCAGGGTTGTGTTCTATCCCCTTTATATGGATCATTTTGATGGACTTCGTCTTAAGGAGCACAGGAAAGGCAATTGGAGACCATAGAATCAAATGGCGAGGAAGAACGCTCCTGGACTTAGATTATGCTGATGATTTAAGCATATTAGATGAAAGTGTGAGCAAAATGAACGAATTTTTAGAGGTTTTACGAGTTCAGGGTGCTAAAATAGACTTGAAAACTAATGTTAAAAAGACTAAGTCACTAAGGCTAGGAATAAGTGAAGATGAACAGGTGACATTAGGTAACGAAAAGATTGATCAGGTTGGGAGCTTCAGTTACCTTGGTAGTATTATTAGTAAATATGGTGGGAGCAGTGAAGATCTTAAAAATAGAATTGCTAAGGCTCAGGGTGTTTTTTCAAAGTTAAAAAAAGTATGGAAGAATAGAAAGATAAGTCTACAAACCAAGATTAGAATATTGGAAGCTACAGTGATGACAGTGGTCAAATATGGCTCTGAAGCATGGGCACTCCGAAAAGCAGAGGAAAATTTACTAGATGTTTTCCAGAGAAATTGCCTACGGATTGTTCTGAGAACCCGGCTGACTGACCGTATTTCAAACATTAGGTTGTACGTAAAGTGTGGTTCAATCCCACTTTCTGGGGCTATAATGAAAGAAAGGTTGAGATGGTTAGGCCACGTTCTACGGATGAAGGATGACAGATTACCGAAGATTGTCCTTTTTGGCCAACCGTCTGGGGCTACACGGAAAGCAAGTCGTCCTTGTCTGGGTTGGGAGGATGTCATAAATAAAGATTTAAAGGAAATGGGAACTTCCTGGGAGGGTGTAAAGATGGAGGCTTTATATAGATTAGGTTGGAGGAGGAGCGTGCGGAGCTGCGTTGGCCTCAGGCGGCTTGGTGCTGCAGTGAGTTATTATTAGTAGTAGTAGTAGTAGTTGACTATTATTAACATTTAATGTTCTTATGGAAGGGATGGCTGTATGAGCTTCCGAGGGGAATCGTTTGATTGGAAATCAGAAGTTCTTGATCGATTTTAAGAATCAAAGTGATCGGAGAACAACTAGCCCCCCCCTCCCACGTCCTATTTTCCCCAAAAGCATCCAATAGATCTTTTTAAATAGCCTTTTGGTTCAAAAATAGGCCAAAGACCATATAACAAAGCCTTCGTGGTTGACACAACCCTCCAGAGCCTCGGGACAAGGGTTGTATGTTATGCCTCGGGGGCATATAAGTTTTTTATTGAAGAGTGCTCATTTGATAGAAAGTTTTAGATCCCTTTTGAGAGTCAAAAGTGACGAAAGGTGAACTAGCCCTCCAGGGCAAGATCAAGTAGGTTCATGGCCCGATTGAATTTTTTGTAGGGTCCTCTCTATATGTTAAATATTTAAATAAGATATACCTGCATAGTAGTTTACGCACGCAAACTTGTATGTAGTGCATATTGTCTCTTATATAATGTAAAATAAATTTAAAAAACGTTTTCCACAAAACAGGTTTTTGCTCAAAACACAGTTTGCACTTTACTGAAAAAAAAAAAAAAAAAAAAAAAAAACAAATAACAAATGACTGTGAGTTGTCAGTTTAATTGACCTACGCAGATGATTAATAAAGATTTGATTTTTTTTATGAAAGTAAGAAAAGTGAAAACATTTCAAACGTATTTTGTATTCAGTAAAGCGCAAATTTTGTTCTGGTCTTGAGAAGGTATGGGGATTATCAGCTTTACATATGCTAATTTTTGCGTTTGACTCAGCTCTTTATCGTAGTTTCTGTTTGTTTTGATTTTATTTATTTATTAATAGTGATTTGTGGTATTTTTACGCTTGGAAGGTCATTTGTCTTTATTTTTGCTCTTCTTGGCTTAATGAAGCTCCTTACTTTTCTTCGAAAAACTTGATTTGTGGAAAAAGTTTTTTAGGCTACTTTCTGTTCGTTTTTATTGACCTAGTTTTTTTGGTTTAAAATATTATGTTTTATATCTTTTCAGTTTTCTTCAATACGAATCTATATTTGGTATCTGCATGTTGGAGAGACTGTTTCAACAATTCTTAATCCTGACACAAATAGTATTTCTTAATTTAATTTTATAGCTTCTGAAGTTGACCTCAAAAATAAAACTTAAGTATCATTCCCAAAAGATTCTATCTATGCTCTTTGACAACCTGGATACACTTACACTCTACTTATTTATTTAAATTGTAAGAGCAGAAGTAGTATTCCCAAAAGTTTCGATTTAATACCCCCAGTCGTTCTCGATATATTGCTGAGGTGTCTTATTGGCAACCATAAACATAATGCCTTTTGACTGATTTTAAAGCAACATTTAGTTGTAAAGCATAATGGGCCTATTGAATAACTGTGGGGGGTTGACATGCCTAATATTCCTAAAGACATTTTTGCTGGACTGTTCCACAATCCTTAACAAAATGGCTGTTTCAAAGTTTTGACTGGATGCACTTGGAAAATGAATGGGCTTGAGAGATGGGCTGCTCGCCCTCCAATCTCTTCTTACTCTGAAAAAAGGAACCAGGGCTTTTAATTTTGAATTGAATAATATCTTCTAAATGTTTTAATGATGTTTCTAGCTATTTTAGTTTGGTGTTGCCTAAAATATTGCTTGTTTACCTTTTGAAAACCTACATGCATACAAGTTTTTCCTTTAATTGAAACTCCTAAACGTTCCCTAAAAGATTCATACATTTAGTGTCATTAGTTACATTAACTGTAGTGGTAGTATTGTGCCTTCTGGGTAGTTCAAAATCACCTGCAACTTACCCGCATAGGTCTAAATTAATGATACAAGTTGACATAACATAAATTGATAATGCGGTGAGGCTACATCCCCAAAGACATAATTACTGGATCTTTCCATAATGCTATTAGTTCTCTTAAAATTTTGATTGGATTTGTTCTGGGAAATGATAGAACTAGGGGAGGGGAAGATGGTTGTCCTCCTTTCACTTTTGATTCTTAAAAAGGACAATAGATCTTCCGATTTCAAATTGAATGAGCCAAATCCGATTCGAAGTTTATACGGCCATCTGTTCCATGAGACCTCATATGTCCGAAGCATAACTTACAACCCTTGCGTCTGGGCTCTGGAGGGTTTTGTCCACCTTAAAACCAGTGTTATACGCTCTTTGGACAATTTGAACAAAATCTATATCTCACAATTTTGATTGGATGCGTTGGGGAAAAAAGGCTGTCAGGAGGGGGGGCTAGTTGCCCTACATCAACTGCGAATTTTAAAAGGGAACTAGAACTATACATTTCCAATCAAATGAGCTTCTTTTAAGCTCAAACAAAAACGCCTTCCATAAAAAGCTTATATGCCCCCGGGAAATAACTTCAGCCCTGGCCCCTAGACTCTTGGAAATTGTAATAACCCCAAAGGCATTGCTATTTGATCTTCGGACTGCTTTTGAATAATTGGCTATCTCGAAATTTCAGTAATAGAGTACATAAAAAAATATAAATTTCTTAATATAATAGCTATTATATATAGTTACCAGTTATGAATCTTATTTTAGAACAAACCTTTATGTCTTATGTATTTTAACCAAAAATATCTGTTTTGCGTTCATTTTCCCATTGAAGACAAAATTTCCGGACCTTTCAGCTATGCTGAACAAAATGGCTATCTCAAAATTTTGATTAAATGTGCTTAGGAAATAAATTGGCCTGGGGGTGGGATTATCACCCCCCCAATTTATGTTGACCAATAAAAAGGGATCTAGCCCTTTCAATTTTCGATCGAATGAGCCTTTTTCGAAGTTTCTACGACAAAAAATGGCAATCTCAAAATTTCTGTCAGATGCTTTTCAAGAAAATACGAGGTGTGGGGGGGGGGTATCTACCCTTCAATCACTCTCAAACTTAAACAGAATTCTAGAATTTCTGATTATCAATTCAATGAGCCCACTCCACTGTTTATACGATCACCCTTTCTGTATAAACCTTATGTGCACCCACGTCATAACTTACAACCCTTGCTCTGAGGCCTATGGGGGAAGGTCATCCTCAAATATATAATTTCTGGACCTTTCAATTACTTTGAACAAAATGGCAATTTTAAAATTTTGATCGGATGCGTTTGGTGAAATGGTGGGCATGGGAGGAGGGTTAGTTGCCCTCCAATCATTTTCAACTATTAAAAATGGCACTAGCCTTTTCAGTTTACAATTGAATGAGCTCTTATCGAAGTTTCTACAAATAGCCATCTCAAAATTTCTATCACATACATTTCGGGAAAATACCAGGTATGTGGGGGGTATCCACCCTCTGATCACCATGAGCCTTAAAAAGGGCACTAGAACTTCTGATAAACACTACAATGAGCCCCTTCCAAAGATTACACGATCACCCTTTCTATATATACCCCATATGCCCTCAGGACATAGCTCACAACCATTGTCCTGAGGGCTGGGGGGGGGGTTGTCATCCTCAGAGACACAATATCTGGACCTTTTAATTACTTTGATAAAAATGACTATGTTAGACTTTTGATTAAATGTCTTTGGGGAGATGGTGGACAACGGAGGAAGGGTTTTGTTTCCCTCAAATCACGTTCGACTGCTAAAAAGGCATTAGATCTTTCAATTTCCAATCGAATCAGCTCTTTTCAAGTTTCTACGGCAGCAAATAATTATCTCGTAATTTCCATCGGATGAATTTCTGGAAAATCCGACGTGTGGAGGGGGGTATCCACCATCTGATCACTCTGAATTTTAAGAAGAGGCCTGAAATCTCTGATTGTCAATCCAATGAGCCCCCTCCGAAGTTTATAAATCACCCACGCTATATGTAACTTATATGCCGCCCAGGCATATAAGAAGGCATTCATTGAATGAATGTTAGTTCAGTACTGAACTAACATTCATTCAGTGAACATCTGTATTTGCACAATACAATTTTGAGCCGGATTCACTCTGACAAGTAAATTCTTTGATATTTTTTCAATGAATTCGGAGTAATAGCATCATTTTTGCGAGCGCTGTACAAAATTAGATGTGAATTATCTTGGGCGTTCGTTTATCTATTTTTTGAAAATTCTAAACATTATTGAAAATAAACATGGTTAAGAAAAGCGGGAAGCGATCAAGACAAAGTGATTTAGAGGATTCAAGAGGATCCACAGAGTCGACTATTAACATCTCAAAGTTAGATAAAATCCTTGAAATGGTCGAAGCAACTAAAAATGATGATTTAGAACAAAAAATGGAAATCGTTGACATTAAATCTGGTTTAGAGTCCCTAAAATTTCGCGTCGAAAATCTAGAATTAGCAAGAACGGGCCAAGAAAATGAATTATCTATTATCAAGCAGGAAATATCGGCATTATGAAACCAAATTGAAAAGGAGCCTAGTTTCGGTGAAATAGCATCTAGAGTCCTGGTGTTAGAAAATATGAATAGAAGAAGGAATGTTATTATATGGAACATTAAAAGTGAATCTAAATCAAGGGCTAAAGACCATGTTGATACCTTACTTTCCCACTTTGGATTTAATATCCGATTTGAGCTACTTGAGTTCACGGATAGATTTATCAGAATCCAGCTTCAGGATGATAAGGACAAATTCTGTATGCTTCAGGGAAACAAGAAATTACGTGAAAACCCGTTCGAAAGAGGAGCCGGACGTAAATCCCTTTATATCTATATTAAATAAAAAAAACAAGCTTTTTTAGCTGAAAGTAAGAAGCGACATTAAAACTTAAAGCGAACAGAAATTACTTCCTATATGAAAGGGACTGCTTCCTCATTAACGCCCCGCTCTTTACGCTAAAGTTTGACTCTTTCTCTCAACTCTGCTTTTTAAAACAGTAAAAAAGTTTAGCGTAAAGAGCGGGGCGTTGATGAGGAAGCAGCCCCTTTCATATACGAAGTAATTTCTGTTCGTTTTAAGTTTTAATGTCGCTCCTTACTTTCAGTAAAAAAAACTTGTTTTTTTTATTTAATTTCTGAACGTTTTTGAATCAATGCATGTTTTGATTTTGGCTCTCCGCAGAGGAATAATTAACACGAAATTTGCAAGTTTATTTTTATTTTTTGGCTAAATGGCTTTCTCATAGTTTTGATCGAATGATTTTGAGAAAAAAAGGAACGGCGGAGGAAGCCTAGTTGCCCTGCGATTTTTTGGTTACTTTAAAAGGCAATTAGAACTTCTAATTTCTTACGAATGTTTTTATTAGTAAAAGATAAACGTAACTTATAAATTAGCTTACGTAACGAACTTTTGTAATCTCATGTATTTATTACATATATGAGGCGTTCACCCCCTCGTCAGTACCTCGCTCTTTACACTAAAGATTAAATTTTGTCCCAATTCATTAAGAATGACTCCTGAATCACAAAAGCCGTAGAATAAATAGTTGAAATCACTAAAAATACTTTAGCGTAAAGAGAGAGGTATTAGGAGGAGGTGAGCCCCTCATATGCATAATAATTTCTGTTAGTTTTCAGTTTTAAAGCTGCTCCTTACTTCCAATTGAAAAAAAATTTCGTTTTTATTTTTTCATTGTTTTTTTTCTTCTTAATAATGCTAGAAAATACTGCGCTCCCTTCATGGAAATTTTCACTCCTCATGACCAATTCCTCGATGGAAAGTTCCCCCAACATATCCCCCTCTTGTAAATCCCTCCCCCCAACCAAAACATCCCCCTGAAAACGTCTGTACACTTCCCAATAAGTATTACTATATGTAAGCACTGGTCAAAGTTTGTAACTTGTAGCCCCTCCCACGGGGCTGTGGTGGAGTAAGTCGTCCCCAAAGACATAGTTATAAGGTTTTTCGACTACGCTGAATAAAATGTATATCTCAAAATTTCGATTCGTTGGCTTTGGGAAAATAATTAGCGTGGGAGGGGGCCTAGGTGCCCTCCGATTTTTTTGGTCACTTAAAAAGGGCACTAGAACTTTTCATTTCTGTTAGAATGAGCCCTCCCGTAAGATTCTAGGACCACTGGGTCGATACGATCACCCCTGAAAAAAAAACAAAAAATAAACAACAAACAAATAAATAAATAAACACGCATCCGTGATCTGCCTTCTGGCAAAAAATAAAAATTATACGTTTTTGTAGATAGGAGCTTGAAACTTCTACTATAGGGTTCTCTGATATGCTGAATCTGATGGTGTGATTTTCGTTAAGATTCTATGACTTTTAGGGGGCGTTTTCTCCTATTTTCTAAAATAAGGCAAATTTTCTCAGGCTCGTAACTTTTGATGGGTAAGACTAAACTTGATGAAACTTATATATTTAAAATCAACATTAAAATATGATTCTTTTGATGTAGCTATTGGTATCAAAATTGCATTTTTTAGAGTTTTCGTTACTATTGAGCCGGGTCGCTCCTTACTACAGTTCGTTACCACGAACTGTTTGATGACAGATAATGTGACAAAAGGAGTTTGTGACATTCGCAATTCCCTTAGAATCAATCAAAAAGAATTTAAAGCAAGGGGAATTAGTGCTTGGATCCATCTAGTGGTCGCACCTGTATTGTACTTACTTGATAATGAAGAAAAAGTAAAGCCTAAGTGGCATAAAGTCCTGTAAGTGATAGATAGTCCTGAAAGATAGAAATAGTCGCTTAGTATTTTTTTTTTTTTTTTTTTTTTTTTTTTTTTTTTTTTTTAGTGAATTTATAGTTTATCATGAGTACTTATGATTTATTTATTGGATTTACGACTGTAGTTGGCCTATGATCTAGCTCATGTATCCATGTTAAATTGCGCTCGCCTTCATATGGTGATACGAATAATAGCTGAAATAGATATGAAGCCAAGAAGAGATTATGTTCTTCTTTTTTTCCTTTTCTTTTTTGTTGCTATTGTTATTCTTATTTCTATTTTATTTTTCATTGTTCTTATTTTCCAAATATTTGTCTTTTTTCGCTTCTTCTTTACTTTTCTTTCCTCTTTTTGTCTTTACATTGGCTCACTGACATACGATGCGAAATTATTATTGAATTTGGATTATGATGGATTTGAATATTTTTCAAGTCCCTTTCAAATAAATATTTATGTATTCATGATCTTCCACCATTAAATAATCATATAAAACGAATGTCATTTTGGAATTGTAGAGGACTAAATAGCAGCCTAAATTTTTAGTATGAATTTTTTAGAGTATCTTCAACAGATGTGTTAGGAGTTAGTGAAACATTCCTTGACGAAAATAATACATTTCAACGTTATGAAAATTATCGATTTTTCGGTGTTAGTCGCAAAAAGATCAGGAGGGGAGGAGTAGGTATTTTTATACGAGATGACTTTACATCTTCTTTACGCAATGATTTTATGATTTGGAATGTTGAGATGCTATTTGAGAGTTGTGTAGTAGAATTGAATGATGGAAGAAATACGTTTTTGGTAACTGTAGTATATCGGCCACCATCGTCTAGTCTTCAAGAGTTTTCAAGACAATATGAGTCATTGCTAGATGCTCTCACCCAACAACACCATCCATTTTATGTAACGGGAGATTTTAATGTTCATTTAATGCGTCATAATGCTGTGACATCTAATAAGGGAATGGCATTTTTGAACATTTCATTTTTGCATGGTTTGTTACCTAATTGCTTACTACCGTCTAGAATTTGTGATAACCATGCAACTCTTGATGATATCATTTTCATATCGCAAAATTGCTTTGATACCCATATTATTTAAAATGATACGTCTGATCATTGTGTTGTTGTTTCTGACTTCCCTGCATCAGGAATGGAGCGTGAAAAGAGACCAAATAAAATTTATAAGAGGGTATTTAACCAGAAAAAAATAGATGAGATGAAAATAAAAATAAGAGATCTAGAGTGGAGTGATCTGTTTAATACTGAAGACCCAAATCAGGCAATTACTTTATTTTATAGTAAGTTTAACCAAATATTTGACCGAGTATGTCCTTTGGTATTAAGAAAAAATCAGGATTTACCTCGTAAGCCATGGGTTACTCAAAGCTTGTTAAATAGTATAAAAGAAAAAAATAGATTATATAAGGTAGAGATGCAGTATCAAAATGAAATTAATATTGGAAACTTTAAAAAATATAAAAATCGGTCAACTTTTGTTCTCAGAGAGGCAGAAGCTACATATTGTCAAAAGAAATTTCGTGAATGGGATTCACCGCGGAAAACATGGAAAATAATAAATGAAAGAATAAATAATGTCAAAACAAGAAATATTCCATCCCATATTACATCTAATGAAGGAGTTAAAATAACGGATGACAGAGTAATGGCAGAAGCATTTGCTAACCATTTTTAGAAAATTGGACGTGATCTGGTGGATCAAATTTCTGATGGGACCAATATCATAGAAAATATATTCCAAATAAATTAGACAAGACTATTTTTAGTACTCTATCCAGTTCTTGGAATTTCAAATAGCTGTTACTAGTCTGAAAAATGGATTTTCGATAGGATGTGACAGTATGTCGACTTCTCTGTTTAAAGAATTAGCTGAAGTACTTAGTCAGCCGCTTTTATTTATTTTTAATTCTTGCATGAAAAATGGTCTTTTTCCAGTTTGTCTTAAAGTAGCTAAGGTTTTACCGTTGTTTAAAAAAGGCGGTAAAGATAATCCAAATAATTACGGGCCTATTGCTATTTTATCACCTGTTTCTAAAGTTTTTGAAAAAATAATAAGGAGTAGATTTACTTCATTTCTGGTAAAGAATAATTTTTTTTTCTCCCAATCAGTTTGGTTTCTTGTGTGGTAGGTCAACAGAGCAAGGGGAGGGCTGAACTAAATCAATGCACGTATGTGCATACGGGTTGCCAAAAGGGCGTAACTCACGAATGACTAATTATATTAATTCGGAACCTTCAGGAAATGATAAGGGAAAAGATCAACTGACACAATAAGGCAATATTTACACGCTACTGCTACTACTATTACAACTAACGCCACTACTACTGCTTCTATAGCGAGTATTTCACCTCACAATATTTTAGGACCACTATTTTGATTTGATAATCCATGGCGGAAAAAAGCAAGTTTAGCATAACATTTCAACTTATAATAAAAAAAATAAAAATAAAATACAGGAGAATCTTCCTTCTATTCGAGTCAACAAGAGTACGTTAAATCTGGAATACAAATTAATAGATATTTAAGTCTTACGGTTTATATCTGAAAACCCTCTAAATTATTTTTGGTAACTCTATATTTCCAATTAAAACAAGAATAAAAACGAAAAAAACTTGTGAACTTTATGATTAAAAAATATCCACCAGTAACCTATCTTTATTTCTTTTTACGCTTGTTAAAACTAGTTGTCTCAATTAATTTTTATAAGGTTAGCCGCTTTTGGCATGACTCATCCGATTAAAATGAGTAAGAACTACTTAATTTAAAAAAAAATACTCCCAAAAAAGTTTACTTTTAATCTTTTTCAGTAATCTTGAAAGCCAACAAAAACGTATGTTTTTCCATCAGTGCAGTAGATGTAAAATGTAAAGGGTTATAATTGTGTTATTAATTAAGTAAATATCAAAAATAAAAATTGTGTTATTAATAAAGTAAATATCAAAAATAAAAAAAGTATCAAATATCACCAAGTGAAGATCGACTCTTCAGCCTTTCTTTGGTGGTTTAACTTGCGTTATTTTCAATCACGTTTAGAAGCACCTTGCTATTATCCCTTTGAAAGGCGGCCTTTTTTTAATATTTGATCTTTAGCAGGTCCTAAGAGAGATTTATTACTTTTCAGAAGGTTTCAATACTTCTCGAGGAATTTTTCTCAAATATCAATGTTTACAGGTAACTTAGGAGAATGTGCATTGATACTTGAGAATTATAAGGTATCAGGCTATCATTTTTCAAAACAAACTGTCAAATCGTAATTTCTTATAACTTTTAAGAAAAAGTAGTAGAGACAAGCTTGAGATGGGGGTGCAACTTCTAGAAAAAGAATCTAGTTAAATTAAAGAATAACCTTGTGCATTGTCAAATATGGATTAGAAAGTAAAATTAGATAGATAATATTTTTATTTCCAGCCTAAATTTGGCTTACTCTTTCTTCTATTGACAAGCACTAGTTAGACTAATTAGATAGTAGTGGATTTTAATGCCTAGGCTGTTAGAAAACGGGTAAATCGTATCCTAAATAGCAACGGTCATAGGTTGCTACAATTTTTTAAGACATAAAAATCTAGTTATAACCAGTTTAGTATCAAACAGTTCGTGGTAACGAACTGTAGTAAGGAGCGATCCGGCTCAATAGTAACCAAAACTCTAAAAAATGGAATTTTGATACCAATAGCTACATAAAAAAAATCACATTTTAATGCTGATTTCAAATATATAACTGACCTATAACTACTAGAAATATATAACTGAATAAATTAGTCTGACCTATCAAAAGTTTTGAGCCTGAGAAAATTTGCCTCATTTTAGAAAATAGGGGAAAACACCCCCTAAAAGTCATGCAATCTTAACGAAAATCACACCATCAGATTCTGCGTATTAGAAAATTCTACTGTCAAAGTTTCAAGCTCCTATCTACAAAAACATGGAATTTCGCATTTTTTGCCAGAAGACAAATCACGGATGCATGTTTAATTGTTTTTTGTTTTTTTTTCCCAGGGGTGATCGTATCGACCCAATCGTCCTAGAATGTCACGGGAGGGCTCATTCTAACATAAATTAAAAGTTCTAGTGCTCTTTATAAGTGACCAAAAAATGGAGGGCACCTAGGCCCCCTCCCATGCTCATTTTCCCCAAAAGTCACCGGATCAAAATTCTGAGATAGCCATTTTATTCACCATAGTCAAAAAACCTAATAACTATGTCTTTGGAAACGACTTACTACCCCGCAGTCTCCCTGGGAGGGGTTGCAAGTTACAAACTTTGACCTGTGTTTACATATAGTAATGGTTTCTGGGAAGCGTACGGACGTTTTCAAGGGGATATTTTTTGCTTTGGGAGGGAGAATTGAGGTGGGGGGGGGGGGGTTACGCGGGAGGATCTTTCCATGGAAAAACTTCTCATTAGGGAAGAGACTTTCAATGGAGGGGGCGCAGGATTTTTTTGCATTATTTAAAAAATCAAGGAAAAAATAAATATGAAAAGTTTTTTCTACTGAAAGTGAGGAGCAGCATTAAAACTTAAAACGAGGAGAAATTATTGCGCATATGAGGGGTTTACTTCCTCGTAATACCTCGCTCTTTACGCGAAAGTATTTTTAGTAATTTCAACTATTTATTCTGCGGCCTTTGTGATTCAAGGGTCATTCTTAAGGGACTGGGACAGAATTTAAGCTATAGTGTAAAGAGCGAGGTATCGACGAGGGGTGAACTCCCTCATACATGCAATAAAAACATACGAATATAGAAGTTCGTTACGCTAGTTAATTCGTAAATTACGTATATTTTTTACTAATGAAAATGTTCGTAAAACAGTTAAAAGTTCTAGTTGCCTTTTTAAGTAATCAAAAAATTAGAGGGCAGCTAGGCTTCCTCCCTCTCTCCTTTTTTCTCAAAATCCTCCGATTAAAACTAAGAGAAAGCCATTTAGCCAAAAAGAAAATTAATATACAAATTTCATTTTAATAATTTATGTGCGGAGAGCCAAGATCAAAATATGCATGAATTAAAAAACGTCCAGAAATAAAATAAAAAAAAATTAAATGAAAGTAGGGAGCGACATTAAAACTTGAAACGAACAGAAATTACTCCGTATATGAAAGGGGCTTTTCTTCCTCAACGCCCTGCTCTTTACGCTGAAGTTTTTTCCTTTTAAAAAAAGTAGAGCTAAGAGAAAGAGTCAAACTTTAGCGTAAAGAGCGGGTCGTTGAGGAAGAAAAGCCCCATTCATATACGGAGTAATTTCTGTTCGTTTTAAGTTCTAATGTCGCTCCTTACTTTCATTTAAAAAAAACATGTTTTTGTTAAGTAATTTGGTCATAAGATGGTACGTAAGTTAACCTGGTATTCAGGCGATGGTAAGAAAGATAACTTATTTGATTATATGTTATTCTAAATTGGAGACTGGAAAAATTGATACAAGTCACTAGAGTAAAGGTAACGATTTAGTAGTATCAAGAGCTAATATAAATGTAAAGTATGGGGGTTTTCTCTCAAGAAATACCGTTTTTATCTGTCCCCAGTGGGGGAAGGGTGATAAAGCTTCCACGAGGACAAGACCTTTAGTAGCGTGGCAGGCAGAGTTAGTATCTACTCAAGATGCTGCCGAACAATCTTTACATAAAGATATAATCTAGGAAGCGTACCTGCGTTCCAAGAAGCTATGACGTCGGTAAACTTCTGAATGAGAAGTTGACAGGAACTTTAAAGAGTAATTGAATATTAAAGTGGAGAGTTTAAAACCTGACAGTATAGACGATGGATAGAATACTCTTCAAAGTATGAGAGGGTGTCTTTGGCAGGAAAATTAGAAAAATGCACGAAAAAAACGCTTCAAAAAAAGTTCAGTTCAGCTCACTCAGGTGTACTATAAAAAAAATAAAATACCCATAACTTACATAATCTCTCTTCTCTATGCAACAATGCATGCTGAGTCCCTTAGCGCCTCAAAGGCTATTACGCACTATGGCTCCCCCTCCACTCTTCGATATAACCATGGCCCCTACCTTCAATATCATCCTTGCAAGTCCCCACCATATCATCCTGGAGCAGACTACTCTAATCTCTACTTAAAAAAAAAATAAGAAGTTTAAAAAGAAGTTTTGAGCAATGGATCAAATAAGAAAAAAGTGAAAAGGAAGAGCCGGAGAGAAAGCATTAAAATATATACTAAGGAGGTGTGAAATGAAGGTCATGGGTAAAAATGTCGATGATCTGGGAGATGCAGCCAGACTGCGTAACAGTAAAATATTGCATTGGCATTTTAAGAAATTGGGTGGAAGTAGTCAATCTGGATTTTCTCTAGTTAAAGATGGGAACGGGGTCTTTATTAATAATGAGAAAGTGTTAAAGGGAGATAGGCAGAACTTCTAAAAAAGGTTTTAAACCATTATCAGGTTGTAGAAAATTATATAGCAACGAATGATTTCTTTTTTTTTGACAATTCAGAAGTGAAGGAAGTTAAAGTTAGGGGAGCAAAGAATCAAAGGGTAAGATAAGGCTCTCATAGAATTTGATTATTAGATAACTTGAGTGTTCTAGATAACAATATTAGCAAAATGAATGAATTTTTAAAGATTTTTGTTTTTCAGAGTGCAAAAATAGGTTTGAAAATTAATTTTAAGAAGACTAGGTTGCTTAGACTAGGAGTAAGTGAAGGTAAAGAGATTATCCTGAAGATCTACATAGAAGAGCCCTCAAGCCTTCCTATTTATCCCTGGCATGATCAAAACATATGGATGTATTATTGTATGTTACACTTAAAATGTGTCTTTAATAAATGGGGAGCAGCCAGCAGCATCCATATTGGAAGTTTATTCTAAAAAGATTCCTAACAACAAAGAATGGCCTGGGGTAGATTCTCACCTTCCTGTTCCGCACTTCATATATATCTGAAGGACCATGGATGCCACCACGAATTTTTCCCCAGGGGGAGGTAGAACACTAGAAGGATTTTCTTTTGTGAGCGCTAATAGCTGTGCATCAAAGGAATGCTCGATTATGCATACGAGTAAGGTGCTCACAAATACAGATAGTTGTCTGTAAATAGCGACAAAGACCAAACTGCCTTTCCATCACAAACACCAAAAAACAAGAAGAACAATAGGGAATTTCTCAAGACAGTGGGAAACAAATTAGAATGAATATTTCGGCCCTATGTCCAAGGGCCGTCCTCAGCAATACAAATAAGAAAAAACAACTTACTAGAGGATAAAATCAATAAAACAAAAATGATCAGTTTTTCAAAATAACTCCAGCATCCTCACCTCAGCGAAGTTCAACCAGGACTCAATAATAATATAACGCATTTAAATATGTAACTATATAACGCATTTAAATAATAATTTAAATGCTTTAGACGATAAATTAAGTAATAACAACAAATTTATTTTAACTTTATGAAAATAAGGTTATTGACAACAATATACATAGCATCAATGTAATCTAATTTTTATGCATTTTCTAGGTGGGCAGGATTTTTAAATTTTGGATTTGGATATGAAAACTTATTGACATAAGAAAATCTATAAATTTTGGAAAAAGGAGATAATGCTCTCAGAAGGGACGCAATCTTAATAAGAACTATACAATAAAACTCAAAATATATGAGAATCCCATACCTATTACCAACAAAATATGAAATTCTATACATATTTCCCATGAACATGTACATTTCACGGGTGCATGTCTCTTTTTTAATGGTATCATATTGATCCAGGGTCATCGGCTTATGTATTCATAATTACTTTTAACAAAATAAAATTTCAATCCAAAGTTATAAGACGCAATTGTAAATATAGTACTTGCACCGTACTTTACCGTAGATACCAAAGATACCGAGATACTTCAAAATTTACCGTAGATGTTGAAGGGCTGTAAGGGGGGCAGTCCCCTTGTGTGCAAGATAAGGTCAGTGCGTTTTAAGTTATAATGACAGTCCTTACTATCATCCTCAAAACTAGTTATTTTTTTTTTTTTTAACACCGGAAAACTGCTCCCCTAAACACTAGGAATTTTTACGTATTTTTGAGAACAAATCCTCAAAGAGACCGTTCTTCTTAAAATCCTAAAAAAATTTAATTTACCATCTTATAGGGGATCGCATCTAGATAATTTAAAAACGTGATATTTTTTTAGTATTCATTTTGGTACGGCGATATTATTATTAGTTTTTTTTTAATAGTGAAGTACATTCAAGTAGTTTAAATATCCACAACGGCTCATACATTTACGTTTGTGTTGAAAAAATGTCTATGAGTTTTTTTCGGACCAAAGTCAGGATTGTTACGATTTCACGGTTTTCCCAGGAATTGTATTCAAATACCTTACATGCCTACATGGTCAATTTGGACCTTGCTCCTTCAAATACTATCTCTTCCCCCGAATAAATTTTTGTGCACCTATATACATTAGCACCCCTGCGCAAAGACAAGTAAGGTATTTTCGTGTTTACGCACAAAGCGGCACATATATTAAAAAACAAAACAAAAACGTTGATTGATTTAAGGTTACAAATACTTACATTTTTTTTCAAAGTAAGCTCAGAGTGTAAAATTATGCAAAGTAAATTTTAACCCTCTTAAAAAATATAGACAAAAAGTATGGTTATTTTCCTTGATTTGTTTTTTCACAATTACAAATGTAGGCTACTTCAATACCACAAAAGGCATAAATTACACAATTGCACGTCTTATGCAGCACCTAAACACAGCGGCTAACGTCAATAAAAGTAACTTTGTTTTCTTTTTTCTTCTTTCTACTGCAGTTTAAAATAATTCATCGATTTTTCGTATTTATTAGGTTGCTTGGATCAAAAACAAATAGACATAGAACTAAGCAACGGAATGTTAAAGTTCGCCTAGAATTAATATCTTTTTACTTTGATGACCATTTCTTCAGCCACACGCAGAAGATAAGGTTACAATTGTTTGAATGAGTCTCCGTCTATAAGGTTGTCTTATACCGTAAATCTTATTTTGCGAGTCTTAGCATTGGCTGACAGTCTCAAAGACAAAGGGCCCATTACTAAATTTTCCCAGCACTACAGGGGGCTTCCAAATTATTTTGGTAAACATTGCTGTGGTCTTAAATGTGTCAACAGTTCGGAATGTGTGAGCAAAACGCTGTCTAATAAATGTAAATACAGCATAAATAATGTGTATCCTTAATTCATTGATCCTATAATTCATTGATTTTTCGTATTTATTAGGTTGCTTGGATCAAAGCAGATACAAAAGGAGTCTTGGCAATTCAAGACAAAGTGCTAACAAATTTTGGTAAATTATCTGTCACTCATGAAGATATGCATACCTGGACACTACACATCAAAGATGTAAGACGCTCCGACAGAGGGGACTACATGTGCCAAGTCAATACAAACCCCCTTCGTGCCCAGGTGAATTTTAACTTCATTATTACTTTTAGTATTTTAAGAGACTCTGAAAAGAAAGTATTTCCCTCTTCCGGGATCTGCCTTTCTATTTTTAATTTAAATCAAGTAGGAATGTCAAAATTAAAATTTTTTAGTTGTGACAGCGAATATTGATTGAAATAACAAAATACCAAGTTCACAGAAAGAATACTAACAAAGAAAATTATGAAAACTTTTCTGCAGTGGAAAATTCAATAATTAATTTTGAAGCCAATTCAAGCAACGTCATTTTGGATTGTTCTTGGGTACAAATTTCCCTGCTCTAATGCATAAAAACCCTCAGAATAATTTTAGACATTTTTAGTATCAGAAAATTGAGGCTTTAACCTAAAAATCAGCAATGAATGTTGTTTTTTCATTTTTTCTGGTGAACTTGGAAATTTTCGGTAGAGTTGATAAAATTAACCTCTGAATGGCTCACATGAAGCATTTTAATAATGTTGAACCATTATCGTTCTATATAGACAACGTTTCAACTACTCTCCTCCCCCTCTTCCCAAATAATTCTGATTGCACCCACGCCCAGCAGAAATATCGGGGAAATCATGTAGACCCGCACTTGCTAACAACACAAATGTAAAAGCTTCCGGTTTTAACTGTTACACTTTTTATTTCTGACGTGAAGTGGCTTTTGCACCATGGAGATTTCAAACATAAGCTCCAGCATTTTTACACCTGAAGTATTTCGTGGTTAAGCTTTTAGACAAAACTACTTCCTAATCAAAACAACGAAGGCTGGTGATAGTAGCGGTTCTAAGAAATGGAAAAAGAGAAAACTTTGGATGTGCTTTACACTGGACATTCAAAACAGAGAAAAACAAGCCCTTCTCTAAGACATTGAGAAATACATGCTTTACACCAAATGAAGATGCTGATTTTTGTAAAGCAAACGTTTTTGAATCTGGTCCAATGTGACAAGTCTTCTGATCTGAAAGTAACTGTGAAATATTTTTTCCTGTGATAATTCGGGAATCGTATTAGAAGTTAATTTTTTTATTCCTCTTTCCGTAAAATCTCTGGAATTATTACTGTGTTTTTACGCCTTTCACCCTTCTAACTGAAATATTATGTGATCAGAATTTTTCCTGGCAAATAAAACTTATGGAACGCAAAACGGTGAACGACTTTAGAAATTCCTCAGTTCACAGGTGAATCGAGAACACTTTTAGAATTCTTATATAAAGGCTGAGACCAGTTAGCCAATAGCTTAAATCATCATGCAGCCGGAAAAATTGACCAAAAAATTGAATGTTCATCTTGCATCCAGAGATACCTTGCTGCGTCTCATGGTACTCATATCGCTGCAATTTGTAGCTTCTACTTCAAGTTCGTCGTCCCAGGACGTGGACCACATATCAAGCACTCATGCTTCAAAACAGTCAAGAAAATCTGAGAAAAAGACTTTCCGCCTAGTTCTTCTTTACAGAAAGAGGTTTTTACTCTGCAGAGAGAATAAAAACAAGCTGCAAGATCCATCTAGAGCAGCCTCCATTTAATATTTTTATTTGTCAACAGTCGAAAACTATTGGTGTGTTCTTAAGTATTCTGTCACAAAAAAATTACTGTAGAAAAAAAACTTTCTATAGATTTGTGGAATGTCGTTCAAAAAAGTTTCGTCCTGGCATTCTCATGCATTCTGGTTTTTCGTCGTATTTTCGCCGTCAACCTCTCTTCAACATAAATGAACTTGTTTTCTTGAACTAATTTACAAATCTTTCCTTCAAATTCCTCCATTTCTGATGTATTGAATTTCACCTTTGCATGATGTGTAATTTTTTTCGTTACAGAACTTTAAGTTCTACTGCAAGCTTTGTTACAATCAAAAACATAAGTATGAATGAGAAAACTAGCTTTTGATATGAAAGCGCTTGTAAGGGAGTGGCAAAAAATGAAAAATCGCATGCTACTCCAATAAGGGGTGAATCCAGGATTTTTTTTCTTTTTTTCTGGGGGGGGTGCATGAGAGGTTTCTTCAATAGACTTGATAACAAAGAAATACCTGCAATTTAAGGAGAACCTCAATAATTATATGTTCTAGGTTCTAAAAGATTCTAAAAGTTCTAAAAGATCTGTTGAAATTAAAATGGTATAAAATATTGATACACAAAAAATTGCGTTATAACAAGAGCTAAGAGCTCATATGGAACTTGTGACGAGACAAGAAAAGCTAAGAGCCAAGACATCATATGGTATGAGCTCTAACAAAATTCTATCAATCAATAGATTGATTTAAAAGGAAAATAAGAGGCTTAATGCCGGTCAGGATTTAAAATTAGAGCTCTGAGTCACGATGTCCTTCTAAATATCAAAATTCATTAAGATCCGGTCACCCACTCGTAAGTTATAAATACCTAATTTTTTTATAATTTTCCCTCTCCCTTTAGCCCCCCAGATGGTTGAATCTGGGAAAGCGACTTTATCAAGTCAATTTGTTCAGGTCCCTGATACGCCTACCGATTTTCATCGTCCTACCCTGTCCAAAGAACCCGACTCGCCAGATCACTGAACCCCTGCGCCCAACTCCCCCAAAGAGAGCGAATCCAGTATGGTTCCGTCAATCACGTATCAAGGACATTTGCTTATTCTATCCACCAAGCTTCATCCCGATTCCTCCACTCAAAGTGTTTCCCAAGATATCCCCCCTCCAACTCCCCCCAACGTCAAAGATCTGGTCGGGATTTGAAATAAGAGCTCTGAGACTGAATTCCTTCTAAATATCAAATTTCATTAAGATCCGATCACCTATTCGTAAGATAAAAATGCCCTAATTTTCCCGTTTGCCAAGAATTCTGGTTTCCCCCTCCAACTCCCCCCACTGTTACGGGATCTGGTCAGAATTAAAAATTAGAGCTTTAAAGCACAAGATCTTTCTAAATATCAAATTTCATTAAGATCTGGTCACCCTTTCGTAAGTTACAAATAGCTCAATTTTCAAAATTACCCCCCCCAACTCCACCAAAGGGAGCAGACCCGATCCAGTTATGTCAGTCACATATCTTAGACAGGTTTTTATTCTTTCCATCCAGTTTCATTCTGATCTCACCGCTTTAATTATTTTCTAGATTTCCGGTCCCCCCGACTGCCCCCCCCAATTACGCTGGATCTGGTTGAGATTTAAAATAAGAGATCTGATTTACGAGGTCCTTCCAAATATGAAGTTTCATGAAAATCCGATAATTCCGTCGCAAGTTAAAAACACGTCATTTTTTCTAATTTTTTTAGAATTAGCCCCTCCCCCAATAGAGCGGATCTATTCCAATTATTTAAATCACGTATCTAAGACTTCTGCTTTTTTCCCACAAAGTTTCATCCCGATCCCTCCAATCTAAGCGTTTTCCATGATTTAGGTTCCCCCACCCTAAACTCCCCCCAATGTCACCAGATCCGGTCGGGACTTAAAAATACCGCATTTTTTCTAACTTTTCAGAATTACCCCCCTTCCCAACTACCCCAAAGAGAGCGGATCCGTTCCGGTTATGTCAATCATGTATCTAGGACCTGTGCTTATTTTCCCCACCAAGTTTCATCCCGATTCCTCCACTCTAAGTGTTTTCCAAGTTTTAGGCTCGCCCTCCCAACTCCCCCCAATGTCACCAGATCCAGCCAGGATTTAAAATTTGAGCTTTGAGACACGATATCCTTCTAGATATCAAATTTCATTGAGATTCGATCACCCGTTCGTAAGTTAAAAATACCTCATTTTTTCCAATTTTTCAGAATTACCCCCCCATCTACCCCAAAGAGATCGGATCCGTTCCGATTATGTCAATCATGTATATCGGACTTGTGCTTTTTTCCCCAACAAATTTCATCCCGATCCCTCCACTCTAAGTGTTTTCCAAGTTTTAGGTTCCCCCCTCACAACTCCCCCCCCCCCAACATCACCAAATCCGGTCAGGATTTAAAGTAAGAGCTCTGAAAAACAATTGCCTTATAAATATCAAATTTCATTGAGATCCGATCACCCGTTTGTAAGTTAAAAACACCGCATTTTTTCTAATTTTTCAGAATTAACACCCCCCCCCGTAACTACCTCAAAGAGAGCGGATCTGCTCTGGTTATGTCAATCATTTATCTAGGACTTGTGCTTTTTTCCCACTAAGTTTCATCCCGATCCTTCCACTCTAAGTGTTTTCCAAGTTTTAGGTTTCCCCCTCCCAACTCCCCCCCCCCCATTGTCACCAGATCCGGTCGGGATTTAAAGTAAGAGCTCTGAGAAACGATATTCTTCTAAATATGAAATTTCATTGAGATCCGATCACCCGTTCGTAAGTTAAAAATACCGCATTTTTTCTAATTTTTCAGAATTAACCCCCCTAACTACCCCAAAGAGAGCGGATCTGTTCAGATTAAGTCAATCATGTATCTAGGACTTGTGCTTATTTTTCCCACTAAGTTTCATCCTGATCCCTCCACTCTAAGTGTTTTCCAAGATTTTATTTTTCCCCCTCCCAACTCCCCCTCAAATGTCACCAGATCCGGTCGGGATTTAAAATAGCAGCTCTGAGACACGATATCCTTCCAAACATCAAATTTCATTAAGATCTGATCGACAGTTCGTAAGTTTAAAATACTTCAATTTTTCTATTTTTCCGAATTAACGGTCCCCCCACTTCCCCCCAGATGGTCAACTCGGGAAAATGACTATTTCTAATTTAATCTGGTCCGGTCCCTGATACGTCTGCCAAATTTCATCATCCTAGCTTACCTGTAAGTGCCTAAAGTAGCAAAACCGGGACCAACAGACCGACAGACCGACATAATTTGCGATTGCTATATGTCACTTGGTTAATATCAAGTGCCATAAAAACCACCCTGCCATAAAAATAAAATAAAAAGCTGTTCACTATCTATAAAAAAACATGATATTTAATATTTTCTGCTAATTTTTTGCCTTTGCATTTCTAACCGCTATAGCGAGCGAATTAAGCTTTTTATTGTCAAAAAAAGTTTTGAAAAATCTTTTGGGGTCATGCACTCTTTGTGACAATTTGTATAGGCCAAATCATTTAGCATGTCGCCTAACCATATGGCATCGCTTAGTTACTACGATAATAATGAAGAGTAGGAAATGAGGATAAAGATACAGCTTGTATTCGTAAAAGATAGATTAAACATTAAATACTAGTTCTTTTAGGGGTTTAACAAGAAAGAAAGAACGAATTTATTTTTAAGAATAGTATTTTAATAAACAGTGTCAACTTTGATGAAATCTAAAAAAAAATTACTAATCAAAATTCTACTTTTCATAACAACGTAGTGTAAAGTCTATTTCTGTATTTCCACTCCAACCATATCTTTTTATTACACGGTCGATGCCTATATTCCGGTGAATGTTTATATTGGCTAGTTCTCTCAGTCTAGAGTCCTGTCAGCTTAGAGCTTTTCGTTAGTATTTCCTCTTTTTTTTTTATTCTAAACTATTCCAGTAAAGACCAAAATCGTCAGAAAAATATGAATTCTGATAAAGATGCATGTTGGTATATGCTTCAAACTAAGTGTATGAGCAGGAATACTCCTTAAAAACAAATAATTATGTGTTTGTTACTTTTGTATTTGATAAGTATAGATTGGCGATTTAAATTCTCAGTGTTTCAAGCTGTGGTAGATTTCGAATTTTGTTTTTCCTAATCTTGAGATTTTCATATATTCAATTCGATCGTTTAAATACTGATATGTCTGTTGAGCACAAAAATAAAAATTTGAAATTTGACTCAGATTTAGCATTAAGTAAGAGAATTTTCCTGTATTTTTTTTTTTTATTTATGAACAACCAATCATGGAAATATGATTTTATGATATGTATCAAAATAAGTATAAAAATCCTCAGCAGTAAATATAGCAGTTTAGACAATTTTATGGACAAATCTATGCAACCCTTACACAAAAACATAACTATATTTTACGACTGGCTGGTAATGAGAATTTTAAAAATTCTGATGTAATAATTTAGTTGCATTCCGTTTTAGTGGTTAACTCAAGTTGTGGGAATATCCACTTTTTATCAACATTTTGTTAGTAAATGTTTGAAAAAAATCGATCCTATTCCACTGATTCAAACTGAGAATCCAGAGACCCATCTTTACCAGCTAGATAAAAAAAACACATGATTATTTGCTTTCTTTTATAAAAAAAAAATTGAAAAAATATTCTTCTTAAATGACCACTCCGACCTTTACAAAAGTATTTCGACTCATATACTTAGTTTTAAGTATATATTTATACGAACCTTCATTAAAGTTTTAAGGAGTTTGGCCTTTATTTTAATGTTTTAGGATGAACAGAAAACGTTATATGTAATATAATGTAGAACTTTAATTAGTTGAAAATACGCAGTAAACTGCGAATTTGGGGGATATACAAATCCCCCAAAAACCAACAATTTTTGTAAAAACCGCCTCGCTTCGCAACAAGCCCAAAAAACCAAAATAAACTGCCAATTAAGTAATGATATCAATTTCTTTGCTGTAGTGCCATAGCAAGATTTGAAAACCAATTTTTGACAGTAAAAAGAAGTAAATATTTCGCTTTTCAGCCCCGTTGTGAACACAATCCTGAAACATCATTTCGACAGCCTAAGGAAATTAGGATTCTAAATTTCCCCTCCTTGTTATTATGCAATGAACATTTTCGCCTTCCAGTTAGCTTTTGTGGTAATACGGACAGATTTCCTTGATAACCCTAAATTTAATTAAATTCTTTTTGGCGGTATGCGTCTTTAGTAAGATCTAACAGAGACCGCAAAAAGTAAATGAAACCTTGTTTCAAACTTGTTTGCAAAAAGAAACAGTGTTAATGACTAAGAGTTAAGCTATTAACTATTAAAACATAAACTATTAAAAACAAATTACAAAAAATAATTATTGTCCCAATCTAAACTAGAGCAAACGGTCCCAATCGCAAATCCACCACTATGTCAGGGGGTGCACGCCCCCTGTACCTTCCTTAGATCTTCCACTGGCTCCAAATTGTTGGGCAGTTGCAGCTGTTAAGCCCAAATGGTCAAAATTAAAATCTGGAATCAAGTGGGAAGAGAATACTTAAGTGATAACTAAATTTACTTTAAGAAAAAAGTAAATTTTATTTAACTGTCCTATTAGCCGGTCTGATTCAAGGTAATTTTTCAACTATAAGGCCAATGTATGGTTTATCAGCTCATCCGAAACATTTCGGAATGTCCAATAGACTCCCCAGAAGTAATGTCGGTAATGGTTACTCATTTTTTTTTTTGAATAAGCCTGAATGAAATTTTAAATTTTTAACTTAGTTCCAATCTACGTAGTACACTCAATTCAATTTGTTAGTGAAGAGCAATTATGGGCGAAGACCAAGTTACCAATATTCAATCTAAAAAGAGAGAAGTGTTTCTTTGGTTTGAATTGCTTCCGTTTTCCAGTTATTATAACCTGGACAAAAGAGGAAGAAACAGGACCTCTTAGCCTACAGATGGAGGAATGAAAATTTATGGTTCTGAAATGCAATTTCCCCTTGTGGCTTCTTCCCTAGCTGAAGAAATTGCATTGTTTTCCTTATTCAATTCCTTTCCCAGGGATTCTACAGTAAATTACTCATATTACTGAAGTATCTCCCGCAATAGGGACTAAGTCATTTTCAATGTACCGTTTAAAGCTGAGTTTTGGTTATGATTATTTTTATCTTCTTACACCATATGTGCCTAGAATATTTTTGAGTTTGATCTACCTATGGGTAAGGGACTGTGCCTGTTTGTAGCACCAGTAAGAAAGTCATCAGAATGCGAAAATAAAATGATTTGAGCTGGAATTATCTATGGTAGATATAAAGAGAGAAGAAGTAAAGACCAAAGTTTCCAAATGGAACCACAAACCACCCTTCTTTTTAAGGTCAAATTTGAAATTTAGTCGAACCTGAAGAATTACCCTCCTGAAATGCAAACTGTATCCTTGATGCATTAATGAAACTTTGAGCTTCTTGGCTACCAAAATTATCAAGATCCTAACATAAGTACCAAGGCTAGTAAAAATGAAATCTAATTTTCTAAATTACTTAAGGAGAAGTTTACACAAGTATATACATCTTAGAAAATAGAAAAAATTTATATGGAGCCCTCCATTTACAGCTAGTAAGCGTCGAGTTTGAAAGAAAGGAATGTGTGCGAAAAATGAGCAGGAAACGAGCGAAAAGATGTGTAAAAAAAATTGTGGAGCTCTAAAGAATGTAATTTTTTTTTTGCTGTAAAAAAAGACAAACACCGCCATCAATTGACACTAAACTGGGTAAATGAACAGGGATTGAATGAGTTAAATTATGTAAAAATATACTCTAACATTTTGTTACCAAAAAAACAAAATTAAAATGAAATATATATGTCAATCAACAAACAAAAATCTAAGCTATGCATTGGTATGTTTATTATTCCAATTATTCATAATTAATCACTTCTAAGTATTAGTTGATCAAGATAATTATTTTAGAAAAACAAATTATCCTATTTTGTTCAGTACTTCAAGTTTATTTTACATATTTATAACAATATTATTTTCTTGTGATTCTAAAAACATCCATTTTGTTATTGAAATTTTATCATGGAAAGTACATAGATCAAATTTTATTATTGGCTTCAGATACCCAGGGATCATTTAATTTTATGGGTGAACCATCCCGTTAATAATTCGAAAACGTATGTTATTAAACAGGAAAAACAATGTAAAATTACAAAATCAGTTTCCGGGAGATGGTGATTTTTTTTTTTTTTTTTTTTTTTTTTTTTTTTTTTTTTTTTTTTTTTTTTTGTGGGTTGAAGTCATCTTGGTCAAAGTACTTCAGGAAGTTTGTTTTGAGCTGATCAGAAAACAGTATTTTTCATATTAGGCTCCCTTGACCGGGGACTTAAGGTTGTAATTTTCAAGCTAATCACAGACAATAAGCCTTTTTGGTCTGTTTCTGAACATCCCGACAATTTCCCTTCTCCAAGAAAAAATGCATGGTCTGCTTCGGTAAGGAGATGATCCATGACAGTTTCAAGCCAATCGACAAACCAATTTGTTGACCGTTTTGGGGTTGCAATTTTGAAGGTCCGCTTTCCTAAGCTAAAATTTTCTTGAATATTAAGATTCACTTGAATACTGATTTACAATTTTAAGCTTCAAGCCATTCAGAAGAAAAGCCATTTTCAGACGAACCAATATTGTTTTTCTTTTTATTACGAATTGGGACATTTTAGACCTAAGGAATTTCGATTGTAATTTTCATATCCCCCCCAAAAACAAATCTAGTGCGAGATCCATGCTTCTAACTATTTATTTTCTGTGCGCAATACAGTTCCTTTCGACAAAAACCTTACGAGTGTGAGTTTCAAGCCTTAAAAATAAAAGAAAAAACAACAAAAACTATTCTCTTTTTTTGGGAGGGAAGGGGGGTGGAACTAATATTTTTTTGTGCATTCGGCTCGTTTTGATTCATGAATTAAGGACTTGAGAACATAAGTTTTGAGGCAATCAGAAAAAAAGTTTTTTTCTTCCCATAATTAAGGGATTCACAGCTCTATTTCAAACTATTAGGGGACAGCAAGTTTTGTGGCACATTTCAGAGCCCCTAAGTAGTTTTCCTTCCCCCCCCCACACCCATTTTTTTTTCTCCTTAGCTTAGGCAACAATCCTTGGGCTCCATATTTGGTCTTCATATTTGGGTTCCTAACTAAAGAAAGCTCTTTTCCTGGCCCTTTTTTTCAGGGGAATCAAATTTTCTTTTCTTTGGGTTTTCTTTTGTATTGGGAACCACAATAGCCAAAGAACTAGAAGGCGGAAATCTCAAGGCGGTTGGGAAAAATAGTCCTTTTGGGGCCAAAATTTTGGTGGCCGAAAACCATTTTTTTTTAATGTTAGGGTCCCCTTGGCCCAAGGATTTGCAGTTTTAGGTTTCAGTCGGTTCAGAAAAAAGTTTGTATATCATTTCCGGCCCCCTTTGGCCCCGTTTCGGAGGAACCTCATATTTTGCTTTGCAATTTGGTTCTCTTGGCTCGAAATACTAAAGGATAGAATACAGGGCTGAAAAAGTTTCCGGCCTTTTATTGGACCAAACAAAAACAAACATGTTCTGCACATTAGGTTCCCCTTGGTCCAAGGACAAGTGGTTGTAATTATGAAAATGATCAGGAACACAATATATTTTGTCCAATTTGTGGGCCCCCCAACGCTTTCCCCTTCCAACAAAACTTTCCTTTTAGTAATGTGGGCCCAGTTAGTAATCTCTTAAAGTTTTGACACAATCAGACAGCCAAAATCGGATATCCTTCCTTTTTTCCATATTTAAAAACCTTCTATAAACTATTGGTAAATTTTATAATTTACAGCCCTTGTTCGAGAATCTAAGGGGTCCTAATATTCCAGGAGCCATATGTATTGGACTTTCCGACAATTTTTAACTAAATTTGTATTGCAAAATGTCATCCAATATAATGGGAAGTTTCTGGGTGGTGGTGGTGGCAGCTATTGAAAAGGGGCATGGGAGGGGGTCATGTTGTACTCGAATGACTTTCCACCCCCTGAAAAAGGCACTAGGACATTCAATTTCCAATCAAACGAACCCCCTTCGAAGTTTCTGCAATGACACTTTTCATAAAGAGCCCTAATTTTATTGATATTTCGAGTTTAGTAATATAGGGACTAATAAGTAATATAAGTAACATAAGGTCGTAATAGACGTCGGTGTCTAAGAAGCTGCTTTAACAGAAGTTCAAAATGAGGTCACTTCAAAGTTCTTTTAGCTAAGGTGGATTCGTCGATTGGTAACGTTTTTCTCTTTAAAAGCTAGGGACCCTTACACTTTTCTTTTTAAGAGAGATTATCCTAATTAATCAACCCCGAGAGTCGAATTTTTGACTCTCAGGGTGAGATTATTCGGCTCCATCTTATTGGAGCTGGCCCTTTTGAGTTTTGGGAGCACGTGCCCTATTCAGCTTTCTTTAATATAGACCTTTTTGCTCTTATTTTACCTTAGCATACATTTTTGGAGTCATGGAGATAGAGGGTACCTTACAATATCATATAGGGATATAGGAGACACCTCGTGATATCGCAATAGAACATAGGATGTGCCCAATCCCCTTTCGAGGTTTGAGAGCACACGCCCTATTTAAATTTCGTCACTTTACACCTTTTTTGCGTATATTATACCCTAAAAAACATATTTTAAGTCACTGAAATAGAAGGCATCAGACGACATTGTATAGGAATATAGAAGACTTCTCATGGCATAGCCTAAGGCCATAGGATACACCTTGCCCATCTCAGGGCTCTTTTGGGGTTGGGAGTACGCAACCTATTCGGCTTTCTTTAATTTAAGACTTTTTGCTTATATTTTGCCTTAGCGTACGAGTTTTTAAGTCATGGATATAAGGGCCCCTCACGACACTGCATAACAAGAGAGGATTGTGCCCATCAACATTGCATAAGGATGTTGGATGTGCCTCACCCATCTTGGGCCCTGCCGTGCCATTCAACTTTATTTAATTCGCACTTTTTTCTAATTTCTTAGCTTAGTCTATTTTCGATATTTTTCGGACTGGATAGGTGAGATTATATCCCTCTATGTCAGGGTCCTTCTACCCTTTTGGGCTGACCATGCTGCTAAACTTTGTTTAATTTGCGCCATTTTTACTTGTATTTTACTATTGACCAGCTTTTCAGCATTTTGTTTTTCCGTTTGTGAGTTTATTTTTATCCGTATCTACCTCCCGCTGCTCCACAATATATCCTCCTACAATCACTAAAAAATAACCAAGGTAAGTCTGCGAACCAAGATTAGAATATTGGAAGCTACAGTAATTACAGGGGTTAACTACAGTTCTGAAGCATGGGTGCTCCGAAAAAGGAACGAAGATTTGCTATATGTTTTCTAGAGAAATTGCCTGCGGATTATTCTGTGTACCCGACTGACTAACCATATTTCAAAAAGTAGGCTGTATGAAAAGTGTGGTTCAATCCTGCTTTCTAGGGCTATAGTGAGAGAAAGTTTGAAATGGGTAGGGCAGGTTCTGCGGATGGAGGATGACAGATTACCGAAGATTGTCCTTTTCGGCCAACTGTCTAGGGCTGAGCGGAAAGCAGGTCGTCCGCGGTTGGGGTGAGAGGATGTGGTGTAAAGAGGGAATAATTGAATAGAAAAGGACGGAGGAGGAGTGTGCATAGCTGTATTGGCCTCAGGCGACTATATACTGTATAAACCCAAACAGATGGGAAATTTGCATGTATCTGGCTTTGCACACACGAGAATAATTTTTGTCAATCTATTAAACATTAAAATATCTTTTCTTACGCTTAATCAATCGTCAACAGAGTTGTAAATGTGCAAAACGAAACTAATGATTGCGCCGATGAAAGCCGTACATGTTTCTATGTCAGCTGTGAAAACGTTGTGCCCTCAATTAATTAAGTGTGGTTTTCTGACAAGTGCAGAGGGGAGATTGAAAAGTAGGCCCAGTGTGGCAATTCTTTTAAAAACAAATTATCATTGGGTGATTTAGCTTCCTGTCAGAAACTGTAACAATCCAAATGACGGGAAAAAATGTTATCTCAATGGTGACTGTAAAATTGTCTGGCTTCATTGATATTCGTTTAGGTTGGTTTCTCGATTGTTTTTGATATCTTCCAGCAAGTTAAGAATTGACCAAAAGTCTCAAAGGAACCCTACATCCCTGGTAAAGGGACATAAATTATACAAATGGTCAATAGTTTACAGATAGATTTTATAATGGAATAAATGGGCAAGGTCGATCTTGGGTCTCCTATCGACTGGACGCTCTCATGCATCGCTCCCTTGGCCAAGAGAAACACAGATTTCTTTTGGAATGGAAAGAGAGCCGAGCAGGTATGTGCACAGGAGTTTTTTTCTGAGGGGCCATTAATATAATTTTTTATTTGTTAATTCTACGAAAAAGTGCAAAGATATTTGAAAGAACTTATGACTTTGTGGGACCAAGCCTGAGGTCTGGGGTATATTTCTTGCGTTTGGGGGTCCAGAAGTGGGCCAAAAATCTTTTTGTCCTTGATACGTTTAAATTGTTAAAGCCTAGGTCCTTGTGCTAAGAGGAATTAGAGATGAAAAAAATAATAAGGAATTGGTGTAGGAATCCACTGAAATGTGGTCAAAAAGAGCCAAAGAATTTTTGGGTTGGGTCAAAACTTTGATCCTTAAGTTTTTGGGCTAAGTGGATTCTAAGGTAGAAGGAAAAATGGGGAAAAAACTTACTCTTCGAAAAACGCGCCTGATCTAGAGTCAAAACTGTATTTTTTTTTATGAACGGCTTGAAGTCCCTGGGCCAAGTGAACCCCAAATGTACAGAAAGAATTGTAATTTGGGAGGGCTTCCAAACATGTTGCCTGAAAAAGGAGCACTTTTCTTTCAATCAGCTTGGAACTTACATAGATAAGTCCTTGGTTCATCGCGATCCCAATGTAACAAATATAATTAAAAACTAAGATTCAGTTTAAACATGCCCTGAAAGTTTCAACTTAAGGTCCTCAGCCGTTCTTTAAGATATTGCAGATACACTTTTTTTTTTAGTAAACTCGATGCACATATATTTCTTTTGATATGGCTCAACATACACCTCAAGAATCCTGAAATATCACCATATTACCTGTAGTCTTTTCAGACGCATTCAGAAACAAACATTTCCTCCTTTCCGAATGATGATTCCTACATGCGATTAATAGGTAAAGCGCATTATTTATTATTATCCATGCTCCAGGGTTCTGGGGGATATGGCATCTCCGGAGGTATAGTTTTCAGACCCTTTGAAAATTTTGAACAGAATGGTCTTTCAATATCTCCACCAGTGTTAAGGGGAGGGGGTATTTAAAAAGGACAAGGGGACTTGTTACATTCCGACTACTCTTCAACATCTTCCTTGATGTAAACTGTATGTTTTAACCTATTACAATCAATCGCTCTTTGGATATACTTGATACGTCCTTTCGACAACCAACATGCACAATCTTGCACAAATTGTGATTTTATCTTGTTCGACATTCCTGTCAAGATTTTAATTAAAGTTTTACCTTTGTTAAGTTGATTTGGAGACCCAGAATCAAACATGAACTTTTTTCCCAATAAAAACCATTATTTGTAAACAATGGCCAATTGGCACAATTTATACCCCTTAACCAGGGACTTCTGGGGGGTTATGTTTAACCCCGAAATTATAATTATTTGACATTTTGAACAAAAAGGTAATTTCAGAATTTTTCTCGGATATCTTTGGGGAAAAAAGGCGTGGAAGGGAGGCTGTTCACCTTCCGATCATTTTTTACTCGTAAAAAGAGCACTAGAACTTCCGATTTCAAAGCAATTCAGCCCCGCTCGAAGTTTATACGACCAAACTTTTCATATGAAGTTGCTATCGGAAAAACAAAAATAATAATAACAATATGCTGAAGCCTTATAACTGTTGAGATAATAAAAACTCATTACTTTTTTTTCATTTCCTTGATTTCACATCGAAATTTAATGGAAATATACAAGTTAAAAAGCGTTTTTTAACTTTTGCTGCTTTATTTTGAATACGTGAATTCATAAATAAATCTTTTAAGACGTTTGAACCCTTAAACCAAACTCTTTCATTCCGACTAAATTGAAAATTCTAGTGTCATTACAAAGGTGTGATTAAGGACTAACTTTTATTGTATGGAGACTATGATATTACCTGTATAATATATTGAAATTTTTACATAGGAAAGATTTTCACGGATTTAGCTTCATTTTGCGCTATCTATTAGAAAAAAAAACCTTTAAAATTTTTTTTAGAAATTTAAAGAGCCATGTTTCAAACTAGAATTATCAGAATATTAGTCATATAGTAATTAAAACTGAAAACAAAAAGAAATTTATATAAATAGATAAAACAAACATGATAATGATAGTGAAGTAAAACCTAAGAAGAACAGAAAAGACAAAAAATATCAAGGGGCCTACTGTTCGCTTAAAGCTTCCAAGGGCTAGAGTAGCATTTGTGCTTTAAAACAGTTCATACTTCAGCCAGCGTGTTTTATGTTTATATTAACATCAGCAGCAAAAAAAAAGAAAAGAAAAATTCAAACGAAAACAAAAAGAAAACTACCTCGAATAAGAGGGGTCTGTTATTAATGGCTTGTCTCCGTTTTTTTTTTTTTTGTTAGCAATCGAATTCACAATACTAAAGAACGGTAGAGGAAATTTCCTTGGAATAGTGACATTTCAGAATCTCACTTCAATTATATTATCTTAAAAGGACATGAGTTTTTATTATAAATTAAATAAAAAACAGGTTTTTTTTAACTGAAAGTAAGGAGCGACATTCAAACCTATAACGTGCAGAAATTACCCCGTATATGAAAGGGGCTGTTCCCTCCTCAACGCCCCGCTTTTTACGCTAAAGTTTGACTTTTTCTCTCAACTCTACTTTTTAAAACAGTAAAACTTTGGCGTACAGAGCAGGGCGTTGAAGAGGGAACATCCCCTTTCATATACGGGGTGGTTTCTGCTCGTTTTAAGTTTTAATGTCGCTCCTTACTTTCAGTTAAAAAAAACTTGTTTTTTTATTTAATTTGTGAACGTTTTTAGCTAATCCATGTTTTGATTTCGGCTCTCCGCAGATGAATAATTAAAGCCAAATTTGTATATTTATTTATTTAGCTAAATGGCTTTCCCATAGTTTTAATCGAACGATTTTGAGAAAAAAGAAGGGGGGAGGCCCAGTTGCCCTCCAATTTTTTGGGTACTTAAAAAGGCAACTAGAACTTTTAATTTTTTACGAACGTTTTCATTAGTAAAAGATATACGTAACTTACGAATTAACTTACGTAACGAACTTCTATATTCGTATGTTTTTATTACGTATATGAGAGGGTTCGCCCACTCGTCGATACCTTGCTCTTTACACTAAAGCTTAAATTTTGTCCCTATTCCTTAAGCCTTATTCCTGAATCACAAAGGCCGTAGAATAAAAAGTTGAGATTACTAAAAATACTTTAGCGTAAACAGTGAGGTATTAGGAGGAGGTGAACCCCTTATATGCTTAATATTTTCTGTTCGTTTTAAGTTCTAATGCTACTTTTTACTTTCAGTTGAAAAAACTTTTTCATATGTATTTTTTTTAAATAATGCTAGAAAATGCTGCGCCCCCTTCATGGAAATCTTCTTCCCCCATGACAAATTCCTCCATGAAAAGTTTCCCCTACATAACCCCCCTCTCACCAACCCTCCTCCCAACCAAAAAATCCCCCTGAAAACGTCTGCACAATTCCCAATAACCATTACTATATGCAAACACTGGTCAAAGTTTGTAACTTGCAGTCCTTCCCAAGGGGACTGGGGGGAGTAAGTCGTCTCAAAGACATAGTTATAAGGTTTTTCGACTATGTTTAATAAAATGGCTATCTCAGAATTTTGATCCGGCGACTTTGGGGAAAAAATGAGCGTGGGAGGGGGCTTAGGTGCCCGCCAATTTTTTTGGTCACTTAAAAAGGGCACTAGAACTTTTGATTTCCGTTCGAATGAGCCCTATGGCAAAATTCTGGGATCACTGGGTCGATGCGATCACCCCTGGGAAAAAGAAAAAAAACAGAAAAACAAACAAACGAACAAATAAACACGCATCCGCGATTTGTCTTCTGGCAAAATTACAAAATTCCACTTTTTTGTAGACAGGAGCTTAGAACTTGCACAGTAGGGTTCTCTGATACGATGAATCTGATGGTGCGATTTTCGTTAAGATTCTATGACTTTTAGGGGGTGTTTCCCCCTATTTTCTAAAATAGGGCAAATTTTCTCAGGCTCGTAACTTTTGATGGGTATGACTAAACTATATGTAGTAGTAGAACAATTTTATTAGAAATAAACATTTCTTAATCAATAGCACAACATAAGCGAAGCTTGCGAGGCTGTGCTAAATTCAAAGAAAATAAAGAGACAATATGGAGAATAAGAAAATATGGAGAATGAGACCATATACCGAAATAAACAAAAAAAAAAAAAAAAAAAAACAAAAAAAACATAAACAATACACTCCCTTGCGTGACCCCAAGACAACAACAAAAAAACAAAAAAAATACATAAACATTACAAACGAATAAGCTATGTAAAATTTATTTTAGTTAATCTGTTTCAAAAGCATACCTACCGAGCAACTCCACACGTAAATCAGACTTAAACTGGTCAAGGCTACCTATTTCCTTGATATCTATACTCAGTTTATTCCAAAGTTTTGAAGCTCTGTAAATAAGTGAAAAAGAAGACCTACTTGAAACTAATCGAGGAACCTCAGTATCACCTCGTATCCGAGTAATGTGGTGGTTTATTTGAAGCCATGTACAAATTCTGCTCATTGCTGCATTTATCGTTGACATGAGCAGTTCTTCTGTAGGGGCAACACACACCAAGGTTGTATCATCAGCGAATAAGGGCATAGTAAGCTGAGTCTTACTCGGACCATTGTCAATATGAAACTTATATATTTAAAATTAGCATTAAAACGCAATTCTTTTGATGTAACTATTTTTTTGAAAATTCCGTTTCTTAGAGTTTTGGTTACTATTGAGCCGGGTCGCTTCTTACTACAATTCGTTACCACGAACTGTTTGATTTCCCTTTTAGTTCTTTTCATTCAAAAAAAAAAAATTACTTTCTAAATGAAAACCTTCGAAGAAAGCTGGTAAATTTGAAACAAAGTTTTTAGTTTATTGAAGAAATATTTTAAACTTGTGAATCAATAATGATTCATCAATTGATTGCCTATACATTGGAAAAATCAATTTGGACTGAAGAAAGTATTGTCGAATATCCCTGTACATCAGACGTATGAAACTAGATCGGTTATTTTAAATATAATGACTACAATAAGGAATTAATTCTTTGAAAATAGAGCAATTTAGATGAAATTTAAACGGCTTGTATATCGCTTCTAAAGTCCGGGATAAGTTTTGTTTTTCTTAGTGTACGACTCAAATGGGGTGCAATGAGCAAGAGTAATATATATTTTTTACTTTCACTTTTCCCCCCTTGAAGATTTTATTTTACAATAATTTTTCCTTAATAATTTTCTTCTTCATTATATGGTAATTACCATCTTTGAAGCGGTTCAAACTCCTCTGAAAGTATTATAAGGATGGTTTCAGTCCCTCTCATATTCAGGATAAATTCAAAATTTATATTAAAAACTAACAAAGATTTAAAATAAACAAGTTTATTCAAATAAAATTAAGAATGACACATGGAAACCACATGTTTTAGACGCGTCTTTTGATTTACATCTTTTTGAATAGGAGGACCTTGGCACCCGATAATGCTTGTATGCCGATGGTTCTAGTAATTACCATCTTTGAAACGGTTCAAACTCCTCTTAAAGTATTTTAAAGATGGTATTCAAGAAACCACTTCTCCTGAGAGATCGTTTTACATGTTAAAACGATTCCCTGATGAAGGCATTTGAAAGATATTACAAACGATATCTCTTAAAAAAAGTAATCGCTAAGTGAGGTAACAATGAGTTACTCTCGTCACTTCAAGTCCAAAGTGTCTTTTGGAATTCCTTGTATATTTACATTATTTGTTGTTTATTATCTATGATCTCTAATTTTTTGATGCTTTGATTAGTGTTCAGCTCACTTTGCTTAATATTTAAGCCCTTCCTTTTTAGTTTGTATATTATACTAGTTGTACACCTAGTTGGTGGGGGATCTTCGCGCCCCCCCAAGCCCCCCCGCGCGCGTAAGTCGTTACGCGCCATATTAGTTATGCGCCATTGTAGTTGTGTCCCTGTGCCCCACCTGTGATATATATATATATATATATATATATATATATATATATATATATATATATATATATATATATATATATATATATATATATATATATAGATATGTATGTATATACATATATATATAGATATATATATATATATATATATATATATATATATATATATATATATATATATATATATATATATATATATATATATATATATATATATATATAATATATATATATATATATATATATATATATATATATATATATATATATATATATATATATATATATATATATATATATATATATATATATATATATATATATATATATATTTTAACTACGTAAAACTTGCGAATATACAACATTCTTGGCTGTCCCATTGTCTGTGCACATAAATAGATTGTCAGGTTTACCGACTCTTGAACATGCAACATATAATTGTCCATGGGAAAAACAATCTGTATTCAGATCTAGTCTTCATTATTCTAATGATTGCCCTTGAGCTTTGTTGTTGGTGATTGCTAATCGAACATTCCCTGTGTCCCCGTGGTCATTTATATATCCCCCTGTGCCCCCCGGCGTCCCCGTTGTAGTTGTTTCCCTGTGTCCCGGTCGACAAACATGACGTCAGTCAACACACAAACCTGACGTCACTCGACACACAGACACACAGACAACTTATTTGTATATATATAGATAGATAGATGTCTCGGTGTCCCGGTCGTCATTTGTGTCCCGATGTCCCGTTCTGTAATTTCGTCAGTCGACAAATATGACGTCAGTCGACACAAAAACATGACGTCACTCGACACACAGACAACTTATTTATATATATATATAGATTTTCAGCAACCCATGGTTTTAGTGTTTCAACTTTAGATTAAAAATTTCCCCCCATTCCATAGCTGAAATTCAGTCTCATTTATCTATGAAATTACATTTTGTTATTTTTGATATATATATTGTGTTATTTTTCGATTGAAACATACCTCAAAGATATGTGGTAGTTGGAAAAATATTCCTATTACTTAAGATAGTTTATATCATTCTCTAAGATAAACTTCTAAGTAATATATGATGGTTACAACAGTAACTGCAACCTAGTAAAGGACGAACAACTGCACACAGTAGCTAAAAAAACAAAAAAAAACAAACAAACAAAAAACGCGTAAAGAAAACTGGTGAGAAAAAAAATTGCCATTTACAGGTGACCAGAAATGGTAATTATTATAGTAACTAGTGTTAATTATAAAATGCTATTTCAAAAACAGATTTTGGGAATATCGAGAATATTCCTATTATTTAAAAAAGTTTATATCGTTGTCTAAGATAAACTTCTAAGTAATATATGATGGTTGTAACAGTAACTGCAACCTAGTTATGGACGAACAACTGTACACAATACGTAAAAAAAAAGAATCTTGTAAAGAAAACTGGTTGGTAAGAAAAAATTACCATTTATATCTGATCTGAAATGGTAGTTACTATAATGACTAGTAATAATTTTAAAATGCTATTTCAAAAACGGATTTTGAAAATATCGAAAAATAGCCAGAAACCCCCTAAAAATGGTGTCGGATCGAAATAAATGTACACTACGAGAATTGCCAGGATACTATCTAAAACCAATTATTCTAAAGGTATAAGAATCTTATCCTTTCACTGAAAGTTGCATCTGTATGTTTGTCTCAAAAACATATATTTCGGAGGAAACATTAATTTTGACACAATTAATTACGGTTTTTGCAGACTGGACGTCTCAATGTCGTAGTTCCTCCCGATATATTTGCTGACGTTGGTGGAGAAGTGCTTATACCTGAAGGTGGGACTGCGAAACTAAGCTGTAAGGCTAAAGGATATCCTAAGCCTCAGGTTCAGTGGCGGAGGGAAGACGGAAAGGAAATTATTGTCAGAGGAGAGAATGGCATTAAAAAGAAAGGTAAGTTGTAAGCAATTACCTTAGTAGTTTCTTAAGTCTCGATGGACTGATTACGAAGTAAAAGGTTATTCCCTTTCACTTTACATCAGGACTGATTAAATATTTTGTTACATCTATAAGAAGAGATAGTTGTGCTGCTTCTACTAAAGTCATGTTTGCTTTTGCCGTTGCGGGTGTTGCTTCAAACTTGTGGCATTGATAATAACTTCACGTGCTTCTCATCAATCACTTCACGGAACCCCTTAGAATTATAATTTTTTTCTTATAATTTTATTCTTCATTGTGTTGCAAGAGTAAAACTTTGGTTTTGTCGCGTTTTTTTTTCTTAGCACCCCGATTTCAGCTTATTCCTAGAAAGTGGTAAGGGTCTCACCTCTGCAGTTCTTATGGAAAGTGAGGACCTTAGGCTGGATTGATAAATATGACTTTGTATTTTGGAAAGTTTCTTAGAACTCTTGCTAGGGGCCAAAAAGGATGGTTTTTGCTTGATGGTTTTCTGTTCGTGATTTGAGCTGACTTTATCATTCGGTTTTTCGCCCTTACGATTGCGGTAGATAAATAGTATCAGATATGCCTCTTGAACTTTAAAAGTTATCTCATTGTCAAAAAATTAGAGTTTATCCTTTTTTCTTTTCTAATTAATGACGTTAGAAAAATTGGCCTACGGAAAAAAGGCAACTTTTGAACTAAGACAGATAGATTTTTTTTTGACGGCAGTCGATACCTCTTGATGAGCTGATCAAAGTATATGTCACCAATTTTTTGGAAGAAAAATTCCTACATGAGATATACCAGCTCGAAAGTCTAAAGGGGTTGACAACTTCAGTAGTAAGGTACACACTGAAACCAAAAATAGGCCGATACAGAAATGGTATCAGATGTGCCTCTTAAACTAAAAGTTCTCTCAGTGTTAAAGAAATTAGAGTTTATCTTTACTCCTTTCTAAATGATGACGTTAGAAACTTGGCCTACGGCAAAAAAGTCAATTTTTGAACTAAGATAGATAGATTTTTTTAGACGTCAGTCGATAGCTCTTGATGAGCTGATCGAAGTACATGTCATCCATTTTTTGATAGAAAAATTCCTTCATGAGATATAGCAGTTTGAAAGTTTAAAGGAGTTGATAACTTCAGTAGTAAAGTACACACTGAAACCAAAAATAGGCCGATACCAAATGTAACATATATAGGAGAGTTTTAAGCAACCGTCAGCTGTTAGCTCATAATCATCTTCCGCAATAAGGGGTTCGCATTTTTTGCTAGTTTGTGTATCTATTATTTGTTTCCAGTGTATTTGACGGAAAGACCACTTTGGTTCCAGTGGTAAGACATGCAGGGGACTTGTAAGTAATAATCGGCTGATAGACTACAATCATCATCAGCGATGAGGAGTTTGCAACTTTTGCTAGCTGCAATGAGGGTTTGCAACTTTTGCGAGTTGGCGTACCAAGTATTTATTTTAAGATCATTCCAGATTAGCATATTCAGCGTTTAATCGAAGCGAGGAAACAAAACCAAAGTGTCCCTCTCGCAACACTTTACTCGGCGAAGCCAAACAAAGGTTGCCGCGACATCTTACGTTGCCCATGCAACGTAGATCTAGTTTGGTCTTCTTTCTTCTTAAGGATATTTCTGTACCCAATGTACTCGATCTATCCAGTTCATAGCTAGGAACGTATGCTTTCTTGTCACTCAGTTCTCTTCAAGCAATTACTCTGGGAAACATCTATGAAATTCTTCTCTTCTTTAATGTGTGTCCATTTTTGTGTTACACTCACCTTGGCTGCCCGGGACTTTTTATACCGGGAATATCTAGACGATTATAATCAAGCCCTTTGTTCTCTAGGTTGAATCACTTTGTCTTAAGGATACTATTATATAAAAAAAACAAGTTTTTTCAACTGAAAGTAAGGAGCACCATTAAAGCTTAAAACAAACAAAACTATTCGGTATATGAACAGCGTTGTCCCCTCCTAAACGCCCCACTCTTTACGCTAAAGTTTGACTCTTTCTAACAACTCTACTTTTTAAAGTAATAAAAAACTTTAGGGTAAAGAGTGAGGTGTTGAGGAGGGGAGAACCCCTTTGGAGTAACTTCTGTTTGTTTTAAGTTTCAATGTCGCTCCTTATTTTCAGTTGAAAAAACTTGTTTTCTTTTAATTTCTAAACGTTTTTACATTAATGCATGTTTTGATTTTGGCTCACCGCAGATGAATAATAAATAGAAAATTTGCAAATTTTTTTTTTTTTTGCTAAATGGCTTTCTTATAGTTTTGATCAGACGATTTTGATTAAAAAAATGGGGTGGGGAAGGAGGCCTAGTTGCCCTCCGATTTTTAGTTACTTAAAAAGGCAACTAGAACTATTATTATTTTTTTTAAAGAACGTTTTATAGTAATAAATATACTTAACTTACGAATTAACTTATGTAACGAAGTTTTATATTTCTATTATTTATATGAGGGGGTACATCCCCTCGTCAATACCTCGCTCTTTACGCTAGTTTGTCCAATTCATTAAGAATGACCCCTGATTCAAGAAGGCCATAGAATAAATAACTAAAATTACTAAAAATACTTTAGCGTAAAGAGAGAAGTATTTAGGAGGAGACGAACTCCCTTATCTACGCAATAATTTCTGTTGGTTTTAAATTTTAATGCTTCTCCTTACTTCGAATTGAAAAAAAACTTTCTTTATTTTTTTCTCATTGTTTTTTTATTAAATAATGCTAGAAAATCCTGCATCCCCTTCACAGAAATTCTCTTCCTTCATGATAAATTCCTCCATGGAAAGATCCTCCTACTTAGTCCCCTCTCCCCTCCCCCAATGTGAATAAGTCTGCCTGAAACGTATGTATACTTCCCAATAACAATTACTATACGCAAACACTGGTCAAAGCTTGTAACTTACAGCGCCTCCCCCAGGGACTGTGGGGGATTAAGTTGCCCCCAAAGACATAGATATTAGGTTTTTCAACTATGCTGGACAAAATGGCTATCTCAAAATTTTAATCCGGTGACTTTGGGAAAAAAAGAGCGTGGTAGGAGGCCTAGGTGTCCTCTAATTTTTCGGTCACTTAAAAAAGGCACTAAAGCTTTTAGTTCCGTTTAAATGAGCCATTGCGCGACAATCTAGGACCACTGGGTCGATACGATCACCCCTGGAAAAAAAGAAAGAAAGAAAAAAAAAAACAAAAAAAAACAAAAAAACACGTATCCATGATCTGTCTTTTGGCAAAAAATATAAAATTCCACATTTTTGTAGATTGGAGCTTGAAACTTTTACAATACAGTATCCTGGTACGCTGAATCTGATGATGTGATTTTCGTTAAGATTCTATGACTTTTATGGGGTGTTTCCCCCTATTTTCTAAAATTAGACAAATTTTCTCAAGCTCGTAACTTTTGATGAGTAAGACAAAACTTGATGAAACTTATATATTTAAAATCAGCATGAAAATACAATTCTTTTGATGTAACTATTGGTATCAAAATTCTGTTTTTTAGAGCTTCAGTAAATATTCAGCCGGGTCGCTCCTTACTACAGTTCGTTACCACGAACTGTTTGATTTCCTTTATCCTAAAACATAGCTATGGCATTCCCTAATTATTTTTTAATTTAATCAAATAGTAGTCACAAGGTCTTCCGTCGTAAACATATTAGTGGCTATCTTTATTTTCATGTTGATCTGACATCTGATGCTGCTGAAAAAACTGAACTATGACAACCCCCCTCCACTCGAAAAATGAGCTGACCCCTATTCTTATTTCTGTCTTCCCGATTGAATTCCGACTACATCCTGTACAAATTTAAGAGGACACCATATAAAATTTACACCACTAAAAAATTATTTAACTTGTTTCCTCAACTAACCATCATTTCCTTAACTGGAAATCATTTGATATGTGTATTATATAAATCCCAGTCCATTTCTCCCTTTTTGTTTTCCCTTGTGTTCATAGATTCTCAAAAAAGGTATTTTCTACATTTTAAACACTTTTAAGAGGAAGCTTTTTAAAAACTTTTTTATCACATTTATTATTTTTATTTACGATGAATTTATGACATTCAAAGAGATACTTCAAAAATCAAAACACTTTCGGACCGGTCAACTGAAGAGATTGAAGATGCATGGAATGTGGAACATTGTATATTGGTGAAAGATTCTTCTAGAGAACCAGAATGCTTATGTGTATATTTTTCAGAATTTAATTAGATCTTTATAAACTTTTATACTGGATTATCAATCCGTGTCTTATTTTTGACTTTATTATGCTGGGACTTGTGAGGAGAATAAATGTCAGAATTATATTTATATTCTACGAAGTGGAATCTGACATTGTGACGGCATAATTTTAAAATGTTAATTTGTTTTATGTACATTCTTACTGTTTTCCGAAGGCTGAGGGGTTGACTTAAGGAATTAATATTGACGATAGTTTTTTTTTTACCTTTGGCAGACATTCAGATGCATTGCATTTTCCCAAACTATTTATTTTGATGAAAACTAAATCTCTTTATAGTATTTGCTTTGTCGAAAGCGAAATTGATGTTAACTAGTAGCGTAACGAACAGGACCGAAGCGATTAGGGAAGAAATAAATGCATAAAAAAACTAAAAACAAAAATCCGGATGTTTGGGAGCAAAAAAAAGAATAAAAGAGGGGCATATAGTATAAAACTAGCGTTTAGGGACCCCGGTGTTTATTTTTTGGAAGTTCCATTTCCTTTTCTTCCCTCCATCTAAACCACTTTTATCTTTTAGTCAATAGATTTTCAAGGAAACAAAAATGAAATTACTTTTTTTGAATGGCAAATTGTTCTTTTTCCAGTTTGTCAACTTTTGTCTGTTTTCTCATACTCATAATATTCCCCTATTCTTCGATGGAACAATAGTGGTTCCCTTTCTCAGCTGAAGATAAAAGATTGTGGCAAATTTTGCAGACGCAGTTCATCACTTTAGTCTTAGAATGTCTTTCCATCTTTAACAGAAAATTACTAGCCGCTGAATTTATTATGCGTTCTATTCGACCATTATTGAAGTTTCAACGATACTTTTGTTCTAAAATGTCTTTACAGGTCTACTAAGCCAGGGGTACCTGTGTGGGGTGGGCTAATCACCCTCTAGATTATATCACGCACCCTAAATTTTGAAAAATACCTTATTTTTTATTTTCAATGAAACAAATTGAAAAAAATCCTCCCTCTCCTTATTTTTGAGAATTGGCACCCTTGTAGTAAATTATTTGTTCTTAAGGTAGTAGTATCTAGGAAGGACGACGCAGCCGAGATTTGTTAAGGAATCTAGGTGGCTTCCTAATTTCATGTGCGTTTTCTATTTTCGGCCATAGGGGGGGGGGGGTTGGTTGTATATTCTGACCAGAACGTCAAAATAAGGAAAGTAAAAACACACATACTCTATGGAATATGCATGAATCCATAAGAACCGTAACAACCTTGAAGTTTGACGGGAGGCTCAACTAGAAGCCTCTTCTGTCCTGAATATTATTAATTAAAAAAAAAAAAACAACAAGGTTTTCCAAGAGAAACAAAAAGCGAAGTTAGAACTAAAAACGAACAAAATTTATTGCTTCATTGTCTATCTTGCATATATCAACAAAACTAGTACAATGAAACCAACTAGTTATGTTATTCTCTGTTTGTAAGAATATAGAAAACCAGAGCTTTACTTAAAACACATAATAGTATAGGAGTTTTTGTACAGTAAAAGCAAACAGATTAAGGACGTTTTTCACGGTATAAAAATAATTCATTTTAGGATTGTTGATTAATTTTGTTCGGATTAATTTGGTATAACTTCTGCATAATAGATCAGTCCAATAATTGTCTTTGTTTTGGTTCAGAAAAGGACTATCAGTAGATATAGTAGATAGTAGATAATTGTCTCTTGTTTTGGTTCAGAAAGGGACATATCATGATTAGTTAGTAGACAAGTTCGAAGTAAAGCCATCTTGATATTATTAGGACTATAGACTTTCTTTAGAATTTGTATCACAACTTAAAATTCTCTGTTGTATAGGGAGAAATAACTGGACTTCCAGAATTCTACTTATGGCTGATTTGATCTTCAATTTGAGCAATACTGAAGCGTATTTCCTACAATTTAAAATTGTATGTTGCTCACTATTGGTATTATCAAACAGTTCGCGGTAACAAACTTTAGTAAGGAGCGACCCGGCTCCTTACTAAACTCTAAACTAAACTCTAATTAACTAAAACTCTAAAAAACGGAATTTAGATACCATTAGTTAAATCAATTTTTTTAATGCTGATTGTAAATATATAAGTTTCATCAAGTTTAGTCTTACCCATCAAAAGTTACGAGCCTGAGAAAATTTGCCTTATTTTAGAAAATAGGCGGAAACGCCACCTAAAATTCATTGAATCTTAATGACAATCACACCATCAGATTCAGTGTATCAGAAAACCCTACTGTAGAAGTTTCAAACTCATATCTACAAAAATGTGGAATTTTGTATTTTTTGCTAGAAGACAGATCACGGATACGTCTTTATTTTTTATTTTTTGTTTTTTTTTCCAGGGGTGATTGTAGTGACCCAGTGTTGCTAGAATGTCGCAAGAGAGCTCATTCTAACGAAAATTTAAAGTTCTAGTGCCCTTTTAAGTGATCTGAAAAATTGGAGGGCACCTAGACCCCCTTCCGCGCTCATTTCTTCCCAAAGTCACCGGATAAAAATTTTGAGATATCCATTTTGTTCAGAATAGTCAAAAAATTTAATAACTATGGCTTTGGAGACGACTTAATACCGCACAGTTCCCGAGGGAGGGGCTGCAAGTTACAAGCTTTGATTATTGTTTACATATAGCAATGGTCAATGGGAAGTGTACAGACGCTTTCAGGGGAATTTTTCCGTGTTTGCGGGGGAGGGGGGTTCGGGTGTTATGTTGGAAGATCTTTCCAGGGACGGTTTATAATGAGGAAGAGAATTTCCATGATGGGGGTGCAGGATTTTCTAGCTTTATTTAAAAAAAAAACAATGAGAAAATAAATAAATAAAAGTTTTTCCAACTGAAAGTAAGGAGCAGTATTAAAAATTCAAACGAAAAGAAATTATTACGTATATAAGGAGGTTCATCTCCTCCTCAATGCCTTGCTCTTTACGCTAAAGTATTTTTAGTAGTTTCAACTATTGATTCTACGGCCTTTGTGATTCAGGGGTCATTCTTAAAGACTTGGGACAAAATTCAAGCTTTAGTGTAAATAGCGAGGTATTGACGAGGGGAGAACCCCCTCATATATGTAATAAAAATATACAAATATAGAAGTTGGTTACGTAAGTTACGTATACTTATTACTAATAAAAACATTAGTAAACAATAAAAAGTTCTAGTTGCCTTTTTAAGTAATCGAAAATTGCAGGGCAGCTAGACTTCCTCCCCCACCTCTTTTTTTATATCAATTCGTCCGATCAAAAAAGTTGGAGGGTCACAATGCCGAACTAGAGTCAAAAATATGAGAAAACCATTTAGCAAAAACAAAAAAGAAATGTGCAAATTTCGTTTTAATTATTCGTTTGCCATGAGCCGAAATTAAAACATGCATTAATTCAAAAGCGTTCAGAAATTAAATTAAAAATTTTTTTTTTTAGCTGCAGGTAAGGAGCGACATTAAAACTTAAACCGAACAGAAATTATTCCGTTTATGAAAGGGGTTGTCCCCTCTTCAACACCTCGGTCTTTACGCTAAAGTCTTGTATTGTTTTAAAAAGTTGTGAGAAAGAGTCAAACTTTAGCGTGAAGAGTGAAGCGTTGAGGAGGGGACAACCCCTTTCATATACGGACTAATTTCTGTTCATTTCAAGTTTTAATGTCGCTCTTTACTTACAGTTAAAAAAATGTTTTTTTATTTAATAGCTGGTGCGATCAAAAGGCTACTTGATAAATCAATTCAATATTTTTATATGCTGTTCAATGACTTAGCGGCTATTAAAAAGATATTTACTCTTATGCTCAGGTTTTAAGACAATTTTAATTGTATACTGAAAGTTACTGATATCACAGCTGGTTCAAGACTATGAAAGCTAATTAGATTAGTTTGTCTTTATCATGCACTGTAATCACATTTGACTCCTAAATCAATATTCTTGTTTTTATACTTGGCTTGTGTGTTTTTTGTAAAGCACTAGTTTTCTATAATCTTACAAACATAATAAGTTGGTTTATTTGCACTAGTTTTGTTGATATGTGTTAGATAGGCCGTGAAGCAATAATTTCTGTTTGTTTTAAGTTTCAACTTCACTTTTTTTTACCCATTTTTAATTTGAATCGAGACATACTGCTATGGTCATTATTTTTGGAAGGGGGGGGGGGTGGCAGTTCCGCCATGTCTGGAATAATTTCTAGTTGTTTTAAGTTTTAATGTCAATCCTTGCTTTCAGTTGAATAAGCTTATTTTTTATTTAATTCATGATCATATCTAATCTAGGGAAGATAAGACACACCTAGAGAATACTGAAGACACCCTCGACAGTTACAAAAAATTTAAGTTTCTCCATTTGGTTTCAGGAACGGTTATGGGTGTTAAGTTGAAACTTTCATGGAATGCTAAGGGGGATGTTTAACATATTCAAAAGAAACTCTATGTATCCAGGTTAACAGAATGGCATATGTTCAATATTTCAAGAACGGCTTGGAAATGGTATCAAATTAAACATTGAGATAGTTTGAAGGGGGATGTTAAACTTGAAGACACTATGTGTATCCCGGTTGTTAATGGGTATAGCTACAATATCTTGAGAATGGCTAAGACCATTGAGTTGAAAATTTCAAGAAATGTCAAATGGGATTTTGAGCTAAATCAAAAGACACCATATGCATTCTGGTTGTCAAATTAAGTTGAAACTTTCAGAGTTGAGGGGGATGTTGAACTTTTCAGGATACAACTATGTGCATCCCGTTTGTCAAAAGTGCGCAAATGCTATATCTGAAGATTGATTGGCTAATTGTGTTTAGTTGAAACTTTCAGGGGATGTTGAATTAAATCAAAGTTGCTATGTATACCAAGCTTGTTAAAATGGTGTGTGTAATATTTCAGGAACAGGTAAGGATTTTTATTTGAAAATCTTAGGAAATATTGAGGGGGATATCGAGCTCAATCACAAGATACTGTGTGTATCCTGGTTATCAGAAAGGCCTATCTGCAATATATAAGGAACGACGAACGGCACTTGAAATAAAAGAGATGTTGAAATAAAAGACACTAATATTTTATATTTTTAAGTCATATTTTTTCAAGTCATATTTTTATATTTTTATGGGATATTTTAATTTAAGTCGGGAAGCACAAAACTGGAGAAATTTTCGTTATATTAACCAATAACAATCATTTAAAAATTCTGAAAAAGAAGTTTTTCGAAGAAAACTAAACGTCTATATGAAACTTAAGACTAGCAGAAATAAATTACGTAGAACGACTAGAAATTGTCACTAAAGAATGAATGAAATCCAAAATGAACAGAAATTTAATAAACTAATCATTGCAAACATTAGGATAACAGAAACTAATATAGATTGATTTTAAACGAGTAAAAATTAAATTGAATATTCCAGCCAAACTTGAAAAATTTTATTACAAACAGGAATTTGTCTACTGCCCCTTTTCCGTCCCCTAAGCGTAAAAATCTGAAGCTCGTTGCGTCGTTTGCACTTTACTGAAAACAAATTGCATTGCAAATATTTTTTTTATATATTTACAACCTTGAAAAGCAAATATAAAAGCAAAATAAAACATTGAATCTCTGAGTTTCCTGGAATTAATATTATTATATATTAAGCATTCCGTTTATTTTCCTTAGTTCTTTCCATTCATCTTGTTTCTTGTTGGGATTTATGTTTTTATGGGTCATCGATGCTCTTAAAAGCAAAAGCACAGCGTTCAAGATACATATTGTTTTCAACAAAACGCAAATGACTAAATAGGTTTTGGACTTTTTCGGTTTTAGGAGAGAGGGAAGGGGGCAATAGCCAAACTCTTGTGTTGGTAATTTTGGTTTGTTTTTAATTTCTGTTTATGTGGGTGTCATTTATTCTTTAATATTAATTTTTTATCGTTTCGAGTTTGAATTATTATACGAATTTGTTTCTGCTGTTCTTAAATTTAATATGGCTCTTTACTTTCCTTTGGAAAACTTTTTATTAGAACTTTTTAAAATTAATATACAATAAGGACAACCCTTTGCAATATTAAGAAAATGGAAATATTTTCTGGCTAACAAATCTTTGGGAGCTCATTCAACACCCCCTCCCCCGCACACACACAATGGATGTACAGCGATTTGCATAAAAGCCATATGCACCATGGTTTTGGAGGGGGAAGTAGCCAAATTGCTGTTTGTAGTTATTTTTGTTCATTTTAAGTCTTATTTAGATATTCAATTTAATCACTACTCCTCTAAGATTTATCAATATCAGTGGCTGTTATCTTTAAGTTTGCTAAGATATTTTTTTCTGTTTGCTTTGGGTTTCATGTATTCTTCGTGAACAATTTCCGGTTGTTTTTGAGTTTGGACTGTAATAGAAAATTATTTCTGCTGGTCTAACGTTTAATATGGCACTTAACATTTCTTTGAAAAGCTTCTATTCATGGATTTTTTTTATTTAACCTATGAAAAGGGCAACCATTTGCAATATTCGGAGAATGTAATTATTTCCTGCATAAAGAAATTTTTTGGATCTCGTTCAACCCCCTACCACACATACACACTGGAAAATATGCAATGATATGCATAAAAACCATAAGCAGCATCACATTATGCCTGTGACAATAGCTTTTCATTGCATCAGGCAGATTGCATTAAGATTCCATTAAGGCTTTTAAAATTTTTTAGCTGAGTGGTCTTTTTCCTTTTTGGCAATTTTAGTTCTTACAATATATATTTTTATTTTCAAAAGTTAGGCACTGCCTGTCTTGTCTGCATTTACTTACAATTCGCTATCGTCGACAGTTTGATTGAAAATACGTCAACTTTCAGTTATAATAAGTAATTCATTCTACAAATTCTAAACAGTTATATTTGTCATTAAAATTTCAGATAACTTTACAAAATTTAGATTTTTGGAAGAACGTCTGAATACTTCCAAAACCCCTCGCTATGATGCTTTAACACATCAGCCTCTTTAAGCAGAAAAAGTAAAACGATTATTCCTTTTTCTACCATTTACAAGTCCAGCAAAAACAAATATTCCTCTTTCTTATTTTAGCCTCTGTGTAATTTATGTGGCAATATTATCGTCTAAAAGAGGTTCCCCAAGCTAGAACATCTGCAAATTATTTATGTTGTTTATTGGACTAGAGAGCAGAGACCTTGCAACTAATTTTTATCCGGCGACAAATTTCCCCAGAAAAGGAAAAATCCCTTATTTTAGTGTTCCTGTCGCTGTATATTGCTTAACTTTATTTAGTATGGAAATAAAATGATCTTAGGTGATATAGGTGTAGATTAGGAAGTGTAAGAATATTTCTAAGGATGAGAGAGTCTGAAATTACCCTTCCCAAATTTGGTTTCAGATTCTTGATCGCAACGGGGGGAACTGGTATCATATACACTAGATGTCGGTACTGGACCAAGTCCACGAGATGTTTTGTCCCAATCTGTTATCTCTGTGCACTTTCATCATAGGGCAACTCTACTCTAGTTGCATCTAATTTCATATTTTAGCCTTTATTTTAAATCAACTCCCAAAAGCAAGAAAAAAAATTAAAAAGATTTAAAGATATAGTATAGGATATTCTATACCACAGATTATGCCTATATTTTGAATTGAGGTTGAATATTCCAAAACTCCTTCTTTTCTTCATTCTTTTTATTTTTCATATTTTATCTTCTCCTCGTCAATTTTGCATGTGAGGGGAATTCTTTCCAGGGGAGTTTTCAGCGATGGATTTTTGCGAAGGGGGATTTTTTGGTAGGATTTTCACGGGGAAATCACCCGGAAACCATAAAATAAGAAGAACAGGGACACTAACAACAACTAGGGGACTATTAAAACAAATTATATTGAAATAAAAGTAGAATAAATCAATAAATTTACCCAAGAAATTCTTGAAACAGGACAGCATTTCATTATGACGGATATTCAATAAAAAAAAAACCCGATTTTTCAAGACTACAGCCGGAACCCTTTGCAAGCAAAAACAGAGCAAAATCAAAACACATTTCTATGGAGTTATCAAATGATTAGGAAAAACATGAGGTGTACACGAAAATTGCAAAAATTAAACGAAAAAACTTACGTTTGTACATAAGTTAGTAAGTAGACCTGCAAATACATTGAAAATTCTTAAAAACTAGTATCAATTATAAACTCACTTCGGGCTTTAAACCCCAAAAAAGTGAAGGTTCAAATCCTTAGTATATGGTAAGAATATAAGATAGGGAATAAACTATTTGAAAAAAAGGAATAAAAGATATTTAAAACAGGCGAAGGACCAGAATTCACCGTATATCTTACTTAAGAGGATTAGTAAATGTCCGCAACACCAGGCCAATCACTAGTCTGATAGCAATCATTTGATGTTATACAGTGGGTAACTAAAACAATAATTTTGCCTGAATATTTGCAGTCAGAGTCAGACATTGTGCCTGGGGGATGGAGTTGGAATCACCAGGATAATTTTTTCTGAGATGGGGATAAAAATACTTACAATTTGGTGTTTTCAGGAAAAGGACAAATATTTCTTTTTTCTCCGGCCCACTTAAAAGAGCAGACGCAATAGTTATTTTCTTTTTTATGCCTTTCATCGGACAGGCTCATTGGCGAGTAAAAAATAAACCGAATGGCAAAATGATTATTTCGTAATTTGAATTTGAATTAACTTATTTAAGGCTCTTATTGTTGTACAAGATTTTTTTTTTCATTGCTTCTCTAGGATTTGGCCTATACTAGCACTCCCATCGATGAAGTACACACTTTTAAATAACATTTGGAGGTGTGAAAAAATCAAAAATATGTTATTTAATATTATGCTAAGGCCTTTCTTATCGACCACCAGCTTCAAAATTGCCAAAATTGCCCTTTTTTGTCCCTTAGTCTGAGAATTCAGTTGTTCCTTTAAAATGAGTTGTTCCTTGTAGGCGAAGCAGTATTTGGGAAGGGGTGGGATCAGGATAGTATATTATTGTATGCGTGATTTATTAGAAAAAATCTTATCCTACCTTAAATATTTTCAAATATCTTATTTTCAGACACCTATCTATTATTATAGCCATTTCAGAACGCTGAATTTAATCACTCGAGCCTGCAAGAAATCTTCAAATCCCCCTTGCCTTCCTTTATGCTTGTACCATTTCTTATGACATACCTAGGACAGAGAATTTGAGAATTACGTCATCTCTTGTTCCAATAAATATAATTATCTATGTGTATTTTGTTGCAAATTTTGGGTATTTGGATTTAAAAATAAACGTTTGATTATAGGCTGTTGACATTTTTGAAACACAAATTATCTATTCCTGATTCGAAAATCTAGGCGAATTTACATGTTTCTATCCTCAGTATTTTGTCAAAGTGTAACAAAAAAAAGTTCAAAATCCATGAAATATAATTCTCACTGACAGTTATTGATTCGGTTAATCTTGTTATTTTTAGCCCTCATATTTGACGGAGAAGTTCTTCAGATGCACAAAGTGACAAGAACAGACATGGGATCATATTTTTGTATTGCGAGCAATGGGTATCCCCCATCCGTAAGCAGAAGGGTTGTTTTGACTGTTCATTGTAAGTAAATTTTCGCCCTTTAATTTTTTAAGAAGTGGGACTTTTCGTTGAGTGAATATAATACAGAACTATTCCAACACGTTTCTATGTTTCAGCCCCCTCCCCTCCATCCTCAGGATCTAAAGAAAATCTGAGGGGAAAGCTAATCTGGTTGGAAGTTTTGACGTTTTCAGTCAAAATGGATCTGAATGTTGTTCTAATTGTCCAGGAAATTGGACTGACCGGCCGTTTAATAAAACTTTCAAGGTTGGAAATGTAGGCTGAATTAGAAAGCTGGATACTGTTTTCAAGCTCCTATTTCCATTTTTTCTTGCTTTTTGGACTTGCAAGATTCTTAAAGACATATTTACTGATGGTATTTATGTAATGTGTAGTGAATCTCTTAGTAATCACTTTTCTTTTAACTGTGGTCTTCTTTTCATAGATTTAAAATTTTTGTAAGACGGTTCCAGAAATTTAAGCCAAGTCTAAGCCAATGTTCAATTTTTTTTCTAATTCTTCCCAGATATTAGTTTTGTAGAAACTATCAAGACTTACACAGAGGAAATCAGTAAAACCAGCCATTGAAAGACAGTTGCAAACCCATACCGGTAGAAAGGAAGAGGTGCAGCTGGACGCATTTTCCTATCCGTTTTCGTCAGATAATTAGACTCGTTAGAACAAATCATAAAAAATGGTGTTCCTCTTAGTGATAAGAATAACATTTTTCATTAATCTTCTTGAAACAAAGTTAATTATATCAAATTTTATTAGTAATAAAAAAGCTTCCCAAAGCATAAAACCCCTATTTCAATTTTTATAGAGAATTTTTTACCACCTAATTGTCATTTAAATGATAAAACTTTCGAAAAGCGCGAGACCGAATCCGTCCCTAATTTTCTCAGGCTTTTTGGAGCTAAAGTGAATACAAGTCCCCTCCTATCGCCAATGACAAACCGTGTAAGCAAATGGAAGAGGTTCTACCCAAGAAAACAAGATTTGACGGGGTATAAGAGGTTTTAACATAATTGAGCACACACACCCCTCCCTCATTTTATTCTATGGCTTTTTCTTTTGTCTTTGACTAAGATTTGTGTTAACGTAATTTTAATGGATAAATTATGAAATTTTTTTTAGTTTAATTTATTTTAAAGTCAACCTTAGGATTCCACTTCTTTCTAGCCAGAAATATTTGATTATCCCAAAGTAAAAGTGGGGACAAAGGAGAACGGAACAGAGAAGGACCGTCGGAAAAGAGCTTTCTAAGTCAAAATAGTTTTAGAGAAGTTAAAAGATACCGAAAATTTCAGAAAAGGACCATACTAATAAGACAGTAAAGGAAGGTGAAAGACAGCAAAAAAGCTTGTGTGAGTCAAAATAGGGTAGAAGATGCGAATAAATCTGAAAAGATGAAGTCTTTATTCAGTAAATAAAGTTAAGAGCCAGTAAATAAAGTATGAGTAGGACTATGGAGAGTGGGACAGAGCAAGAAGATCAGAAAAGGACAATGAAATTTAGAATAGTTTAAGAGAAGTTGGTAGATAGCAAAAAGCCGGAAAAAGACTAGACGGAGCAATAAGACAGTAAAGGAATGTGAAATTCAGTAACAGAACTGGCATGGGACAAAAGAAATTTAGAGGAGACCAAGAACTTCGGAGAAATACTGGGCCAATTCTTCGGCAGTAAAAGATGTCAGAAGCTAGTAAAAGAAGTTAAATAGGAGTTGAAGAGGGCGCGGGATAGCATTTAATTATGCCAATGTGGAGAGGGACATTAACACTCACTGACTATTAATTAACGAAATCATAGATGCTAGAAGATAAACCTTCCCTGGAAGAATTTTGCAGAGGGCTCATTACTACCCCAAAATTACTAAATTCAAGTTTCTTTAGCCATAATCTTTCTAGTTCATTTTTTTTTTTTTTTTAATTTTCATTTTTCATGTTTTAATAGCGGAAAACCATTTTAATGTAAAGCAATTCTAGTTTACTAAAATCTAAGGTTTTGAATACAAAGGCTTTCTATTTTATTGTTTTCCTTTTTAACGATTGAAGCATCTTCTTTTTCGAATTTCAATAGCAAAACCTTTTTTATGTAAAAAAAAATATCCTGATTTATGGTAAAATTTACCGTTTAAATGTCATCAATGTCATTAACCAGCATGCGCGAAAGAAAACCTTAGAATTTGCACTTTTTACCCAAAAAGGTACTAATTATCCAATTTTTACTGTCAATTTTGAATTTTTCACATCTTTTGAATTTATATTCACTCCTCTACTTTTTAATTTCACCAATTCTTCCTTTTTAATTAATTTTAACTTTAATTTTCAAACTCTTGACTTTCTCTTGGCTTATATCTTTCTCTTTCTCCCGAAAATATCTAAAAACCTTCCTATTTATTGGTTTTAATCCTCATTTATTCAATTTTTCACTCCTGACTTAAATTTCACGAGTTGATTGATACTTATCAACTGATACTACTAATCTACAGCTTATCTTAGCGACAACGGTGAAATCCCTGCACACCCTTCAATTCAGTTTTTCTTGTCAATTTTAGTGTCCTTACCCTGAAGTTTAATGCAGGAAACTCGATAGTAGAAGAAGAAAGCTACAAGGAACGTAGCCTCCCTTTTAGCCAATCTGTTGCTTTCATTCCATCCCACAAGAGATAAAGATCGGAAAATATCGATATTTTTCAGTTTCAGTTTTACAATTCTACATTCAACATATAAGTTTTGGACAAAAGGGATAAGCTTTCTTGAAAATGTCCAGCAAAGCTATAAGAAATAAAGGTTTCGTGCTAGCCAATTTGCTTAATCAATTGGATGATTACATTTTCAGTCAAGCAGAAGAAGCTCTGCCCAATAAAAAAATAATTATCAGAACCAAACAGATTTATCAGGAACAGATGATACTGTAAATCAAAGCGAGCCAGTAGTGACCCAGTCAATAACCGCCACTAGTTGGTAAAATGGAATTCCTCTGCAAGAACACGATTTTGAATTATCAAATAATCTGAAAAAATCTATTCCACTGCTTACTAAATCCAACTTTCCGGAAAAGAGCCTTTTGTGACTGAAACAATCATTAAACCATAAATTTGCAAAATATGCAGGAAACTATTTTCTTGCGTTTCTAACCTATCACCCATAAGAGAGTTCATACTGCCAAAAAGCTTATACATACAAGACATACTATAAGATTTGTTTCACAACTTTAATTTATCTGCCCATATAGAGCTAGAGCAAAGACAGAGCTAGGTAGGTGGATATAGATAGCTAGGAAGACCTAAGTGGACCTACCTAGATAGTTAAAGCTAGGTAGGTAGACTTAGGTAGGTATACTAGTTTGTATATCATTTAAGAATATTTCCCTGTGAATTTCTGTAATCATTTTTTTAATTCTCTTATGGTGCATCCTATTAATATTTATCTATGTCTCCTCCCTAAGAGGTAATGAACAGTTTGCTATTGAATTAACCTCTCTCCTATGTAGCTAAACGTAGTTAAGTAGAATTAGGTAGATAAACCTCGGTAGCTAGAGCTATGTAGGTAGATATGTAAGGTGATGAGTTTCGAGTTTTTCAGTTTTTATGGCACTTGGTATTTACCAAGTGTCATATAGCGATCGTAACTTCTGTCCGTCGGTAGGTCTGTCTGTCTGTCTTTCAGTCTCTAGGTCCCGGTTTTGCTAGTTCAAGCACTTCCAGATAAGCTGGGACGATGAAAGTTGGCAGGCATATCAGGAACCAGACCAGATAAAATTCGCCATCACTTCCCCGATTCAACCATCTGGGGGGTGAGCGAACAAAATAGTTGAGAAGAAATTTTATGTAAGATAAAGCAAATGACTGTTGTTTTATGTTTGTCTCGTTGGTCTAGTCATATGATTCTCGCTTTGGTTGAGGGAGGTCCTGGGTTCGATTCTTGGACGACTCCATTTTTTACATGAAGAAGATCTGAAACTAGAAACGTGATCGATATAGCGATCTCTGAAAGCTGACAGGCGTATCAGCGACCAGACCAGATTAAATAAGGTATAATCACTTCCCCAATTCAACCATCTGGGGGGGTGGGGGTGGAGAGAAGGTTAATTTGGAAAAATCGCAAAAAATGAGGTATTCTTAACTTACGAACCGGTGATTGGATCTTATCGAAATTTGATATTTAGAAGGACCCCGTGTCTCAGAGCTGTTATTTTAAATCGGACCGGATCCGGTGAATTTGGGGGGAGTTAAAGGTGGAAACCAGGAATCTTGGAAAACGCTTCGAGTGGAGAGATCGGAAGGAGTTGGGGGGATTTCCAGTGCTTCGGCGAGTTCGGTGCTTCTGGATGTGCTAAGACGCTGCAAATTGTTAGGTGTGTCAGGGAACTGCACAAATTGAATTTATAACAGTCGTTTTCCGATTGACCATCTGGAAGCGGGCCGGAGGGAGGGGAAATCGTGAGAATGGAGATATGTTTATCCTACGAATGGGTCATCGGATCTCAATGGATCTTGATATACAGAAAGATTTCATGTCTCAGATGCTCCATTTTCAGCTTGGATCAGTTCCGGGGACATAGGAGGGTGGAGGAGGAAACGGAAATCTTTGAAATCGGAAATCTTGGAGAACTCTAGAGTCGAGCGATCGGGATGAAGCTTGATGGGAAAAATAAGCATAAGTTCTAGATAAGTGATTGACGTAATCAGACCGGATTCGCTCTCTTTGGGGGAGTTGGTGGGATTTCTAATGCTTTGATGAGTTCAAGAATGAACGCAAATTAAAGATACGTGATTGACACGAGCGGACCAGATCCAATCTCTTTGGGGGATTTGGAGGGATTTCTAGTGCTAAGGCGAGTTCCATGCTTATTAACTTGCTAGGAAGATGATATTTATAACTCTAGTACCGAGTCTAATTTTAGGTTCTAACCTCATCAGAAGTGCCATATGAGCTCTTGGCTCTTGTTGTTTGAGGAATTTCGTTTTTTTGGTTTCTGGTGGCGTGTTTCCGACTTTAAAAAAATTTCGCTTATTTTGAAAATTTAGAAGCTTTTGTTCGTGTGTTCCCCAATTTTTCCACTTTTTGTTTGCGTATTTCTGACTTTTTAAAATTTATTTTAACTTTTTTCCGACTTTCAAGTTTTTGTTCGCGTGTCTTCCTGTTAGGTATAAATTTCTAAATTAATTTAAAGGTAGCTAGAACCAAATAGTTCAAGAAATTCAATAAAACAGGAAGTGTATTAGGCCTTCCCATCGTCCATAGAATCTTTGAGGTCTTCCTCAAAAGATAATAGAAATTTTTGCAGGGAAACAGAATTCGGACTTAAAGATTAGATTTTAAGGATTTAATATGGAAATTTAAGGACTTAGCTCTTAAGGATCTAAAACTACTATACAATTATATTAATTCCAGGACAGTTTAATTTTTAACGTTGTAATTATAAAAACTTTGTATTCAATAAACCGCAAATGACGCTATAGCCTTTAGAACATCTATGAAGCAGCATTACTACTATCTTAATTTTAACTTTAACTTAACTATTCTTGTTAGTTTCCTTTTGTTTTAGGATTTAAGCATTTATCTATAACATAATATGTAATCTTAAAGCCTGATGCGATTATTCATTTTAATTTTCGTTCACTTTCGGTTTTGCTGATTAATTAATAGATAAATATGAAAAATGTAATATTTGAATAATAATTTTGATTCTGTTCTGATCTTACGAATGTGTGATCGGATCTTAATGAAACTTGTTATATACAAAGATCTCATGTCTTATATTCTCCATTTTCAATTTGGATCGGCGAGTTCGAGAATAACCACAAGTTATAGATACGTGATTGACGCAAGTAGACTGGATTCCACCTTTTTGGAGGAATTGGAGGGATGTTTAGTTCTTTGGAGAGCTCGGTGCTTCTTGGCGTGCTAGGACGACGAAATCGATGACTCTAGTACCGAGTCTAATTTTAGGTTCCGACCTCGTCACAAGTGCCATGTGAGCTCTTGCCTCTTGTTATCTAAGAAATTTCGTTATTTGGGTTGTGTGTGGCTTGTTTCCGACTTAAAAAATTTTCTTTCGCTTACTTTAAAAATTTAGAAGATTTTGTTCGTGTGTTCCCCAATTTTTCAACTTTTTGTTCCCGTATTTCCGACCTTTTTAAATGTCTTTTAACTTTTTTCCGACTTTCAAGTTTTTGATCGCGTGTACTCCTGCTAGGTTAAAGTTTTAAATTGAATGACAGGTAACTAGAGCTAACTAGTTCAAGAAATTCAACAAAACAGGAACTCTAAGGGTATTAGGCCTGCCTATCGTCCATAGAAACTTTGATGTTTTCCTCAAAAGGATAACAGAAATGTTTGCATAGGAAAAGAATTTTTTCTCTGCAAAATGATAATAGAAATGTTTGCAGGAAAATAGAATTTAGACTTTGCGATTATATTTTAAGGATTTAATATGGAATTTTAAGAGATGTAAGAATTTTAAATCTGTTAAGGATTTAAAATTAATATTCAATTTATATTAATTCCAGGACAATTTCATTATTAATGTTGTAACTATAAAAATAAAATGCTTAAAATATCTTTTGTATTCAATAAATCACAAATGACGCTATAGCCTTTAGAACATATATGAAGTAGTATTCCTACTTAGGGTTATGTTAATTTTAACTTTAACTTATTTATTCGTCCTAGTTTCTTTTTGTTTTAGGATTTAATCATTTATCAATAACATTATTTGTAATTTTAATGTCTGATGCGATTATTTATTCTAATTTTCGTTCACTTTCGGTTTTATTTATTAATTAATAGATAAATATGTAAAGTATAAAATTAACATAACAATTTTTATCCTCGTTTAGCTCTCCGTGCTTTTTTAGTTCTTTTTGACGAGGTAATCTTAGTGTCTACAGTAAATAGTTCCATTACATTCATGTTTTTTTGGAAGGAGAAATAATCGAAATTCAAAAATACATAGGCCTACATCAGGACTTCATTTTAATGAGATGCCTGGGAAATCGGTATGAATCCTATTTGTTACAATCTAATAAAAAATGGCCACAGCTTACATTACTTTTCGTTTAAAAAAAGATCAAATAATTGTCTTAATGCAAGTTTGGCATACAGTTCTATCTTTTGATTTTTTCAATCCCTTTTCTGGATCAGCGTGGTTTTCTTCAAAAAGATATTCTTTTTTTATGCATACACATATACATTTTTTCCTTTATTTTTTTTGAGAATTGAGAACTAATTCCGGAAGTCATAGCCGAAGTTTCCTTTTTCTTTTGTTCTTTTTCTGGCTGAAAATTACCCTTTTTCGTTTCCTTGGTGTTCCTTTCTATGCATCCTTCTTTTCTTTTTGTCGAAATTCATGATTTACAAAAAGCTCTTGGTTTAGTTAACTGTAACACGCTCATAGATATTCCTTTAAATCAAGATTTAATTTAGATTTTATTTAATTAAAATCCTTTTATTTGAAATACCTCAGCTAAATATCTCAGTATTTATTTTGATGCTCTTCTGGTTACAATGGCGTCCTTCAGGGAGCGTCGTTAGCTCCACTTCTTTTCCTGTGATAATAATGATTAACAACCTTGGTGTTGACCTGATTTGATGAAGCTCCAACAAACGGCATGATGGTTAGTTTGTGAAAGCTATTAAATAAAAACCAAAAAATTAGTTTTTCTAACTAAAAATAAGGAGTAACGTTAAAAATTAAAGCGAAAATTGTTCCATATATGAATATGATACACCCTTCTCATTTCCCCCCTCCTGACGCTAAAATTTTACCGTGCTTTAAAAAACTTCTCATTCCGATTCAAAGGCTCTTGAGCAGTCGTTCTTAAAGAATTTTCAGTGAAAGTTTAGCTTCCAGAATGAGGGTTTAAAAGGGAGCAGGCCTCCTCTTATATGGGATAATTTCTGTTCGTTTTAAGTTTTGATGTTGCTCCTTGTGTTTAGTTGAAAAATTGTTCGTTTTCTTTTAAAATTAAATCTTTGAGTATTTTTCAAATCATGCTCAGGTCTAACCAAGAGATGATCTGGACCCCCAGCCCCATAACCCCCCTTTCTTGCTGTTAAATTGGATATATCCATTATTAGAAATAAATTGGTAGCATCCCGCTTTTTAATTTTTCTTCTTAAGCGTTAAAATGTTAGATTCTAGTTAAATCCTACGAAAAAATGTTAATATTCAGTATAAATTTTCGATGAACAGTAGTTTGTTGAAAATTTCTTAATATTATTTTCTTATAGATTTTCAGGTGGACAAGGATGGGTATTATTGTTCATATTATCACATGGAAATTATGCATGACTTCTGATCTTACATATGGCTGAAGCCATCTTAACCTCTACAATAGAGCTATCTAATATTCAAATATGTTTAAATACATGAAACATTATATATAAGAAGGAAAAAATATTACCCTATAAAAATCACTGGAAACAATGCTCCTGTCAGCACTTGCTGACCCCCACACCCAAGAAAGTTGCTGCCGAAGCTTGTGGTGTCCGCCTCCACCTTTTGCAGCTCTATACCAGTTGGCTAGTGAACGTAATATTTCATGCTACATAAAAAAGAGGGTCGTAATGAAGGTGGCACTGTTACCGTCCCATGTCCCCCAGGACCAATAATAAATGTGTTGACCAAAAATTTCCCCGTGTATCAAGAGTAACTAGGCATCAATTTCTACCTCCCCCTCCTCTTTCACCAAAACTCATTTTATATTTATCTGAAGGCTCATTGGCAGTTGATATTTGTGCATTAAAATGCACTGTTTGAGGCGTCTGCCCTTCTTCCGCCAACAAAATGACGCATCACCCTTGTTTCATAATAGCTGATGCGCACTAATCATCGTTATACATAATATTATGAAACATAAAGCAAACCAATTTAGTTAAATGAAGGTTTAAATAAATGTTAGGAATATTTTATGGAATAAGAAGGGAGGTATCCCCCTGCAAAACCTTATTCGGACTTCATCCAAATGAAAAGACATGAAAGATTAATTCCCACCCCCATTCCTCTTTCAATTTTTTTTTAGGATTGTGGAGGCTTAGACAATTATGATATTAAAATTCGCTCTTTTAGACATATGTCACCACCCTTTCTTCCACAATGACCCATCACCCCCTTCATTATAGCTGATGTGGAATTATACATCATTAAGCATAATATCTTTAAAAAATCACCTGAATCAACTTAGATACATCAAGTATTAAGATAAATTTGTATAGTAACCATTAATCGTGTGAATTTTCGGGGACGAATGAGCCAACGTACCGCATTACTTCTTCTGCAACTGCGAAGAGCAATATATAGCTTTATTAATATTTTGAAACTGATCGGATATCTTAGAATTTTCTATTGATAGCAATTTGGTTCTTTTTGAGGCAAAATCATAGTTTGGTGCCTGAAGGTGACAGAAAACACTACTTTCTTTTGGCACAATCTTTTTGTTACTTAAAGGGCTTTGAAGGGTTTTAAAGCACTTTGAATTTCTGTTCAAATGATTTTTGTCTCGGTCTTCTAGTACATTCGGTTTGCTACGATCACTCCCTAAAAAAGAAAAAGGAAACAGAAAAAAAAGAATAAAACAATCCATAATCTTTCTTTTGAAAAAAATGCATAAATCTACATTTTGTACATACGAGCTTGAAACCTTTATAATGGGGTTCAATGATATGGTAAATCTAATGTTACAATTTTCGTTAGGAGCACATGCTTTTTGGGGGCGTGTACCCCTAAAAATCAGGTGATTTTTCTCAGCCTCTTAGCTTTTGATGGGCTACATTAAACTTTTTAAATTTTATTTAATTGAAACCATCATAAAAAGTTAGTTCTTTTTATGTATTAATTATTGTCTTTTTTTTAGTTTTGGTTACTATCGGCTTGAGTTACTTCAAACTTTGTTACCCCGAAATGTTTGAGAAAAAAATTACAGCTAACTCCCGTTAAGGTTTCCTTCTTCTTTGCCAGTATATCCCCTAAAATACTGTTTAGTTCTATCAGATTATCTCATCTTAATGTAATAGTTTATCTTACTATAGATATACTATCCTAGTAATATTTCGTCAGATAAAAAAAACCGAACCATCCTCCTTAACATTATTAAGTTCATAAGTACCAAAATTTATTTGAACATTTTACTTCTCTTTTGTACAGCTAAAACTTGAGTAGGGCTATCCTGTTTGGCATTTTCGCATGCACAAGGAATCGTCAGGAAGAAGAGAGGCACTTGGTAAAGCCCAAGGACTGTCTTTAACAATTAATTGCTTCACAGTAGCTAATTGTTCAATTCAATATTTCATTCTGATCGAAAGCTCATAAAACACGAAAAACAAAAATAACACCAAATGTTAACAAAACATATTACATAGATAGCCTTTTATGCCAAATTAATAGTTTTTGCAAAATTAACAGCAAAAGACGTAAAATGATGGTCCATAATGGCAAAACTAGCTCATTATCTGACGTAAGAAATGACGAAATTAGGAGAAAACTCCAGGTTCAATGAAGTTCAACATAATTTTCTTATCATGTGCCAAATTTTAGAAATTAATTTGAGTTACACTCTGCAATGTGATGTGGAATTTGAATTCTTGTAAAGTAGATCCCCTATGCAAACAAAATTCTTAATAAAGATAGATTAGACTAATGGGTTGTATGCATGAAGAGCTCTCCACTTTATTGAGCTCCTCTTCAACAAGTGGCAAAATATCCTTTCATCTTGAGTGTGGGAATTGATACGAAATTCCTGCTTATTCTAAAGTTAATGGGAGAGATTTCTATCTTTCCCTCTGAGATTTAGAAATCCCCATACGTAACACAGCTATCAACTAAGCAATGTTCTCCTTAAACATGCCAGAGAAAAGAGCAGTTTATCTTAAAAGTTTGCAACAACTTTGTAGAAGTTATAAATGAAGGTTCCGATTGCTTGAAAAGACACGGATTGCTGGTGAATAAAGGAAACACGAAGCTATTCCTATTTTCAGAATTTTTTTTCTCTTGACCAAGAATTCTCTCTGTAGTTAAATCTACATTATAGTTTAGTAGGAGGAGACCAAACTTTGCTCAGTCATTGGCACTCAGAACAGTGCAGGCATGTATATATGTGATTCTTGAATTACATATTAGCATAACTATTATGTTTTTCTTTAGTTTTAAGCCATGAGGTGGCAAATCATATATTTTAATTAAATTTAGCAATTCTGGTAGGAATTCAATTTCTCCTGCTGTTTATCCATCACAGAATCATAGCTTTTATAAGATTTGTATCTTCTTGGGAGGCGCTCGGTAATTTCAACATAAGTTATACTTTATTTCTAATTAAATGGTACTAAGTTAACGTGTTCCTTTATTTCATTGTTATTTTGATTACTTTGCGAATGCTTCCTATTCAGTTGATCATGCTCGTTGGTGCATATCTTTGAACCACGTATTTTGATTATGTAGCTTTTTCGTTTACGATTCATCTTCCAACCGTTTTGTCTTGTAAACCGCAGATTTCGTTTTGCATCATTTTCGCTTGTAGTTCGTTGTGATGTTTGTTATCGAAAATTTTTAAAGCCTATATTTCGTTCTACATTATTTTCGTTTGCGATTTGATGTGATCCTTGCATTTGTGCTGTTGTTGTCTTCTAATTAAATATTTCGTTGTCTATCATTGTGTTGCGGAGCAACACAATTAATTTTTTAGTGAGTAATTTTTTAGTAATTTTTTAGTTGAGTAAATTTTTTGGTGAGTTTGGTTTGTTTTATATTTTCCTAGTTTAGACCATCAAAAGTTAAGCAGAAAACTATAAGACGTTATTTCCGTATCTCTTTCAGATTTCCCGGAAATAACAACTGTGTCCCGTAGGGCACAGTTGCATGTGTTGCTCCGCAACTGTGCCCTAAGCAACAGTGCACAGTTGCTGCAACACTTCCCGTTGCTCAGGCAACGGAGGTCTAGTTTCATCTGTCACCTGCTATGATGGTCGTTGTCGCATGTCTTCTAAACACAGATTTTGCTGTACTTCATTTTTTTAGTCATTACCCAAGACATTCTCCCAATTCCTTTTGCTTTGGCTGTTTGGATTCATTCAACATCTTGTATAATTTTTCCATGACTTCATAGATACCAAAAACCTTCTTTCCAGGTTTCCCTCAGTAGTTAGTTTTGCTTCAGTTATGTTGGCATACAATTCAGCATCAACCAAGTAGGTTTCATTGCACACACCCTCTGAAAGATCAAAATTAAGCATTAGCGTAATTACCGTGCTATTCTTTAGTTTTAAGTCATAGGCAAAGTCATCGCAAATTGAATTAAGAAATATCAGTATTAATTTTAATCACTTCTTTTTTGAGTGACGCTAAAATAACTCATTCCTTCTTTCCATTTTAATTTTGATTGTTTTGTTTTTTTACAGCCTTCACGCTCCATCATAAATGGTGAATACCCCAATTTCTGGTAATTGCATAGGTATTTCTTAGTTATTTATTTCAACACCTCAAGAGAAGGATTTTCGAGGATTACCTCTTCTGGGAGGCCATTTCTTGTGGTGGTGGAAAGTCGGGTGAAATCCGTTTACAGGTATTCCAGGAGGGATGTTCAAGAGTTTCATGTGAGGTGTAGTCCATATAAGCCATACTTTAGCGAGTTGGTCGCAAAGGCTTTTCTCATTCCAGAACAACTTTTGATACCTTTTAGATGGAGGGTTATGCAAGTATTTGTCAAACACCAAAATAGCCTCCACGTATAAACGATCCTGAATCAAATGCAGGGGGTTGGCATCGGAGCTGCTAAAAGATTATGCGTGATCTCTTCTGTTATGACATACTGAAGAGGGATGATGTGGTTAATTGAACTACCAGCAAAAAGAGGATATGCATATTCTATGACTGGTCTGGTACATTACACGAGTAATTTGAAAATTGATTCGTCAGGGAGCAGGGTTTCGCATACTAAGGTGCAACCTTTCTTCAAAGAGAAGGAGGATCTTACCTTGCTGAGATATTCAGCTGACCTGAGATCCAACGGGAATTGAACGCGAAGAATGCGTAGTGTATCTACTCTTTATATTGCCTATCCCTTATAAATGAAGACAAAATGATGATCCTTCACATTTCATATCTTCTAAATTACGAGCTCTTTTGTTTTCGACAAACCACTCATTCACCTACACCTCACTTTTATTCAAAATCAGCCTCAAGCTCCTTGGGGAGCCTGCTGAAGTCTTTGTCTTTCTTCATATAGATCTTTGTCTTAGAATGCTCTTAAAATAAATGAATTCTTTCTTCCCATTGTAATATTTATTACTTTGCGAATTATTTCTATTTGCCTTACGATGCTTCTTATCGCAAATCGTCTAACTGCCCATTTTCAAGTGCATTATTTTTGTTTGGAATTCACTATGGTTTTTGCTGTCGCTTGTCTTCTAACCGCAAAGTTCGTTGTACATCATTTTTCATTTGTCACGAGTCTTGATGCTGGTTGTCACATACCTTGTAGCCGCTCTTGTGCCTTGCTTGATTTTCCTTCATCATTATTAGGCTACTATTACTACTAACAACTCACTTCAGTACCAAGCCACCTGAGACAAACACAGATAAACACGGTCCTCGTTTATCCCAATCGATGCAACGCCTTACTCCTTGCACCCTCCCGGTAAGTTTCTACTTCTCTTAAATCTTTCCTTACGGCCTCCTCCCACCCCAACCAGGATGGTCTGCTTTTCGTTTAGCCCTATATCGTTAGCCGAAATTGACGACCATTGATCGTTTGTTATTTTTCCTCCACAGAACCTGCCCTACCAATCTCCATTTTTCTCTCATTATAGCCCTCGAAAGTTAAATTGAACCATCATTTTCTTAGAGCCTAATGTTTGAGATACGGTCAATCCGTTGGGTAGCCCAAATAAACCATATGTAGTTTGTCTAGAAAACACCTAGCAGAGTTCATCATTACCGCATATATTTTTCCTACCTTTGGCTTTAGCTATTCAGATTCATTCGTCACCTTGCATGATATTGCATGCACCATAGATAATAAAAAAGAAAAGATCAATCATGGAGAAAAATTAATTAAAGTTGTTCCCTAAATGCATATGAATTACTAGTACTTTTTACGAAATTACTAGTATTTTAGTACTTTTTTACTAGTACTTGAGTTTTTTAGTACTTTCATAAGAGCTATTTCTTGCAATTAAACAGCTTTTGTGATTCAGGGCTCCTTCTTAAAGAATTGGAATAAAATCAGAATTTCAGCGTAAAGAGTGAGGTATTGACGAGGGGGAGAAATCTTTTATATACGAAATAAGTTCTGTTCGTTTTAAGTTTTAATATTACTCCTTACTTTCAGTTGAAAAAACTTGTTTTTGTATTTAATTATAATGCAAAGGGGATCATTCTTGAATATCTGATAACATAAAAAAGCTAATCTTTAAGTCCTCGGACCAATTTCAACTTTATAACTTGAATGAACTTCAATAACCAACGCTATGCAAAAAAAAACATAAAAAAAAACAACGCAATAATTCATATTTTCCATTGCTTATGAACAAGTTTGTTTTTTTAATTTAAATGCATTTTAATGAAAATAAATTTATGTTTTATCAATTATTTTAATTTGATAAATTAGGACAAAATTTGAACAACGAAATATTCTTATTGAATCAGTAAAAGTTCAAAGCCTTCAGAAATAACGCTAAGGCCATATCAAAGTACTGCTGCTGGCTTTGTACTGCTGCCAGCTTTGTTATATACTTTGTTAATTATTACTACTTATATTATATTACTCTGTGTGTAATGATCTAGATAGAATTGACGAAAGGTGGGTTATCCATTTCTTGGAATTAATAAATAGACCGAGATCTAGTGATCGAAAAATTGTACCTGATATCCCCTTTCCATAGCTTGACCTCAATATAGACCCGCCAAGCTCTGCTGAGGTCATGTAGCAGCAAAAAAGCTTAAAAGAAGGACGAGCTTCTGACATAGAATCACAGCAAAACGCAGAAGTATTCACTAAGAACATGGATGTCTGTGTGATTTACCCTTTTCTCCAAGATATGGAATATTTGGAAGGTTTCCGTGAATGGACCAAAGGGATATTGGTGAAAATCTTCAGAAAGGGAGACGTAATGTTGTTTGATAATTGGAGATATATAAGTCTTATACTAGTTCAGTGGAAACTATTGGTTTCTAATATATTGCACCCCTTACGAGATGTACTAGATACGCTTTATAGAGAAGAGTAACATGGTTTTAGAACTGGTAGATCGTGATCTCATTTGATTTCCGTACTGAAAATTCTTGTCGAGGAACCGAAAAATAGTAACAATAAGCTATATCTACTATCTATTGACTTTGAAAAGGTATTTGACTCAGTTGAATGAAACTGCTTGTGGAGAGTCGTCAAGTATAATGGAATGTTAGAAAAACTAGTTACCATGATTATATCCCTGTGTGAAGGGACTGAGGGATGCTCAAGACCAAGAACGGCACAACCTGATGTTTCAAGATCATGTCTGGTGTCAGTTAGGAATGTGTACTTTCCGTATTTCTTTTGGTAGTTAACAATGAACTGCATACTAAGACATAAATTTGAATATTGCGTAAAAGAAATCATTAATTAACTCTTATTTCGACTTCACGGATGACAAAGTCTTGCTCGAAGACTCAAAATAGTGGTTATAGCAGCTACTTGACGAAATTATAGATAATACAGTAGATATCGGGCTAACCATCAATGTTGACAAAACAAAGAATAAGTCCATCGAAAGCTCACCACTTGTGCTGCATTACAAGACAAAGCGTCTAGAGAGAGTCAGGGAGTTCAAATACCTATTTAGTTGGATCGACTATAAAGGTGAAAAACTCAGAATTGGCCAGTCAACCAAAGCTAATAATAGACCATAGTCAATTAGTTACTTGTCTTAGATCTCATGTCGGGCTTTACTCAGCGTAGAGATTGATGTCTGCCTCCTCCATCTGCTTTGGTCCATGACAAGCGATAGTGCTTCGCTCGGTCTGATGTTTGTCATCTCCAGGAATTCAGACAGGCTGTCGGACCATCATTTTTTCGGTCGCCCGTGAGGTCACTTGCAGCTGGCTTTCGTAGGTTCAAAATCTCATTTGCGAATAATTATGGATTGGGATAAGCAGAAAATATTCTTCTTGACTAAACCTATGTCTCATCAGAGGAAATGTGCGGTCCATATTCCTCTACGTTAGTAAGTGCTGGAAAATGAACCAACAGCCTAAAATAAGAATCGTTGCATTCGACAATGCGTGCCTGAAGAGAATTTTAAATTGAAGCTAGCAACAGAGAGTCAGTATCTCTAAAATCGATGATAAAAAGGGCCTGCTTCTCAATACTGTCGTTCTAAGGAAGAAGAGGTGGAAATATTTAGGACGCGTATTACGCATGAATGAAGGCCGTCTTTTTCGGTCACTCTACAATTGGAAACCAGATGGCAGAAACAGACGATGTCGTCCAAAGAATACTTCGCGGCAATCTGCTGGATCGAGACCTGAGGACGGCTAAGATATCATCAGTACCTGAATAGGAAGAGGTCATCAGTGCAGTACCGCCTCCGGACAAGTCTGGAGGCTGCGTTGACGCCCCATGCGCCACCAATGTCTCCGGAGGAACTATGCTGCTACTAAGCAAACCCTCTAAAAATCCTCATCTATCGTGTGAGGTCACAAAAATGAAGGTTCACAAAGGCACTGATAAAAGACAAGTTGATACTCGGCTGAGGTTTCAGTTGTGTTGAATTCGTTGTACGGAGTAAATTACACTTGTTTGAATTTTGTATGCCTGAATCCCTTACTACCATTAGAAGGAATGCCTGCACATACCTTTTTGACACTCTTGGCTTGAATACTTTTTGTCTGAGCCTTGATGTGTAAAAAAAAATACGCGTTTGATTGTAGTTAGTGTAGGCAAATGGATTTTAACTAAATATCATATTTCCAAACTTAACTTAAAACCCAAATATCTTAGGATTTTTTTTTGTTTATTCGGTCAGCTGTTGTCTTTAAATGATTTTTTAAGTTCGTATGTTATGAAAATTGGGTCAATCAGGATTTACACTAAAACTAAAAATATGTCTGAAAATTTATTAGTATGAAAACCCTGGAGTAGGTGGCATAAGCCTGCTGGCCCAGGTTCTTCTCTTTCGAGGACTGGTGACCCTTGAAGAAAACACATTTAAGGAACTGAAATTGTTTTTTCCAACATTCGCGAAATGTTTGCATCCGGTGGCTTTGTCATTCAATAAGTTCTTGATAGTACTCAGTAGCTTCAGATGAATGGGCCCTCCCCCCAAAAATAATTTTGTTTTTTTCACTGATAATGACTTTGTCTAGTGTTTTCACCGAAAACATGGTAAAAACAAAAAATTATCCGTCCCCAAGCTCTGAAAAATATATCCTCCCCCTAGATTTGAAAAATATATCCCCCCAAAATTTCTGTAAATTGACGCCACTGGTGGAACTTTTTGTAGTGTTTGAAATAAACTTGTATCGGGATAATGTTCTATTTTTTGCCCCCTGTTGCTGCTTCCTTAGAAGTTTCTTGGTCCTCCCTCTAGTTTGAGTTACGAGGCCCTACCACAGATTTTTATTTATATGTAGAAGGCCTTTATGACGTTCTGACCATCATTGCCGTTAATTTGTTGTTCTATTTTCAGTTCCCCCTTCTATCCATCCGTCTTTGCAGTTAGTTGGAGCCCCAAGTGGCACTGATGTTATGCTGGAATGCACAGTTGAAGCTTCGCCTAAAGCCATATCATACTGGGCAAAGAGTAACGGTAATTTTCATTTTATCATTTATGGTTATTTCTGCTATTCTGATAAAAATCAACGACAATATCGACTTCTAAGAATCATAATGTGTTACGACCACATTTTTGGAATTATGCTGATAAAAAAAGTATGCCTTTATTATTAAGTCTGATCCAAAGTGCTTCAGATCATTTAATGTCCCTTTTTTGGCGGGGCTTTCTCCTGGAAACAAACAAGTTCCGTATTTTAATTTTCCAGTCCAAAAATCACAAGAAAATCTTTTCTTCTCCTAAAGCTTGCCCTTATCAAAGCTAGAATGCAAATGATTGATTTTGAGAGACGCATTGCTCCTTGATGCGGGATAATTCTAACGAAAGTCACTTCATCTCATTGCCTAGAAATTACTAGAGTCCTAGGCATCCGTGATTAATTTGCAGATTTCCAATCCTAGCTTTCCAGGTCCGATATCAAACTAAGCAATTCATTTGACTCAACTTGGATTGATTTTAAATGAGTGTCACTTGGGAAATAGTCTTGACTAATATTTTTAACTAGAAAAAATTTAAATGAAACTGATTTAGAAGTCACACGTCTAATAATTATTAGACAAGCGACTGTTTACTTAACTAAAAATCCGACTTTTCTTTTGATAAAGTTAATCACACAAAAAAGTACTGCACTTACAACTATTTTAAATCATTTTAAGTGTTAATTAAAAAAAAAACTTTTTCAACAAAATAAGGTTTTCAAAAAAAGTAAAGAACTCCTTTAAACCAAAACTGAACAAAAAAGAATCAGACAATCTACCAAGCGTACAACTACCACTACTAAGAATCAATAAATAAATGAAACTTAAAACGAACAGAAATCAAAATAAACAACCGAAGCAAACTCAAAGCGAGCACAAATAAAAATGAGTAGGGTTCAAAACCCCTATGCTTTCTAAAAGCCAAAATATAATTTGAACTTTACAGAAAAAGTCCAAATGAGTGTGCACTGTAAGTTTAATATACATACACTAATATCTATTCCTTAAGATCTTAATTAATTTTTGGTTTCTTAAAGTTATAAAAGTGAAGAATCTTAAAGAATTTTTAAATAAATCGAACACAAACTATTTCCATACAGGTTGTCAAGAGGCCGCATCAGCAATGCTTCAGGACCAGTTGATGGAATTAGGTTAAAATTTCATCGTGTGTTGAAGGGGATGTTGACAAAAAGGTGCTATTTGCATACTGCTACAAATACTACTACTGCTACTACGACTATTGTTAAGCATAATTACTGAACCTTTCAACAATGCTGAAAAATTTATGCCTCAAAACTTTGTTTAGATGTTTGTTATGGGAAATAATGGGCGTGAAGGGGGGGAGGGTTCTCTCAAATTACGTTGACTATTCAAAGCGGCACTATAGCTTTCAATTCAAAATCAAATGAGACCCATCTGAATTCAATACGACCTCCCATTTTATAAAGAAACCTTATATGCCTCCAAGGCATAACTTTAAGTCCTTGCCCCAAGGCTTTGGGAGTTTGTACCAGCCCTGGAGGCATTGTTATACGTTCTTTGGACTATTTTATACAAAATTGCCATTGTACAATTTCAATCAGATACATTCGGTGAAATGAGGGGTAGTTGGGGGGGGGGCTACTTAACCTCCATCACTATTGACTCTTAAAAGGGAACTGGAACTTTCAGTTTACATTACAAATTGAGCCACCTCTAAAGTTTAACCTCACTTTCTATTAGAAATATTGACTAATAATGTTTCGAAAAATTAAAATGGCCACATAAAAACATAGATTTTTTAAGCTATTTGTAGGAGAGGAGAGAATTAAATCCCAGCAAAGATTCTCCCAGTCACAATAACTAGTTTTTTGAGTGGAGAAATTAAAAATCAGTCTGGGCTATTCCCTGGAACCGGTTTTAGGCCTACCGACAAGATAATCGTGCTACATCAAATTTTAGAGCATAAAATTAAACATCAGCTGATCATGTTGGATTTATTGATTTTTTCCACTGAGTTTAATTTTCTAGGGAAAAGCCGAGTCTGAAACGCAATGAAAGAGGCATAGTATCGCGTAAACTCATCAAATTAACTCATTGTTATTATAAAGAGATGATTTCAGTGATTCAAGTCAATGTTGAGGTCCCTATAACCTTCCTGATCTACTACGGAGTCAAGCAAGGTTACATTCTCTTACTGATGTTCTTCAACTTTTTTTTTATTTTACTATCACATGTTTCAATTACGCAAACGATGTAATCCTGCTCACCGATTTGACTTTCCTTGCACAGAAGATGCTCACAGAAATCACCACTAATGCTTTTCTTTTTAGTCTTAAGGTTAATACAGCCAAAACTAAATACATGATGAACAACTTGATCTAAAGAACAGGGAGTTTCAAGTGTTTGGGCTGATTGACAAACATACTTGGCATCTATAAATATGAGATCTAGCTTAAAAAAGGCTCAGTAGCAGTAGTAACCGTGAAAGTAAGGCTCGGTGACGTATCTGCCAAATCCACCTTTGCATTTACTTTTTGAAGTAGTGATCGTATCAGTGCTATTTTAAATACGTGACACTTCGACTGTTAGTTTTTTGATGCTCAAGCATTTAGAGTGTTGACCAGGGAAGCCTGTACAAAGTCTTGGATCTCCGACTTACTAATCATATCTGGAATAAAAAAATTAGAAAGCAGTGCTGTCAAGAATATGCTGTAGTAAAAATTATAAATAAATGCAAAGGCTCCACTCTCCTCTAGTCCGATCAAGACCGACCTGAAGCCCTTAATTTGGCAGTCGCTGATAGGGGAGGATATGGAGCTATTTGTAGTTACAGGTTATTACTCCCGTTTCTGAAGACTGATCGTCATGAAAGAAAATTCTTTTAAGCTCTTAAGCTCCAGGGCCAGCTGAAATAGAATGTATCCTTCTATAAGTACTTATATATATATTATTAAGTACTTATATAAGTATTATATATATATATTCTAACCGAGGAAGTCTAAGGTATAATCAAATATTTTCGGTGAAAACACAAATTACTAAAAGAGAAGCAGCTAAATTAAAATCTTTGCCACACTCATGCCCCCTTTATTTTTAGGCGACTTGGTTCTGCCTGGCGATAGAATACGAACCGAAGAGACGGAACTGAATACCTACACTGTTCGGATGAGGCTGATAATCAGACGAGTAGAATTTAGCGATTTTTCTGGATACAAGTGTGCTGCAAAGAATTCAGTTGGTGAATCTGAAGGCTACACTAGACTTTATGGTAAATGTAATGTAATTAATTATGTTCAGTATTCAAAAAGTCGTGATATCCGATCAATTCTAAACTATAAGGATAAATTGTCAGTGCCGCTTCAAAAGAATGCTTTTGAAAATATTTACCAAAAGCCGTAAAGCGTAAATCCGTCCCATATTTTTCTGTTTCGTTAAATATTTACGGCGCCTACCAGTATGAGCGCGAAAACCCAGTTTCAATAATAAAAATAGCATCACAGATCCACAAATTGCGCCATAAAAAAACACAAAAAAAAACAGGAGGTTATTTTTTTTATTTTTGTTTGAATTATAGATGAGCTTTTATTGATTTTATTATTATTATTATTGTTTTCGTGCGTGTATGTGTAGACTGCACTTACACGTTGGTGTTGTTGTTCCGTTATTGTAAATATTCATTTTTGCTCTTTTTGTCTCCATCGCTGCTCCGCCCATTTATATTATTTCACACAGATGTCCAAATAAACAAACTGGGTTTAATTTATTATAACCTACAACCTCTTTTCTGAAATTATCCAGATCTAGATTTACTGTGCGTTGGTTGTGTAATGTGAAGTCCTGTTGCAGCCTGTGGTCAGTTCCACTGACAGGCGTCGCAGAAGCAACACTTTTGCTTGTCACTATCACTTTAATCCTTTAGTTGTCAACCCCCTAATAAATTTTCAGATTTAATGTCCCAAGAAAATGGATGACCATACGCTGACATCAGTTTTTCTCAAAAGCGGGTGACAAATTCAATACAAACTGTCTCAAAAACGCTGTTTCTGTTTCAAACCACTGTATCTTCTATTTCTTGACAGCCAACTAAAATTGTCATGTTAAAAATAAACTAACTGCGGAAGCTACTGCTGTGCTATTTTGCCACGAAATATGAAACCTAATTCAGTGGAAAAAACTTTTCATATTTATTTTTTCATTGTTTTTTTAAATAATGTTAGAAAATCCTGCGCACCCTTCGTTGAAAATCTCTTCCCCTATGACAAATTCCTCCATGGAAAGAACCTCTCACGTACCCCCCTCAACTCCTTCCCCCAAACCAAAAAATACCCCTGAAAACGTCTGTACACTTCCCAATAACCATCACTATGTGCATACACTGGTCGAAGTTTGTAACTTGCAGCCCCTCCCACGGGGACTGTGGGGGAGTAAGTCTTCTCCAAAGATATGGTTACATGTTTTTCGACTATGGTGAAGAAAATGGCCGTCTCAGAATCTTGATTCTGTGACTTTGGGGAAAACATGAGCGTGGGGGTCCTAGGTGCGCTCCAGTTTTTTTGGTCACTAAAAAACGGCACTATAACTTTTAATTTCCGTTAGAATGAGCCCTCTAGTGACATTCTAGCACCACTGAGTCGATACGATCACCCCAGAAAAAAAAACAAAGGAACACGAATCTTTGATCTGTCTTCTGGCAAAAAATGTGAAATTCCACATTTTTGTAGATAGGAGCTTGAAACTTCTACATTAAGGTTCCCTGATACGCTGAATCTAATGGTGTGACTTTCGTTAAGATTGTAGGACTTTTATCGGGTGCTTCCCCCTATTTTCTAAAATAAGGCAAATTTTCACAGGGTCATAACTTTTGATGGGTTAAATAAAACTTGATGAATCTTATATATTTCATATGAGCATTAAAATGCGATTCTTTTGATGTAACTATTGGTATCAAAATTCGATTTTTTAGAGTTTCGGTTACTATTGAGCCGGGTCGCTCCTTACTAAAGCTCGTTACCACGAACTGTTTGATTTCAGACGGATGTCCAAATAAACAAACTGGTTTTAAGCTATTATAACCTACAACCTCTTTTCTGAAATTATCCAGATCTAGATTTATTGTACGTTGCTTGTGTAAAGTGAAGTCTTACTGCAGCCTTTGGTCAGTTCCACCGACAGGCATCGAAGAAGCAACACTTTTATTATGTTTGTCACTATCACTTATATGCTTTAGTTGTCAACGCCCTAATAAAATTCCAGATTTTATGTCCCAAGAAAATGGATGACCATACTCTGACATTAGTTTTTCCCAAAAGTGGATGAAAAATTCCATATATACTGTCTCAAATACGTTTCTGCTTCAAATCACTGTAACTTCTATTTCTTGACACCCAACTAAAGTTTTCATGTTGAAAGCAAACTAACTGCGGAAGCTAATGCTACGAAATATGAAATCTAATTCAATCTATGCTATTATTTCTAAAATTGGAGCGAGAACCCGCTGGATCTAATTAAATTTGCTTTAAAGAATGAAACATTATATTTATTTCCATAAATCTGATGGTAAGAACAATATGGTTCTGTTTCTACTGCTGAGATTGCCACCAAAACACTTTATTATTAATTGCAAGATTAAGTCACTGTGTTGGATTATCATGTTCATTTGTTGCGTAGTCGCTTGAAAGAAGATACATTTTTCAATATGAATTCAAAAGATGCATTCAAATAAAATTGCGACCTATTATGTAGACTCTTGCCCGTGAAGATGGAAGTTCTTTACTATTTTTTACTCAAGCCGCTCTCCATGATAGAATTTGATACAAATTTCTCCTACCGTCAAATGCATCCAACTTATCCCAAACATCGAACTCCTTCCTTGAAGTTGAGCGTTTTTAAAGATTCTTCCTTACAAGTCGCCCTCTGTAATAAAGGTACAATAACTAAATGGTTGAACTTCTAAGCGAAAGGTAGGTGGTGCTAGAAAATTTTGTCTGATTCAGAAAATCCACCCCTTTGGTACCCTTTGCTCAAGGTACTTTCACATTAATTTCAAGCGTATCGGAATGATTCAGTGCAACGGCTAGAAAATGGATGTGAGTCACCAAAAATCGCAGTTTTATGTCCATTAAAGTAATATAATTGCCCCAAAAAGTCAATCCGACCGATAAAAAAGCAGTTTCACCTACCTTTCTGCTGAAAAACTAGATGTGGGAATAGTCTTGGTGCTACCCCGGTTCACTTTGCACTTTCCTTTATATTGACTGGAACTATATGATTCTGGTTCGAGTAAGCTGTGCCATTTCTACCTATGCGTTAAAAGTTGTAGGTAGGATTGAAGCTGCGTCGTTGGGTTATCACGGGTCATGTTGTGTCCTACCATCGTAGTCGTAACTATTCAAAGCTATTGTCTGACTCTTAAACAAACATTATGTCTAATTTTGTGCTATAATGTTGGTAATGGGCATGAAAAAGGTATCTCTAACCCACTTTAATAATAATAATAATAATTTATTTCTTACCCACAACAACACTATAAAAGTATTAAAATGTGGAGTAAAAACAATTAAATACACACAAAAAAAGCAAAACATACAAAAAATGAAAAGTAATGACAATAGAAATTTTTTACGTTAATATAAAAAATTAAATAAACACACAAAATAACGAACTATGAAAAAAAAATTAACATTAGATACAGACAAAAAATGAAATTCAAAAAACACAAAGAGAAAAACAAATACACACACAAAGTCAACGAAAAAAACGGATAAGACGGTGGTGAGGGGATAGGCGCGCAGAAGCTGTACTGGAGAGTTGTCTGTGAAGAATCTCCAACTTTAAAGTTATGTCAGGAACTGAGAATTTTTTAACTAGAGTCCGGTTTTTTGTCCAAGGTGGAAGATACAGAAGAAATTTACAAAATTTGAAATAATTTATCCGAATTCTTTTTAAATTACCATTATTAAGAAGGGGGAAAAGACCTGAAGCATAAAGGATAGAATGATCACAGAAAGTAGAATAAAGTTTAGCCAGCGCACGTCTATTATACTTCCCTCTATTTGCAACAATTTTTGCATAACCAATCTGAATCTTTTTACTTATCACAAACAGTACGCTGACGTAAGCTCGAAAGATTGTTAGTAATAGAGATACCAAACCAACGAATACAATCAACAAGCGGGATAGTGAAGTTATTACAGTGAAGGGGAGTAGCAGTAATACAGTTATAGGGAAGAAACTCACATTTATCTATATTAATTGAAAGGCCAATATCAGAGAAAGCATCAGAAACTATAGAGACCATATTGGAAAGACCCTTTTTGGAACGGCTGATCAGAAGCAAGTCGTCAGCACACGCAAGATAAGAAACATCCGCAAGACCAGAAAGGTATGTACCTGAAATCTTAGCCAGCACACTAGAAATACAAATCTTAAAAAGCGTAGGGGACAGAACACCACCCTGCCTAACACCTCTTCTCATTCTTATAATAGTGTCTGGTGCAGATCCTAATTGAAGAAACGAATTTGAATACCAAAACCTAAGAAGCATTATAATAGAGAGATTGACCCCGGAATTATACAAGGAAAAAATGAGCTGACTATGGACCACACTATCAAACGCTTTCGAAAGATCCAAAGCACAAATATAAAGACCATTTCCCTTGGAAGAATTATCAGCCAATAGAGAAGACAGAATCTTATGCGCATGCTGACAACCCACCCCACTCCGAAAACCAAATTGGTTCTCATCCTCAATAATATTTTTAGTCAAAAATGGTAGAAGGATATACTCAAAAACCTTACTAATATTACACGATACAGTAATAGCTCGATAGCAAGAACAATCAATCGGTGACTTTCCCCTTTTTAAAATTGACGAAACAGTGCCACACAGAAAACTCTCAGGTACGAATGAAGTACATAGACACATTTGAAAAAGAAGCTGAAAGTGAGATATAAGGGGGGTGCATTCAATCGGCATATGCATCATAGAAATATCATCCTTATCTATTGAATTAGATTTTAATCTTTTAACAGCATTAATTACGGAAGAAAAAGATATGGGCACTATATGGTGTTGCGAAAATGTTGTACTAAAGAGGGGGGTTAGAAGGCGAGTATACACAGAATGCACTGAATAATTAATCACTGAAAAAATCGAAGAATAATGTTTATACCAAGCTGAAGTTGGAAGGCAATTACTTGTCATAGTTTCATCATTTATCTTGTCAGAATTGATCACTTTTCGCCAATCCTCCCTACTTACAGGGAAATCCATACCGCGGTAACGTGCCGACCTAAGATAACGTTTATAATTGGTTTTAGTTTTACGTTTGATATCAGCGACACACCCAGAACTCTCACCCCTGCTGAAAATACCCCATGCAGAAAACACACCTCCCGGCAAACAACCCTCCTATAAAATACACCCTCCCACGCAGAAAATTGGATTTTCCAAATTAAAATTTTTTATTTAGTTTCGTTGGTATGCCTTTAGTTTTGTACTTTTAGTTTCGTTGAGAAGTGCTAAGAAATGGAAAAAAAGGAATTTACACACCATAAGTATGTTAAAAACTTGAAAAAAAAACTTTTAAAAATAAAAAAAGGAAATACAAAAAAAATGTGGGTGAAAAATCATCAAAATTAAGCTAAAAACATATTTATTTTTAATTATAAGGGATTTTTATTATGAAAAAAATTAACAAAATAAAAAAATACCAAGGAGCCCAGAAATCAAGGTTTGTGCGGGATACTCCAGACCTAAAATTATTAACAACTAATAATAAAATAAACAGTAAACAGAACTTAACAAACAAATACAGGTTCCACACAACCCAAACTATCCTATACTTCTCGCATGAAAAACTACCACAATTGCTTACCTTTTTCATAAAAAAATCAAATAAATAAAAACAAATAAACCAAAATTCATAGCAGCCCAGACAATTGTTCCTCAGCAGCTCCCGAAAGGCCGACCTCTCAGTCTCCTGATACAAACTCACAGGAATCGTTTTCCATACAAGAGGCATGATTTGACGCATTGAAAACCCAGACCGCGTGGATTTTTTAGATGATTTCCTAAAATCCGCAAAATTTCGTGTATTACAATTATGAGATTGCGGTACAGTAAAAAAATATTTCTAAAACAATCAGGTGCTAAAAAATGTAACAAATCAAACTTAAACTGGCCCTGAAAAAAAATAGGCCAGCAAGTGGCATAATTTGGATTTTTCTATAAGCTGATTTAACTGAAAACCGAGAATCACATCCATGTAAAATACGAATGATCACATCCATTTAAAATATATACGGCACCAAAAGCTTAAGAACATCTATCAAACAGTTCGTGGTAACGAACTGTAGTAAGGAGCGACCCGGCTCAATAGTAACCAAAACTCTAAAAAAGGAAAATTTTGATACCAATACCTACATCAAAAGAATCGCATTTTAATGCTGATTTTAAATATATAAGTTTCATCAAGTTTAGTCTTACCCATCAAAAGTTACGAGCCTGAGAAAATTTGGGTTATTTTAGAAAATAGGGGGAAACGCCCCCTAGAAGTCATAGAATCTTAACGAAAATCACATCATCAGATTCAGCGTATCAGAGAACTCTACTGTAGAAGTTTCAAGCTCCTATCTACAATAATGTGGAATTTTGTATTTTTTGCCAGAAGGCAGGTCACGGATGCGTGTTTATTTATTTTTTTTTTCCAGGAGTGATCGTACCGGCCCAGTTGTCCTAGAATGTTGCAAGAGGGCTCATTCTAACGGATATGAAAAGTTCTAGTGCCCTTTTTAAGCGACCAAAAAATTGGAGGGCACCTAAGCCCCCTCCCACGCTAATTATTTTCCCAAAGTCAACGGATCAAAATTCTGAGATAGCCATTTATTCAGCGTAGTCGAAAAACCTTATAACTATGTCTTTGGGGACGACTTACTCCCCCACAGTCCCCATGGGAGGGGCAACAAGTTACAAACTTTGACCAATGCTTCCATATAGTAATGGTTATTGGGAAGTGTACAGGCGTTTTCAGGAGGATTTTTTTGGTTGGGGGAAGGGTTGAGAAGAGGGGGATATGCTGGGGGAACTTTCCATCGATAATTTGTCATGGGGGAAGAAAATTTCCATGAAGGGAGCGCAGGATTTACTAGCATTATTTAAAAAAAAAAAACAATGAAAAAATAAATATAAAAAAGTTCTTTCAGCTGGAAGTAAGGAACAGCATTAAAACTTAAAACAAACAGAAATTATTACCCATTTGAGGGGCTCACCTCCTCCTAATACCTCGCTCTTTACGCTAAAGTATTTGTAGTAATTTCAACTATTTATTCTACGGCTTTTGTGATTCTGGGGTTATTCTTAATGAATTGGGACAAAATTTAAGCTTTAGTGTAAAGAGCGAGGATCTGACAAGGGGGCGAACCCCCTCATATATGTAATAAAAATATGAGAATACAAAAGTTCTTTACGTAAGCTAATTTATAAGTTACGTAAATCTTTTACTAATAAAAATATTCGTAAAAAATTAAAAGTTCTAGTTGCCTTTTTAATTAACCAAAAAATCGGAGGGCAACTAGGCTTCCTCCCCCGTTCTTTTTTTCTCAAAATCATTCGATCAAAATTATGAGAAAGCCATTTAGCCAAAAAAAATAAAAAAAAATGCAAATTTCGGTTTAATTATTCCTCTGCGGAGAGCCAAAATCAAAACATGCATTGATTAAAAAACGTTCAGAAATTAAATAAAAAAAAACAAGTTTTTTTAACTGAAAGTAAGGAGCGACATTAAAACTTAAAACGAACAGAAGTTACTTCGTATATGAAAGAGGCTGCTTCCTCATCAACGCCCCGCTCTTTACGCTAAAGTTTTTTACTGTTTTAAAAAGAAGAATTGAGAGACAAGAGTCAAACTTTCCCACATTTTTTCCCCAAAGTCATCCGGTGAAAATTTGAGATAATCATTTTGTTCAGCATAGTCACAAAGTCTAATAACTATGTCTTTGAGGATGACTTAATTCCCCAGAGTTCCCAGGGGAAGGGCTGCAAGTTTTGAACTTTGCCCATTGTTTACATACAGCATTGCTTATTGCGAAGTATACAGACGTTTTCGGGGGAATTTTTTCCTGGTGGGGGGATTGGGGGAGGAATTACGATGGAGGATCCTTCCATGGATGAATTTTTCCTGGGGGAAGGGAATTTCTCATGAAGGGGACGGAGGATTTCCCAGCATTATTTAAAAACGATCAGAAATCAAATAAAAAAAAACAACTTTTTTCAACTGAAAGTAAGAGGTAAGTTCAAACTTGAAACGAACAGAAATCATTACGTATATGAGGGGTTTCTCCCCCTCGTCAATACCTTGCTCTTTAAGGTAAAGATTTTTTGTACTTTCAAAAGAGCTATTTATTCTAATTAAGCGGCCTTTGCGATTCAAGGGTCATTGTTAAAGAATTGGAGCAAAATTCAAACTTTAGCGTAAAGAGCCAGGTATTGACGAGGGGTCGAACCCTTATATATGTAATAATTTCTATTCGTTTGAAGTTTTAATGCTGTTCCTTACTTTCAGATGAAAAAACCTGTTTTTTATATATTGTTATAAACATGTTACAAACAAAGATTGCATCTATATTAGTCTAAAAAAGGTTTTCTTTTGATTGGTCCACTTTCTAACTGAAGTTTTCTAAGAGAGGTGTATAAAGTAAGCTCCAGTTTTGTTAACATTAAGAGAACAATTAAAGTTTTGGAGGTAAGAATGATCCTGCTCACCTACCTCTGTCCCAATCGTGGTAAACCAAAGTCACAAACAAACTATGTTTATAACATTGGTAGATCTCAGCAGTTTCGGGTTGTGCAAAATGATTCACTTCATCCGTAACTTCCACCCGTGTATCCTCCTGTGTCTCCTGAGGTACCTAGGGGAATCGACAAGGAGTTTCCAATCTTAACAGTATCCTGATGCCACTAGTGTATCTTTCCTTTCGGGTTTCAGAAACATTTTAAGAGGTTGCAGATCAGAGTGGTATATGAGACGTTGGGTGTTCTTGGGATGACAATTCCTCTTCTAACTTGTATACTGCGACAGGAAGGCCACTTTGTGAGGTATAAGGTCTCATATTCATAAAGACACGGCCTAGATATTGCTATTGACGATTACGAATGACATGATGAAGGTGGTTGCCAAAGGCCAAGACTCAACAATATTGCTCTCTACTGACATGGCATGATTTGGGTGTGTATGTCAGAATTGACAGAATCTTACTATCGAAGAGTTTGAATTTGATATAAAGTGAGCAAACGTTCTATGGCCAGATTATCATCATCCTCTTCATCTTTTCGAAAGAACCAATTACTTGGCATACATGGGGCACTACTTCATTCAGTAATGAGCCAGATTTGTCAATTATGCTTCCAAGATATGTAGATTGCAATACTTGTTCCTTCTTGCTTTCACCGCATTTGATCGGAGGTGGGGAATTTATACCACGTCTAACCCAATAAGACCTTTTTCGAAGACATAAAATTACAAATAAATCAGTTCATTTAGAGCTTAAAGATGACATGGGACGTTCAATAATTGTTGTAACAGTTCTATCTTCACCAGGCGCTCTGTTATTCGTCAATTTCTTGGAGAATTTGAGGACATCTTTTACTGTAGGTAGATTGTAGCTAACGTCAGACGATATCGGCAGTGTGGATGGTATCTTATGTTCTTTGTTTGGGGGTAGACGGTTAAGAACATATTTGAAGTGTAGAACCTATGCATCCCTGACAGGCTCTACGTCTGTACTTGATATCCGGATTGGTCCCTATGGGGCACTTCCGGATTGCATTTCGTTCCAACCTTTTTTTTTGCAATCTTATATAAGGTACGTCTTTCTCTTCTTTTTGGAGCATCTTCTGCCTCAAGCATTTTCCAGTCCATGGGCTGATACTTATAACCTCTAACCCTATTTTCCTGTTTGTTAACAATTCGTCAATTCTGGTTCCTATAGACCGATTGGGATGTAGAGGTGGACGATAGTCGAGCCCTTTTGTGTCTTTTGTTGGTTGATCTGTTACTACACTCTGTCGGACAATCACGGTCTTTGGGACCATCCCCGAGTCTGAGCGTTGAATTGCTGAATCCCGTTAATTTAGTCTGATATTTTGCCAGATATGGTCCTGACATTTTTCTAACACGGATTCAAGAGCTTCAAATTTATTAACCAGCTCAGTGACAAAATTGAGCCTCGTACTTTAAACAGCAAGATTGGAAGTTTGAAAATGTGGCTGACTGTCTGGTGGTCTAAGAGGTCTCTGGAGCTTGACGTAATGTCCCACTGTTGCTATCATTAAACTGTGATCTAAGCTTATATCTGTGCCACGGAAGGCTCTGATATCTTAAAGCGTAAATCCCTACCTGTTATAGCAAGATATTGATAAGTTTGATCGCGAGTAGTATAATCTGTAGCCGTTAGGCGTTTGTGAATATTTTATAGACAGAAGAATGCCATCAATGAGGAAACCGCTTGTATGCTTGAAACCAATCAGCCAACGACCATCTTTGATAAATCTGATTGCGAGTGGTATAATCCGAAGACGTCCAGGAGTGTGTGTGAATATTTTTGTTTGCATTAAACACCGTCAATGAGGAAATTGCTTGCAAGGGTAAAGCAGATAAGACAATGGCCCTTTTCATTTTGTTTACTAAGTACAGAATCAAAGAAGAAAGTAAGACTATTGAACCTTAAATAGGCTGATGATGGGAGCATCCTAAATGAAACTCATAGCAAAATAAATGAATTTTCGGAGATTTTTACAGCTCAGGGTGCAAGAATAGGTTTGAAATTAATGTTAAGGAGCTTAAGTTGCTAAGACTGGGAACAAGTAAAGGTGGAGAGGTAATGTTGGGTAATAAGAAGATCAATCAAGCTTACAGCTTCACTTGCATAACTAGCATTATTAATAAACACGGTGGGTCCAGTGAAGATGTTAAAGTTAAATAGCCAGGGATCAATGTGTTTTTCTTAAAGCTGAATGGGTCTATGAACTATGGTTAGAATATTGGACGATACAGTGATGGCCGTGGTCAAGTATAGTTTTGAAGGGTGGATGCTCAGAAAGATGGAGGAGGATTGGCTAGACAATTTCCAGACAGATTGTCTACGGACTGTTTCGGGTGTCCGTCTATCTGACCGTATTTCAAACAGTCAAGTGTACGAGAAGTATGGGTCAATACCGCTATCTATGGCGTTGATGAGCGAAAAGCTGATGTGACTAGGACACGATATGTGGATGAAAATTGACAAGTTGCAAAAGATCGTCCTTTCAGCCATTGTACCGAAAGGGGGTGGGAGAAGGTCTGAGGCAAGATATCAGTAAAATTAGAGCTTCCTGGGAAGGTGTGGAGAGAAATTCTTCGAACAGTTTGGGCTGGAGGAGGAATGCGCGAAGTTGAGCTAGCCTCAAGGGCCTCGGTACTGCAGTGAGCTGTTAGTCTTAATAGTAGTTGATAATTCGAACACGGTAAATAATGTCTAAGTTAAAATATTTATAATTGCTGTTCATAAGTAATGATACCATAGCATAGTTGCTGTGTACTAGACCCTGTACTGTATTTTCTGCTGAAAACAGCGCTTTCTATGCATCCAACACATTATATTTTCGTCAGATTTTTTAGTCACAAACAATAATGTTTATCTTTAACATTTCATATTTAAAGCTTAGACTGAAAAGGGAAAAACGATTAGATCATTTCTATCCTAAAATGTGTGCCAACAAGACCTTTGTATGTATGTAGAATAGTTCTAGTTTTATTAATTTTGTGTTCGAATTAGATTGAAAAAATAGAATGCCCTTACATGGAGATACAAATCGATTAATCTAATGTTTCTTGGCTCCTGCATTTGATTCTTTTGAAAAGTGTATTTTCTTAATCAAATATTCGTATTTTGAACAGATAAAATAAAAAAGGGGCTCGTTATTCTTAGTCAAGATCCTGCTTACAAGAGAAAAAGCAAAGTAATTAAAATTCTTTTATTAAAATCATTCAAGAGTTCAGAAGACTAGAAGTTTTTAAAAGAAGTTTTTGGAAGAAAAGTAAAGAGTCAAATTAAAACCTAAGACGAGGAGAAGTAAACGCCTATAATAATCCAAAATTAAAAAGTTTAAGGATGAGATACATTATTGAAGTTGTAGTCATGTACAATTATGATCTTAAAGACAAGTGTGACTATAATATGGCCTAAGAATTAGGGCGCTGTCATATCAGTATACACTTTTAAAATATGTCAAAGGGAGCTGTTTTTTAATCGTGGTTTGAGGTTTTACAAGTTTAAATAGAGGTAAATTGTCTCAATAAAAGTAATGAAAGCGACTAAACACCCATTTATTAGGAAGTATCCCGCTTACGGACTTATGTGTGAAAATTAAAATTTTTTTTTTTAAATTATGATTTCTCTGGCTTATAGTTGACATAATACCACTGACTTAGTAAAAAGCAATTTGCCTCCCATGATGTGTGGTTTGTTCCTGACACCTATAACCTTGTTTCAGCTCTGCTTCGGCTTTTAGACATTTCCTTAAAATCTATATATATAAAAATAAGTTGTCTGTCTGTCTGTGGATGGATCAGGTGACGTCACCTGAAAAAACTGGATCAGGTGACGTCAAAACTGAAAAAACTAAAAAAAGGCAAAAACTACAAAAAAAACTAAAAACTAATAAAAAAAATAAAAAAGCTAAAAAACTAAAAAAACTAAAAAAAGGCAAAAACTACAAAAAAACTAAAAACTAATAAAAAAGCTAAAAAACTAAAAAAACTAAAAAAAGGCAAAAACTACAAAAAAAACTAAAAACTAATAAAAAAAATAAAAAAGCTAAAAAACTAAAAAAAACTAAAAAAACTAAAAAAAGGTAAAAAACTAAAAAAACTAAAAACTAAAAAAAACTAAAAAAAAAGGAAAAAACTGAAAAATAAGCTAAAATAAAGGTAAAAACCAATAAAAAACTAAAAAAAAACTGAAAAAACAAAAAAAAGGCAAAAACTACAAAAAAAAAACTAAAAACTAAAAAAAAAAAGTAAAAAAGCAAAAAAACTAAAAAAACTAAAAAAACTAAAAAAAGGTAAAAAACTAAAAAAAATAAAAAATAAAAAAAAAATAAAAAAAAGGAAAAAACTGAAAAATAAGCTAAAATAAAGGTAAAAACCAATAAAAAACTAAAAAGAAAAAATGGAAAAAACTAAAAAAAAATTTCATCTAAAAAACTAAAAAAAAACTAAAAAAGGTAAAAACTAAAAGAACTAAAAAAGAAAAAAATAAATGACGAAACTCAAAGAGAAAGCGACCAGGACAAAAGGAATGTTCGATTAGCAATCAACAAAGCACCGGGACACAGGGAGTATAAATGACGACCAGGACATAAGTAAAAAAAAAAAAACTATCTATATATATAAAAATAAGTTGTCTGTGGATCTGTGGATCGTGGATCAGGTGACTTCACCTGAAAAAACTGGATCAGGTGACGTCAAAACTGAAAAAACTAAAAAAAGGCAAAAACTACAAAAAAAACTAAAAACTAATAAAAAAAATAAAAAAGCTAAAAAACTAAAAAAACTAAAAAAAGGCAAAAACTACAAAAAAAACTAAAAACTAATAAAAAAGCTAAAAAACTAAAAAAACTAAAAAAAAGGCAAAAACTACAAAAAAAAACTAAAAACTAATAAAAAAAATAAAAAAGCTAAAAAACTAAAAAAACTAAAAAAACTAAAAAAAGGTAAAAAACTAAAAAAACTAAAAACTAAAAAAAACTAAAAAAAAGGAAAAAACTGAAAAATAAGCTAAAATAAAGGTAAAAACCAATAAAAAACTAAAAAAAAAACTGAAAAAACTAAAAAAAGGCAAAAACTACAAAAAAACTAAAAACTAATTAAAAAAGTAAAAAAGCTAAAAAACTAAAAAAACTAAAAAAAACTAAAAAAACTAAAAAAAGGTAAAAAACTAAAAAAAATAAAAAATAAAAAAAAACTAAAAAAAAAGGAAAAAACTGAAAAATAAGCTAACATAAAGGTAAAAACCAATAAAAAACTAAAAAGAAAAAAAGGAAAAAACTAAAAAAAATTTTCATCTAAAAAACTAAAAAAAACTAAAAAAGGTAAAAACTAAAAGAACTAAAAAAGAAAAAAATAAATGACGACACTCAAAGAGAAAGCGACCAGGACCATAGGAATGTTCGATTAGCAATCAACAAAGCACCGGGACACAGGGAGTATAAATGACGACCAGGACATAAGTAAAATAAAAATTAACAAAACTAAAAAGAAGGTAAAAACTACAAAAAAACTAAAAAGAAAAAAAACTAAAAACTAATAAAAAAACTAAAAAATCTAAAAATCTAAATAAACTAAACAAGAAAAAAAAAGGAAAAAAATAAAGGAGAAAAACAAAACTAAAAAACGAATGTATATACAGACCGGTACACCGGGATACAAATGACGACCGGGACACAGGGAATATAAATGACGACCGGGACACAGGGACACAACTACAACGGGGACACCGGGGGAAACAGGGGGATATAAATGACGACCGGGACAAAAAAACTAAAAAGAAAAAAAACTAAAAACTAATAAAAAAACTAAAAAATCTAAAAATCTAAATAAGCTAAAAAAGAAAAAAAAGGAAAAAAATAAAGGAGAAAAACAAAACTAAAAAACGAATGTATATACAGACCGGGACACCGGGATACAAATGACGACCGGGACACAGGGAATATAAATGACGACCGGGACACAGGGACACAACTACAACGGGGACACCGGGGGAAACAGGGGGATGTAAATGACGACCGGGACACCGGGACAGGGAATGGTCGATTAGCAATCACCATCAACAAAGCTCAAGGGCAATCATTAGAATCATGAGGTATAGATCTGAATACAGATTGTTTTCCCATGGACCGTTATATGTTGCATGTTCAAGAGTCGGTAAACCTGACAATCTATTTATATGCAAAGACAATGGGACAGCAAAGAATGTTGTATATTCGCAAGTTTTACGTAGTTAAAACCATATATATATATATATATATATATATATATATCTATATTCACAGGTGGGACATAGGGACACAACTACAATGGCGCGTAACTATTATGGCGCGTAACGACTTACGCGCGCGGGGGGGCTTGGAGGGGCGCGAAGCGCCCCCACCAACTAGGTGTTGGGGTGGCGCGAAGCGCCACCCCAACAGCTAGTATTTTATATTTTAATAAATTAAGTTATACTATAGTTTTTGTTTTTTGATAAATTGTTTTAACTTAAAGAACACAAGTAGAATCTTTTGATCCAATTCTACTTAGCTATCGCTTATACTTCTTATGAGAAACTATTCAAAAATTGTGTGAGGAAAATAAGCTAAAACTTACTTGTTACTACATTAAAAGCCTATCATCGTTTACAGTTGAGTAAATTTCAAGCATATGCTGCATTGGTTGAAAGATTTTAATGTCATTTGGGTCCTAGTTTGTGAATTACGATTCATTTTTACCATATCTTATGTTGAAATTATTATATTTCTCATGATGAAAATACTGCTTCTTGCTCTTCTTTTGCAAAATCGGACTGTTAAATTTCGAAAACATACATAGTTTAAAAAAGCTATTCAGTAACAATCCGTTTGAATAAAATTACAATTTCAATATCCATCAAAATAAAACAAAAATAATTTTTGATTATATTAAATTGAACATTAAAATAAAAATTAATGACTTTTAATCAAGGACCTCATTTTATAAATAAATTGGAGATACACTCCCTCCTAAGTTTCAAAAATGTTATAAAATTAATCCCAAATGTGGGGTTAAAAATAATGTTATCTTAACTATTGTTCCTGGAAAATTCCTTGGTACCACTCTACCCCCCCCCCCCCCGCCCCCAAGAAAAATTTAAATTTTTTTTAGGTTATTTCAGCATATAAGTAGCAAAGTGAAATTTTCTGTTACAGAGATGAAGTTGGAAAGCACAAAACCCTATCGCATGACAACGCCAACGACCACCGTCTATCGTCTTGAGCCGGATTATTACGAGGACAATTATGACAATATTAATGCACCGGTTCAAGATGTGACCCAGGTATCTCAGGCTAAAAAGATAGATAAAAAGACCTTCATAGAAAAAGAAGAGAGAAGTGTCAGCAGCAGAGGAGGTGAAGTAAGCAACCGAATATCCCTGTTTTTAATTTTATATTTAACTTTATACTTCAGTTAGAAGATACTGGAACTTCAAGAGAATGTATATACCCTGCCAAGGCAGTTGTAATAAAGTGTAACACCTTTACCCTGGTCTTCATGCACAAATTGAAAGGAAAAAGAATTTAAAAATAAGTCTTACTATTATTGGCATTTCGTCGCTTGAAAACCAACAGACAATTTTCAACGGTCAATCGCTAACATTCTAAAAACGCTAAAAAAGAGAATCTGAATTTGGATACCTGTTCGCGTCCCAAGTGCTTGTTGGATATAAGATGTAGATATATCCATATATAACCATAGAGGTCTTTGTGCTTAATTTGTATAAAGTTCAGTTTAAATTTGCTTATTTCGTAATGTTTAAAAATGTTAGTCCGAAAAGTAGCAATTGTAATGATTGAGCTTAGTCAACTGTACATTGTAAACTCAACCGAACGCTTTAGAATGCTTTCAACCTCTGTAACTGCACCTAGTTTTCAAACACTAGGTCAAAGAATATAAGGCGCTCAGAAATTCTGGAACAGGATGTCAACACTGCATTGTGACGACAACGGGATGGTCTATCAGTTGCAAATGGAGTTTAGGTTATCAGTTGTTTTTATGACATGGAGATTATATTGCTTGAGTGATTTTGCATATATGGTGCAATTACGTATAAGTACGAGAGACATTTAGAATACCATAAGTGTTTGCAGATTAAAATAGTCAGAAAGACTATTTTCACAAAACTGATTTGTGTTTGCAATTTAAATATGTAATATTTTGATAAACAGTTCTATTCTTATGCAAACAATTCTATTATTATTATTACTACTAATATTAGTATTATTATTATCATTATAATAATAATAATAATAATAATAATTATTATTATTATTATTATTATTATTATTTTTATTATTATTATTATTATTATTATTATTATTATTATTGCTATTATTATTGTTATTATTATTATAATTATTATTGTCCATTTATTATCCGTTAAAATAATACAATAGATGGACTAATCACTAAGATAACAAAAAGAAAAAAAAGGGCACAAACAGAAATTGACAATTCAAATACATGACAAGAAACTCCTCATTACATACGTTATATTAAGACGAATAAAGTATTTCAAACAAATTGACAGCCATGAGTGATGAAAATTTCTTTGAAAAAGGTATATAGATTTATTAATAGTAGTATTTGGTTCTTCAAGCTCATGCATATGGACAATTTTACGTTGTTTTTTTGTCCAAGGAGGCAAATGTAAAAAAAACAAACTTGACAGCCTGAAGAAAATTCATCGTTGGTGCTTTTAATCTGTAACTGTAAGAATTTCAAGAAGGAGTAAATGTAAAGCAGATGTAGAGGGGCTGTGGTGTTATATATGGATGCTAGAAGAGGATGTTTGAAGCATAGTTTTCCTTTTATGATCCCAGCGTAAAAAATACTAATTTTAAGCTAAACGTGAGATATCAGCAAACGGCGTGTGTGGCCTATAGATGACCCAATTTGAAGGCCCTTGTGCGTAATGTGGTCTGCGGGTTGGATATGAGAACTGTCAAGATTTTGAAAAGAAGAAGGGGAATTTGCCAATTGAAAAGAACAACTTCGGTTTTCTCAGAATTGAAACACAGTCCATTTTTTATATATTTATCTTTGAGGATTTTGAATTTCCGCTCAATTCGCCGTATCGTACGGCTAAGATTCATTTTTGTCATCAGCATAACAAATACAAGACACATCAATTTCCCCAAGAATACAAAAATGAAGACATTCTCCTTTAGCGTCCAGGTCACTATTATTGAACAGGGTTGTGGAAGTAATGGCTCCCTGTCAAGTCCCTTTCTTAAGGGAGATGGGGTACTGAGGAATCACAGGAAAATTCAAAGGATTTGATTATTTTGGCCTCACACGAGATTTATGGCAATTGCATTGGGATGGATGAAGAGACGATTGCAGGGGTAAACGATATGGGAGCGTTGAACGTACTCTAAAAGTTCTATATAAATCACTGAAAACATGGGCAACTGATGGATTAATGCCTCGCTTTGTCATATGAAGAAGCAAGGATGACCGAATTAAGGAATCAAACGCAAGTTAAAGTTATGTCCAGTGAGGATCAGACAAAGTCTGATGAGAATCAAACGCAAGCTTAACGTTATGTCCAGTGAGGATCAGATAAAGTCTGATGAGAATCAAACGCAAACTTAACGTTATGTCCAGTGAGGATCAGACAAAGTCTGATGAGAATCAAACGCAAGCTTAACGTTATGTCCAGTGAGGATCAGACAAAGTCTGATGAGAATCAAACGCAAGCTTAACGTTATGTCCAGTGAGGATCAGACAAAGTCTGATGAGAATCAAACGCAAGCTTAACGTTATGTCCAGTGAGGATCAGACAAAGTCTGATGAGAATCAAACGCAAGCTTAACATTATGTCCAGTGAGGATCAGACTTTCACTTGAAGATTCAACGTCAACGGGGGCTGTAAAAACTGCTGTAAGTGCATGGGAACAGCCGAGATTAGCCTGAAAACAGAACTGATGGGGGAAACGTAGCATTTCAGTTTTAGTTCAACAATAAAAGGAGCTCAAAAAGTTTATAGAGCCTAGTAGAGACCTTGATGAAATAGAAGGAGGAACATTGTGTTTCAGATTTTCCTGGTTTGGGAGTCAGAGCCAGATCGGCAACGCAGAACGAGGGAGGAACAATACTTGTATCAAGTATCATATGGATGAGAAGGTAGAGATGACACATTATAACATAGCTTTTTTTAATAATGTGTAGAGCGCTCACCTTGTCTATTCCACAAGATGCTTTTCCCTTTGAGTCGAGATATGGATTTAGTACAGCATCACAAGTAACAAGAAAATCAAGATCAGGAGATTCATCAATAAAGTTGTAACGCTCATCACAAAATTGTGACTCTAAAACAGGATCAGGCTCAGAGAATTCATTTGAAAAATGGGATACCCATTCGGACAGAAGAATATCATTCAGGTCAGGTAAATTGGAAGAGATAGTAAAAGGTAATAGCATCCGCAGTAGATAGGGGAAATTCTTGACCTTCTTGGAGAAAATTGTTTGCATTTTAGATCGATGAAGGGCAAGCTCTCTTGCAAAAAAAAATTTGTTTATGCTTTTTTGATTCATTGATAATTCCTTGACGGGGGCGCAGGCATCCTCTCCATGATTTGTACCAGAACTTAGACCGGTCACAAGCTTAAGACAGCGCTAGGTTTTGTGACCACCCAAGAACTTGGGTGCGTATATAAATTTTTGTAAGAGGAGCTGGCATTATTTTAGCGCACAAAATCGCATGGCCGATTTTCAGAGAATAGACATGAAGAGTTAATTTAACTTATAATGTCTTTAACGGAAGACTTTAGCAAAAGATGAAATTGAGCCCTGATTTTGTTCAGCATAATATCAGAAGTTTCAATGTATTTATATGTGTTGATTTTTTTCCAATCATGACAAGTAAATCACTTATGGCAGGGAATAATATGAGGCTCTAACACTTGAACCTGAGAAGCTTATCGTTTAAAACTAGAAGCAATTGGAAGGTGGTATGAAACTTGAAATTTAGATAAAATCTCAACACCAAGTATATCAGGATTATAAGGCACATTGTGATTAAGGTTAGATGTGCAAGAGGAAGAATGAATGTAAGTAAACCTAGTGGGTTTTTGTTGAACTTTTAAACAATCACCAAATATTTCATATAGTAAAGAAGCACGGATAGAAACTGAAAGAAAAATCGCAGTTTAAATCACAATTAAAATCACCTACGACTGAACATGGGATTTTCAGTTTAAGGACGTCACGGACCCATGAACCAAGTCTACTAACTGCATATGCAAAATCTCTCCGAATATTAATCTCTCTAATCTGTGGGTAAATACACATTTATTACTATGCACTCGCCTACTCTTACAGCTATAAAATTATCTCCAGAAAAGAAAATACTTGCATTAAGATTCGATGCTACATAAGTAGCAATACCACCAGAATTTTTGCCTTTAGAAGAACTACACTTAGCTGGAACTAAAAAAAAATTGAAGTTTGCACTAATATCTAGTTAACCCAGGCTTTGGTTAGTCAAGAAATGCTATTGTAAACACAGAATAAGTCTTTTGTTAATAAGACCACCAATAATGTTCCGAGGTAGAAAGTGAATGTCCATTTAATTACTTGGCTGCCTGTTTATCGGTTGTAGTGTTTGTAGGGTATTTGATACTGTAAAAGGTGTGACCAGACCTTTTGCATGTAATGCAGAACATTTTCCAAACACATGGATCATCCCTGGTGGGAGAGTAATTCGAGGAACCACATCAAAAGCAAATTTCTCGGTTGTTACAATCAGCAGCTCTATGTCCTTGCTGATGGCAGCTGAAATATCGCCTGGGTGTGAATATGAATTCCTAAACAGTTAACTTTTAATACCTCACCTTCACTGAATTTTTCAAAAATGAATCCAGAGCTTTGACGCATTTTGGAACAATTTTCTTTAGATGTTTTACGTTCATTTCTGTAGGTACGCTTTTTATTACACCGATGAAGGCAGGAGATTTAGCAGAGGCTAAAAGACCAGGAGAACCGTTGACAAATGCCAAGGATATTTTGTGATATTTTTGGCATCTAATCAAACGTGTGTCAATTTCTAGCTCTTTTTGTAAAACCTCCGTGGCCTTTAAAATGATATCATGACTGAAAAAGCTTGTCAACTTTGCAATTATTGTCTTTGCTTTGATACCATCGATCGAGAAATAAAGGTCAAAATTGGATTAAGTATAATTTTCAATTCGTATATTATTTCATAGCTGCACTTACGGTGGTAATATTCAATAGACAAAAATCCAGTCCAAATCAGTGCGTAAGTCCGTCGCCAGTATAGAAACAATCAATCACCACAAACTGGTAATTACCACAATAGATTTTACTTTGCAGTTAAATCCGATTATAAAAAAAAATCTATTTGTGATCCTGTCAAAGTTAACTCAGGTCGAAAACTCACTTGGAATAAATTATGACCTTACAGAAATGACTAAAGAACGATAATGTATGTAAAATATAATGGATCCCCTAGTTTTTTACCTTTGCCAAACTGAGAAAGTGAGTCTTGTAAGACAAAAGAATGAACTAAATGTACCTCAATCATAGTATTGTGCTTTACCCTGACCGTTTGCACAAATGTATTTGAAATTTAGTGCAGCAGGTCCTTTAGAAATTCACCTTGGAGGAAACATGTTATATTTTAAAGCCCTTGTATCTTGCACGTGGCAACTTTCGTGGGACTTATTAGTTACTAGCAGTTCAACAGAGATGATGAGGTGTAACGATGTAGTTTGCACGACGGGAATATTCTTTTTTGTGGTGAAGATAAATGGAAACATCTGGGACCCACTTGGTAGCGTCCAAGTATTGAGACAGTCGCTTTACATTGTTTTCAAGCATGACAATAAGTGTCATGACGTGGGAAGTGTCTAAATAATGGTGTAAATTAGATATTAACGATCATTCAAAGGAGGCTCATATTTGAAAAGTATCATACATGAAATTTCGTTGAAACAGTAATATATGGTGTCTTTCTACAATTAAGGAAGTTACTATCTGAATACATAAGGCAAAATTGTTTAAACGATCTGCCAATCATTTGTAATTAATAGGAGCAAATTTTCTATTTAGTAAGATCAATATGCTGCTATTGTAAGAAAAAAGCTTTGTTTTTGAATATAATCTTTTAGCGAAATTGATTGAGAAGAATTATTAAATTGACTAATTCCACGAGTGGTACCATAAGTTTTCTCGGCAGAGTGGAGAAGTAGCACAAATATTCTTTTTAGAAGAAAGAAATAATTAGAAAATACACTTTTTCTTTTACCCGAAAAACCCCTGTTTTGTAAATACTATGACATAAAGCGCTTGATTATGTTTTCGGTCTTCCAGAGGAAAGAGCGAATTGACTGATCTTCCCACCTCTTCTTGTGGGTGTCAATGCTAAACCCTAACGAATACGATACACAAGTGAAATTGCTTCAGAATAGAGTGAAAGCCTATACTAATATGAGGATAAGGAAGCTACTGTATACTATTTAGTATTCTTCATTGCACCATTTCAAGTTATTGAAACAACACAAATTATTTTCTTAAATTTTTTTTTCTATTGCTGAAACTTGTAATGACTGATGTGTATTATAAGATTCTATTTTTTTTTATGTTTAAAGATGTATTAGAGAGCAAGTAATCCCCAGATGTTGTGGCTACGATGTAAAATTTTGTAAATATAAATACTACATAAGCTACAGACAATCATCTACTTCATATAAGTTATGAGCGGCTAAGGCGATAAAATGTGGTCAATGTAGAAATATTTGTGGAAGCAATAGTTTGTTTTACATGTCAAATGCTGTTTATCCTCGTAAATTTCTAATAAAGCTGTCAAGAATCATTGAAGGTATTTTATATATCCAGGCTAGGGAAAAATGGGAAATGAATGTCAGTTTTTCTTACAAATATTGTATTTATTGCTTTCCTTCTTATTCATAATTACGATCCTAAGTACCACAAAGCCCTATAAATATACTGAGTACATATAATGATACATATACTGAGTACATATAATAGATCCGAATAATTTTTTTCATATAATGATTTTTTTTAAGACCTCTCACTAAATATTTCTTTACCGCGAATGATAAAGTATTTTATTATGGCTAAGTCCCTATGTTTGGTGTTTGATATATCTATTTAACTTAGCAACAACTTACATACAAATCAAAATGATTCACCCAAGACCAAACGGTTGACGATGGGTGAATCAGAAAAAAAACATATATATATATATATTACATCTTTTTAATTCTCTATAATAGAAAGAAAGATAAAAAGAGATCACATGTACATAACATTTTTCAAATTCATTATAATTAGAAAGAAAGATAAAAAGAGATAAAAGAAAAGAAATAGAAAAAATGCTACGGGGACAGCAACCGCATACCATATCCATGCTGCGGAGTTACACTCATCAACCAACAAAAATTACAACTTAATTTAAATCAAGTAAAATCTGCTCAAAAACAAACAAAACTAAAATTCATGCTTGCTTAATAATTTTCCCTTCAATTTTCCATTGAAATCAGTAAATTTTCTATCTTTTTCATACCATTATCCTAACTATTCCATCATTTTCTACCCTTCACAATAAAAGAAAATGTGGATACTATGGAGGTATACTATAGAGGGAGTATAGTAATCATTCATACCCCTAGTATTTTGGTTAGGTATATTCCATCGATTTTAAAAACTAAACGTTAAGCGGCGAAAGCTGTCCAAGTCACTTGGCTATCTTTTCTGTGTTAAAGAAATTTCGTCTGTTTAAAGCAACAGGTATATTAGAGAACTTAAGTTGTGGTTCACCTGATTTCGGGGACTATTGGCTATCATTTAGTTAGCTTTACTTTTTTTTCCTATGCCATCTTTATTTTTTAAATGATTTTTATACAAAAACCCTCTTGGCTTTGTTCAAGAAAACGATCTTAAACACTTTAATAAAATTCATACAAGCTGGTAAATATTTTTAAGCCGAACTATTGACAGTTTATGTTGATTTTGCTCAATTAAAGCCCTTTTTGTTTTTTTTTTCACTGCAATCATTTTGGAGTTACGGAGCCCTCAAGTTGAACATGGATTGTTTAGGTTTCAATTAACATGCGTTTTGTCTTGCCCGTGATACCACTGAACCTCAATAAACAGGTTTTAAGCGGGTTCAAAAGCAATTGAAATATATAAAGGAACTAGCTGTTGGGGTATATATATATATATATATATATATATATATATATATATATATATATATATATATATATATATATATTTATATATATATATATATATATATATATATATATATATATATATATATATATATATGTTTTTAACTACGTAAAACTTGCGAATATACAACATTCTTCGCTGTCCCATTGTCTGTACATATAAATAGATTGTCAGGTATTATTCTATTCTATATGTATATATATATATTCTATATGTATATATTATTATTATTCTATATGTATATTATTCTATATGTATATATATAGATCATATATATATATATATATATATATATATATATATATATATATATATATATATATATATATATATATATATATATATATATAATATATATATATATATATATATATATATATATATATATATATATATATATATATATATATATATATATATATATATATATATATGTATATATATATATATATATATATATATATATATATATATATATATATATATATGTATATATATATATATATATATATATATATATATATATATATATATATATATATATATATATATATATATATATATATATATGTTTTTAAATACGTAAAACTTGCGAATATACAACATTCTTCGCTGTCCCATTGTCTGTACATATAAATAGATTGTCAGATTTACCGACTCTTGAACATTCAACATATAATTGTCCATGGGAAAAACAATCCGTATTCAGATCTATACCTCATTATTCTAATGATTGCCCTTGAGTTTTATTGATGGTGATTGCTAATCAAACATTCCCTGTGTCCCAATCGTCATTTATATATCCCCCCTGTGCCCCCGGCATCCCCGTTGTAGTTGTGTCCCTGTGTCCCAGTCGTCATTTATATTCCCTCTGTCCCGGTCATTATTTGTGTCCCGGTGTCCCAGTCTGTAATATCTCTTTGAGTGTCCCGGTCGTCATTTATATTCCCTGTGTCCCGGTCGTCATTTTTGTCCCAGTCTGTAATTTCGTCAGTCGACGAACAACTTCATGACGACATACAGCTCAATCCTTATAATGACGTCAGTCGACAAACATGACGTCAGTCGACATACAAACATGACGTCAGTCGACACACACTTCCCAGTCGTCATTTGTGTCCCGGTGTTCCAGTCTGTAATTTCTCTTTGAGTGTCCCGGTCGTCATTTATATTCCCTGTGTCCCGGTCTGTATATACATTCGTTTTTGAATTGGTATATGATGAAATAATTTTTTTTCCTTTTTTTCTTTTTAGTTTTTTTATTGGTTTTTGCCTTTTTTAGCTTTTTTAGTTTTTTTCTTTTTTCTTTTTAGTTTTTTTTGCAGTTTTTACCTTTCTTAGTTTCTTTATTTTTATTTTTATTTTTTTAGTTTTCTTTTTCTCCTTTATTTTTCAGTTTTTTTCCTTTTTTTAGTTTTTTTTCTTTTCCAGCTTTTAGTTTTTTTTAGTTTTTTATTAGTTTTTGGGTTTTTTTTCTTTTTTTTGTTGTTTTTACCTTTTTTTTAGTTTTTTTTTAGTTTTTTTAGTATTTTCTTTCTAGTATTTTTGTAGTTTTTACCTTTTTTAGTTTTTTTCTTCTTTTGTATTAATGCTAAGGCCAAGGATCGAACCTAAGCCTCTCGGACCTAGAACCTGGAACCAACTGAGTTGGCTTTACCAACTCAGCTACTTCGGCTTGAATACATTCGTTTTTGAATTGGTATACGATGAAATAATTCAGACGTCATATGCGGACAAACACAACGTCAGTCGACAGACAGACACACAAACAAACAACTTATATTTACATATATATATATATATATATATATATATATATATATATATATATATATATATAGATTTTTAACTACGTAAAACTCGCGAATATACAACATTCTTTGCTGTCACATTGTCTGTCCATATAGATAGATTGTCAGGTTTTCATTTATATTCCCTCTGTCCCGGTCGTCATTTGTGTCCCGGTCTGTAATTTCTCTTTGAGTGTTTTTTCTTTTTCTTTTTTTTTTTAGTTTTTTACCTTTTTTCTTTTTTCAGTTTTCTTTTTCTTCTTTATTTTTCAGCGTCACTATGAAATACATATCGCCGAGCCTTTGTTTTTTAACTAAAATCTGGTAAGCATTGATGACCTTATCCAAGTCAAAATCCCAAACCCAATCATCATCGCTATCATTTTCAGTTTTGATATGTTTTGACTCTTGCTGTCCAGGTGGATTTTCATCTAACTGCGCGGTTTTGCGTTCCTTAGCCACAAACCTGTTTTCATGCTGTTCTTGTGATTCCTCGGCACACTTTCTTTTCTTACTTTCTCTATCAGCCGCAAGCCTGTTTTCATGCTGTTCTTGTGATTCCTCGGCACGCTTTCTTTTCTTACTTTCTCTATCAGCCGCAAGTCTTTTGGCATAGACTCTTTGAGCAGCTTCCTCGGCTGTTGCCATTGTAGGTTCTTCAGTCATTTTACAATTAAAAATTTCTCTTTCAACGATCTTCTTACAATTAAAAATTTGTCTTTGAACGATTTTCTTAAATACTTATAATGACGTCATATACTAAGCATCGTCATAACAAACATGACGACAACTAACTTCATGACGACATACAGCTCAATCCTTATAATGATGTCAGTCGACAGACAGACAAACAACTCATTTTTATATATATAGATTAAGCATGTTCTATCCGAGAGATTGAAAAAGTTTTTGAGATATGGGAAAAAAGTGCAATAAAAAAGGACTTGGTTCCAGCATTTTGTTCACGTTGCACCTATACATAAACACTAATATATAAAAATGATAGAGACACGAGTTAGTTTTTAATTCGGTATTACTATAATGTGGAGTAGAGCAATTTGCTGAAAAATTGTTTTCTAGTGGTTTTTAATAAACCCCAAAGGTCAGAATCTAGCTTGTTGTGTTCCCAGGATAGGATGGACAGTCAGTAAACATATATACGTTGTAGTTCATTTACATAAACAGAGCTGAATGAACAAAAAGCTTTCAAATAGTTACAATTACAATTGCAATTAGTCACTGGCTTTTATGTGTTAATAATATATTACAAAATAAAGAAAATAAATTATTACACGAAAAAAATCGACAATCTCATGATCAACAAAGATTATCATTGGAGGCATAAAATCAGCCATAGTTTTTCCTCTGGAAGCAGTAAACTACATATCTACTAATGCACCCTAACAATTAAAAAGATGAACTTTACAGAGCACGTCACTCCACAGCCAAAGACATACCACGGCACGACATAGCATGTATTCTAGGAGACTTCAGCGCAAAAGTAAGGAAAAAACTGATCGTTCTCTCCACAAATCATCAGTGAACATAGCCAGGCTTCAATTCCTGAAGTAATATAGGGGAAGGGAGGACTTATTTTCTCAAATCAATGGGAGGTACTTTGACTGTTCTTTTTTTCAATTAAAATACTAAAAAAAGGCGTTTTCCCTCAGAACATACAAAAAAGGGCACTTTTGAATATGGGGAGACAAAGAATCTTGAAAGGGAAATGCCCCCTCAAATTGACGCCACAGCGATCATCAAATAACGGAGCTCAAGAATGAAAATAAATTTAAATTAATAGTCTAATCAAAATTAAAATAAAGTTTATTACAAATGAAAGTGGGGTCCTTGCCCCATCAAACCCTAAAGACTTAAGTTTCATAACATGAATCGGTATTAAAGAGAATAAACAAGATTCTCAACGACGCAGAACTTTACTAGAACTGGAGAAAAGGAGTTAATCGGATAGTCAGTTACCCCATCCTAACTGAAACATGAACAGACCTGGTTTAATTTGCCTGGTGGACGGCAAACAAAAATGAAATAAAATTTTTCCTTGTGAGATTTCTCAGATAGGCACGGTGTTTTTAGAATTTATTATCTTCTGTTTTCTGCTTACAAAAATTGTATAAAAATATTCCAGAATTCTGTCGATTTGATAATTCCAACAAACAAGACATCACAAACTACTTTGTCTGAAGATATTCTTTATGGTGCAGGATCATTTGTATAAATTTCACATTTTTATTCACCATCCAATTTGTTTACGGTCAGGAAACGATAAAAAGAAGCTTTTTTATGGACCGTTTGGCCGTCCTCTCAATGTGCTGAACGAAAGGTATGATTAAGATCTAACGAGACCAAAGAGATCTAGTGTCAAGGTAAAGATAGAATTCAAGCCAGGCTGCCCTCAGGGAGGGTTATAAACTAAACATTTCGTTGTCTCTCTAAGAAGTAAAAACGTTTGGTGATATTTTGGAGGAGGGGTACAAATTTTTTGGCAAAAAAACTAACCATGGAAAAAGCGGTATGATCTTGTCTCGTTCGAAGGGTCTTATGAGCTCAATTCAATACAAATCAAAGTCATAAAGTTGGAAATTTTTGGAAAATAGAGCTTGAAGTCACTGAGTAATTTTACTCAGTAACTTATAAACTGATACCCTTGCTAGAAACCTTGGCTTGTTTTGAAAGACACAATCTGGTACTGTGTACATTTAAAGAAGCCCATCGATTGCTTTTTCTCTTAACTCTTTATACTGAAAAAAAATACTGATTATACAACAAAATATGCGTCTCCTCTCTCAATTTTTAGGGATAGATAATTTAGGGTGGCACAATAGCGCTGCCTAAGTAGAGTGCAAATTGGGCTTTATGCACTATTTTTTTTCCAGCGGTACTTTGTATTCAAGAACTTTTCGTAAAAACTTTCGAGGGCGCTCATTCGATTTGGAATTGAAAATTCTAGTCATCTTTTCAAGACTCATGAGGGATTGCGAGGCAAGCAGTCCCCCTCCCACTCTCCTTTTTGCTCCAGTTACATCCGATATAAGTTCTAATATAGCTATTTTCCTCACCACAGTTACAAAGTACAATAACTATGCCTCTGAGGATGACAATTTATGTCTTTCATGCTTTCACGGCTTATTCTATAAAGCTTTCTACCGAAATAATTGGATCCCTAGAAGAAATTTCCAGAATACCTGGGAGCAGTGGTACATCCCCTCGAAAAAAAAACAATTCCTTAAATTCTCCAAACTTTGGCGCTTGCTAAGAAAATTTTCCAGTCCAACCCAATGTTCCCTAAAAAGGGGGCAAGCACAGCTACGTCTCAACCTTTCTTCCTCATGTCACTGTCAGTCACATGCACCATACACTAAAAACTCAGGTTAATAGACTTCTTTAAAGAAGAAAACCAAAACTGAATCTACTGGTCCTGAAGGTGTGATTAAAACTTATTTAGGAAACTGTCAGATTTACATTGGATATCCTGACCCTCATTTCATGTCCACAGAGGGCCTGCATTATTCAGAAGGGCTTCAAAGTATTTTGGCCATATTGCCTTTTTGAGAAGCATTCAATATTTCATTGTGGGTATTGTTTGTCAGGCAAAGATAATATCTGTAACCACAACTTAATTACCTGTATATGCCTCAAATGATGCATATTCGTTTAGTCTACGTTACCGTTAATTACTAAACTGCTAATGTTATTTTATAAACTTAAAACTCTTTTTAAAATACATAAACTGAGATCAAATTTTGGCATTAAACGGAACCTTGGCAATTATCAATTTCCATTATGAATTTTTGTCAGACTTGAGCAAACGCGGCCACCTTTCCGCGTGAAATCATCAATATAATGAATTTGTTCTTCTTCCAGTTGTTGCGACTATGAACTCCAAGTAATTATATTTGGGGGCTACTTTTATTGACTCACCTTTATAAGCAAATGAGAAATAATGGCGTCCGTCGGGCTTACTACTATGGAAGATGACAATCTTTATCTTGGATGCTTTTTGCTTCAGCTTCTTCGGTTTTAAGTAAGCTTCAGCTATAGTATTATTCAACTGAATTATATTCATTTATAGTAGCAGTTATTGCGAAAGGGAAGCAGTTTTTATCCTTGGTTTCTTAAACCACTAAGAGCATTAAGATAAAGCTTTCAGGGAATGTGGAAGGGATTGTTGAACTAACTCAAACACACTATGCGCATGCAGGTTTTCAAAAAAAAGGCATTTCATTAATATTTTATGAACAACTTGGAGCAGTGGCTCCCAACAGATTTTGGGTTATGCCCCGCGTACTATTACTACTATCAACTCACTGCAGCACCAAGCCTCCCGAGGCCAACCCAGCTCCGCATACTCCTCTTCCATCCCAATCTATTCAAAGCATTCCTCTTTACACCCTCCCAGGAAGTTCCCAATTCCTTGTAATCTTTCTTTATGACATCCTCCCATCCCAGACAAGGACGAACTGCTTTCCGTTTAGTCCTTGACCGAAAAGGACAATCTTTAGCAATCTGTCATCCTTCATCCGCAGAACGTGCCCTAGTCGTATCAACCTTTCCTTCATTACAGCCCTAGAAAGCGGGATTGAAAAACATTTTTCGTACAGCCTACTGTTTGTAATACGATCAGTTAGCCGGGTACCCAGAACAATCCGTCGGCAATTTCTTTGGAAAACATAGGCATCTCTAAGATTCTGAGGCCCCTTAATATTTTAATTTCACTACTCAATTTTCAAGCGTATCCTATTAACCTGAAGGAAGCCTAGAAGACATTAACTTTGTATCTTTTTTTGAGTCGTTTTCTTGGCATAGTTTATACTGATTTTTTAGCATAAAATTAGCAATCTATACTATTTGTATTAAATGTTTATCTACATAAAGTACTTGTTATACAATGCATTACGCTACGGCAATGCTACCATGTATCTTTTTTACTCTTGAAATGCATATGAATTGACGGCACTCACGTGATTTTTTTTTTTCAAAATTAAAGCTCTAAGTATTGTCAGCCGAAAGGCGAACGTCCTACAAATGATCAACTAAAATATGCCCCACTGATGGGGCCTTTATCTTGAGGATTTTTGAACCGCTGGTAAGTTTTAAATTTGGTTTTCAATTAATATTCATTTGAACATCAGTGAAGTATAAAAGGTGTGATACAGCGCGATTCTTATCACAAGGCATGTAAGCTTAATAAAATTAGCTTAAGGAGAAAAAACGATAATTATCTACTACCAACAACTGTCCCTCAACAAAGACGACGGCCACGCAAAACAAACATAATGAGTAAGTTCAATACTTTGCAGTGTATCGACAACCGGTTTAAAACTAGGTTTGTAGGGAACGTGTTCCGATTTTTAAAGGCTGAGCAACATGTCTTTTTTTTACTGCTTTTCTTGATTTCAAAATTTTCTTGATTACCATCTCTACACATTTATTTCAAAATCGACATTCCAGTGATTTGACTCCCAAAGAGGAATTACTACCCCCGCTATTTTATACAGTATGTCCCCTTTCCCTCGCGTTTTAAATGATATATAAATCACTGTGAAAACTTAGAAAGCTACGAAACATGCTTTGATAAGCAACCCTTTTGATACTAATTCTATCAGCTGTCTTTCCCATTCTTTAACGATGTCGCTTAAAGAACCTTTGCCAGAGCGATTCATACTAAATGCCTATATATAATTACTCTATTCAGACAGTTTGTCTTTTGTCTGTATTTGACGCTAATTGATAGATTATCGCCTATACGGAAAGTAGCATTTACATGGCGATAGAAATGTTTTCCGGTCTATTTAATAATTTATGTTATTGAAAGGATTTCCTCTGACAAGTTTATCTTGAGCTGGCTTAAGCGATACTACTGAGACGAGAAGCATTAAAAAATTCCCCTATTAGAAAAGTAGCTAAAACTGATTAGTATTAATATATGAGGAATTCTCTTTTTTTACTTTCTTTGCATCTTTGATTATTATTTGGGTCATTGATGGATACTTTTTTTAAGCAGCTCGGATTTTTTTTTTTTTAATAATTCTCCCTTGATGCCATAAAACGAAGAATTCAGAAACGGGTGTTCAATTTTCCACAAATTTTCCATCCCTTAATTCTATAAGCAGGGTCTCTGTCCGCTGACCACGTATCTCCGTATATGGGGTCAATCCCCTAACTAAACACTCCGATCAGGGTGGCCGCAACCTCATGTGGTGGGTGGAGCCCACCCTGGGAATCTCTGTACCTAGGTTTAATGTAACTCTAATATGATTCCAGGCCTAGGGTCGGTTGGGCTAGTGACCCTCCACCCGAAAATTAAGTGCTGCTAAAGGTGACAACATAGCTTCTAACCCAGACCCCTTTTTAAGATCTCTACCATCGTGCGTCAACGGACATGCTGACGACGCCAGAAAGACTGACAGACTAAGCCTTATGGACCAAAGGGGGCTACGGACAGCCACCTGGAATGTCTTGACTTTGAATACACCTGCCTCAAAGAACCCACTTTCCAAAAAAATTTACTAGAATAGAATAAAGTGCCGATTGCGGGTCTTACAGAAACCCGTCTTACCAGAAGCGTAGAAGAGCGAATAGGCAACAGTGACCCGTTGCTCTGGTCTAGAGGAAGCACGAGAAGGAATTGCGTTGGCCTTGCGCTAAACATCCGTGCAAGAAAGGCCTTACTTTTACAAGAAGCCATATCTGACAGATTAATGAAGGCCTGCTTTGGACACAAGCATGGCAAGATGACTGTCATGGCATGCTATGCCCCGACCAACGATTCTGATGATGTGACTAAGGAGGATTTCTACTCTGCTTTGTTCATATGCCCTACGACAGTGCCCCCCTGATGATATAACTGTTCACCTCGGTGTATTCAATGCGACAGTGTGCGATGATATGGATGTATGGCACGGCACAATTGGTCCTGCATCCCCCGACCCACTTAAGCTTTGCATACTTAAATTGTGCCGATATCACGACCTTTGCATTGCAACGAACTACTTTCAAGGTAAAACTATCCACCAGTATACGTGGTATCGTAAAGATGGTCACACAAAGAAAATGATTGACTACGTCATTGTTTCCAAGCTCTGGAGATCATCAGTTAAAAATTGCAGAACTTACAGACCAGCAGAGCTCAGATTTGTGTGTGCCGATTTCTGGCTTCGCCTGCGCAACGATCGGAAAGAAAACCCGTCACTGCAGATATTGGGAAACTAAAGGAGCCAGATACTCGCCAAAAGAACAGTGTTGAAATATCGAATCGCTTCGAACTCCTTTGCAAGAGGAGTTACCCAAAGAAATCGTGGCTAACTGATGAAACACTGCAAATCATTGAGCAAAGATGGAGAGCAAGACTTCTTGGAGACAAGACGACATATCAGAGTTTCAATGGAGTGCAGAACAGACTCATTCACCTGCACAGAACCCAGTTTTTTGCAAGGAAAGCCGATTAAATCGAACTAGCTGCATAGAAGAAAGACATGGGTAGCCCATTCAAGCATATCTGAGACCTAACGCAAATTAAAACTCCCGCCTTGGGCTTCGTTCTGTCCACGGATGGGAAACTTATTTCTGATGAAGGTTCTTATTTTGAGGGTCGGAAGGACTATTTCTATTTACTTCTCAACAATAATAGCCCGCCTGTGCCTCCTAATGATAGTCCCAGCCAACTTAGCAGTCAAAGACCTGGAACAGATGCTACTCCAGACGAGCCTTTTCAACCCTCAGAAATTGAATATGCAGTAAAAAGGCTCGAGAATAATGAAGCTGCTCGTATATGTTGCTTAAGCTCAGAGCTGCTAAAATATGGAAGTCCTGCAATGCTCCTGTTTCTCCACACCCTGTTCTCTACAATCTGGCAAACAAATATAATTCCCGAGGATTGGTGGAATGGTGTCATCATCCTCTTATGGAAGAGGAAAGGCTCAAGAAGCGACTGCTCCAACTATCGGGGAATAACCCTACTGTCAGTCCCCGGCAAACTATTTTCAATGGTCCCTGCTGGATCGATGTCGGAATATAATTCGAAAAATCCGGCGACGGGAAAAGGCTGTTTTTATGTCGGACCGTTCAACCATCGAGCAAATTTTCATGATTCGGCAATTAGTAGAGAAGACCATAGAGCTCCATTAGAAAGCATTTATTGTCTTCGTCGACTTCTGTTATGTATTTGACTCAGTCGATCAAGAAGTTCTTTTTGCGGAATCTAGAGTTGACTGGCCTAGCCGCGAAATATTGCAGACTTCTCAAGGTGCTGCTCCACTGGGCGGAGAACTGTGTACAAGCAAACGGATTGCGTAGCTCTTTCTTTCAAATCATGACAGGAGTGCGCCAAGGATATGCAGTTGCCCAAAAGCTCTTAAGTGTCATCGTAGACTATATTCTGACAAAACCACTTCACGGCTCAGCTTTGGGCAAAAATTCAAAGATCGTGCCATCACGGATGCAGATTTTGCTGAGGACTTGGCCATTCTGGTGGACTCCATGGAGCAGCTGCTGGAAGCACTCCAAATTCTACGGCTGCCAAAGTAGGACTGAATATAAACTAGAACAAAACTAAAATTATAGCCATAGACCCGTCTTCTTCTACTGTTAACTCTCCAGTTAGCCTGGACAGCAACACTGCCATCGAAGTTGTTCAAGATTTCACCTACCTGGGCTCCATAATTTCTACAGATGGTTCACTTCTCCCTGAGCTGCAAGCTAGATTATCCAAAGCGTCTTCTACAATGGGCAGACTGAACTGTCACCTCTGGCGAAAACCAAACATTAATCATACAACGAAATCACAGATCTTCAACACCCTTGTCGGCCCTGTGATGCTTTACGGAGCTGAGACAGACCGTGCGAAGCGCAAATGCTCGCCATGGACCGAAGTGGATGAAGGAGGCAGTCGTCACTCTCTATGCCAAGCAACGCCCCACAGGAAACATAAGTAGTAGTAAGTAATCATAATTTAAACAATTTAGTAATAATAATAATAATAACAAGCCTTTGATAATCTCACCCCAAAATTCATGCAAGGATAGATTCTTAAATTTAAGAGTTTGTCAACATTATTAACCAGCTTTTATTCTAATATTTATTCTTTTAGACTTAAAATCAGTCACCAAAAGGATCCCTGGTACTAATGTTATTCAGCAATTGTCACTAGTTGCAAACAAATCAATTGCTACCAACCAGTAGTTGCTACAGAATGTTAAAATTTTTACGAAATCACCAGTTGTTCCCAACTATCAAAACACTCTAATTATCAAACTAGAGAAAGATAGTGGAATATAATCGGTCAGTTGTTTTATTTATGGTTATTCCTTATTTTACCTAACTTAGAAGTTGAACTGCAAAAAAATACTACATTTGACAACTGAGGACAAGGGCTAAGCAAGACGGAAAAGGTTCATTGCAACTGAATCCTCTTTTAAGTGAACCCTTTTAAATGAGCTAGTTTTAGCTAATTTTGTAGATAGACGTTTCATAAACTGCGAAGCAATGATTTTTCTGGTGTCCAAATGAAAATAAATAGCCTCTATCATTAACGAATCAGCTTTGTATTTGAATAAGTTTTTTTCACTTGGTATTTTTCTCAGAACTTTTTTTTTACACTTGCATAGGTGAATAGGGAAAGAAAATATTCAAGAAAGGGATTTGAAACACTAACAGAAGGATTTTTGATCATAGAGGTTTCACTGGTAGATCGTTTATAATTTCAACCCTTTAAACTCCAGAAATAAGAATAAAATTGTATTTTGGTTGTGTAATTTTACAATAGTGTTGTACTAGCGAAATTATAAAATACGCGTAAATGTGAATGTTAGCTTTCAAAAAATTTTACACAGCTCTCTACAACATTTTAGGTGCTCTATTAGCACAGGATGAATAAAACAGAGGAAGGGAGACTTATCAGCGTTTCCAACTTATTTTAAATATTCCTAAAAAATCTTCCGTTACAAATCTTTACTATTAGGATAACTTTAAATTAAAGCTATCATTCCAGGACAGGTTCTGATTTTTTCTGTAAATAGGGTTCAGGTATTACTGTGACGACGACCGTTAAGTGTGTTGAGGCCCTGGGGATAAAAAGCTTTGTTAATTTTCAAATATATAGGACAGAAGGATAAATTGTGGTTTTTTTGGAGAAATGGGCTGAGTAACATCTTAGCTGAATGCAGCTGATTTGAACGGAGGCTGGGTCAGAAAGGTTCGGGTTAAACGGGGCTTGAGTTGAATGATTATTGTGTTAAATTCACGTTTTATTGCACGGAAGTTGAGTTGAATGGGGATTGAAATAAATAGGGACAGAGTTGCACGTGGGTGGAGTTTTTGAACGAAGAAGTTGAGTTGAACGAGGGTTGATTTGAGTGTGTTTGAGTTGGATGGATATTGAATTGAGCGAGAGTTGATTTCTATTGAAGTTGTGCTAAATGAGGACTCAGTTAGATGTTGATTTTAGTCGTACCAGTGTTCAGTTAAGCAGTGGTTGAGTTGCACGAGGGTTTAGTATTACGGGTTCAGTTGAACAGAATTTACGGGCTTCAGTCGAACGGAGTTAGGTTTAATGAGGCTTCTGTTCAACGGGGTTGGAGTTGCAAGAAGGCCTAGGTAACAGGGGTTCAGTTGCACGAGGGTTCAGTTAAGTAATGTCGATATACACGAAGGTTCAGTTGCACAGGAGCTTAGTTGAATGGGGATTCAGTAACACGGGGGTTCAGTTGCACCTGAATTTAGACGCGACTCAGGTTCAGTTACACGCGCACCGACGGGAATTAGTGACAGTCGCGTCGGTATTTTCATATATTTTCTTTCATTTTCATCTTGTTATCTTTTTGATATGTATTATATTGATTTATTAAACTTAGATAGCGAGGCAGCAAAACCACGGCACTTCAATTCCGTATTTTACCGATTCATTTTTACTTAACAAACCCCCAACGATATTCGTGGGGAAACCCTCTTTCTCCCATTTTCGACACCTCTTCTAGTTGATAATCCTTGTTCTTGGGTCCGTTGCCAAGTTGACTTTTTTTGTAGCCTTCCTCTTTGGTTTTTGTTTGTAGGCAGTTCAATGGTTCTGGGTAAATGATAAGATATTGCTCCGTAGTTAGATTACTTACTCCGTATATTTTATGAACTTATTAATTCAGTAAGCCCTTTTTAGCTTAAGAATTGTAAACTATTTCAACACTCTGAACTATTGAACTATTGAATTAATTGAACCAGCGTGATGCCTGTTACCAGTGACGATAATCCTGTCCTTGTTTATTCGCCGGTATTGAATTTGGTACAGAGCAATTTGCTAATTGGAGCAGAGGATGACGTGATTAAAAGGCATGGAGTGGAGTTTTTTTTTGCTCTAATTCGGTCAAGGTGGCAAAGACGTTATTGTGGCAGCTTTGTCCGGGTCATGAAGATTGCCCTATTCGGAAGGGAAATAATGCATTGGTTAGCCATTTCAGCGACATAATTACTTTATTAAAATCTCTTGACGAGACCGACACTGATGTTCCGACATTCGTCATAAAGCGTCCTACGGAAGTACCCTGCCTCCCTGCCACTGCCTACACCTCTTTATTCTCAAAATTTAATGAGCTCCATCAAGTTGTTTTGGGAATGTCTTCAAAACTTGACAATTATGAACTGAGCTTCCCCATATTACCCAAGCCGGCTTCAGTGCTAGATTCGCATGCAACAGTTATCGTCTCAAAGGTGCCGGACGCCTTATCTGACCCTCTTAAGCGAAAAGCTGCTATAGACCAAATTACTGGACATGAATTAGTACGTAGCGTAAAGCCCATCAATGACAAGTGGTATATTAATATGGAAAAGTCTGCTACGGAGGACTTCTGCTCGTCAATCCAGAACACAATCTCCGGTACTACAACAAAAGTGGTTTCCAAGCGGTATTTTGGTATATCATGTAATATTCCTACCGACGTTGACATTACGGTACTCGGTAGCCAACACGGTATCAAAGATGCTAAGAGATTGGGCCTATTTAAGTCTGTGAAAATCAAGTTTTCGGATTCTTTTGCGCAGTCTACGTTTTTCAAGCATGGCCTCAGAGTGGGCTATGAAATTTTTCCTGTTTACGAGTTTTAAGGACCTACCCACATGCTGTTTTAAATGCCGATCACTAGACCATCTACAGTACTCCTGTCCCAGTGTTCTCCCGAAATGTGCTCGTTGTGGAGGGCCACACATATCAACAAAAGATGAACCATGCATTGGGGATCCCAATTGCGCCAATTGCGGCCGAAAACACCCTTCCTATAGCTTTTCCTGCCCCGTTATTAAGAATCGAATAAAGTGCAAATCCACCTTTCAATCATGAGTGCATCAATCTCAGTTATTTCGTTCAATATAAATGGCACCAAAGATAAGGATTTTGTTATTGATGAGTTGTACGGTTCCTACGATTTGGTATGTCTCCAGGAGCATCTTCTCACTGCTTCAAGTTTGAATTTTTTGCGTCGAAGTCAGCATCATACTGCGTTCCTGAGTCCAGCAAAAGCTACTGGTGGTCGCCCTTCCGGTGGACTAGCCTGTTTCTTTAAACGGGACATTCATCTACCCTCCCCAGTACTCTTCTACTCCGACGAATGTTTTTTGGCTTTGCGTGTCGGCAGTATTGTATTTATAAACTCTTATCTCCCATATGAAGGATACTCGATCAGATCCTTAACTAAATTTGGAAAGGCGTATGGTCTGCTTAAGAATCTTGTGAATCAGGTACTGTTAAACTCTCTACAGTATATAATAATTGGGGACCTAAATACTGACATTAATCGATCATCTGTGAGAAGTGAATTGCTTTTAGAGTGTCTTCCTTCGTACCACATTGTGCCCAAACCCCACAATTTTTCATATGTTCATCATTCTGGAAGCACGAGTGATATTGACCATATTATTTGCTCGCCTGATATTATCTCTTCTTCTGCTTCTGTTCATGTTAACGAGCAAGATACTGACCACATGCCAATTTCAGCAACATTTACAATGGATATTGATCTATCGGAAACCAATTGCTCGCGAGAAAAATCGAAGTGGTTTGAAAAAAGTAATTGGAGCAAAGCCAATATACCGCACTATATCTCTACCTTGACAACCCTTCTTTCTACCATACGCGTTCCATATCATCTTCTTCAGCGCAAGGTACCTACGAATGGTAAAGCCGATATTGACTGTTATTATAACCAACTTGTGATGTGTATGAAAAGGGCAGAAGAAGTTGCCGTACCTTGACAACGTATTCGTAAAAGAACACAAAAACCTATCTGGTCAATGGACCCTTGTTTAAAGTCGATAAAAAATAAAGCAAAATTATGGCTACAGATATGGAATGAATGTGGTCGGCCAAATTCTGGGTGTGTCGCTGATATCAAATGTAAAACTAAAACCAATTATAAACGTTATCTGAGGTCGGCACGTTACCGCGGTATGGATTTCCCTGTAAGTAGGGAGGATTGGCGAAAAGTGATCAATTCTGACAAGATAAATGATGAAACTATGACAAGTAATTGCCTTCCACCTTCAGCTTGGTATAAACATTATTCTTCGATTTTTTCAGTGATTAATTATACAGTGCATTCTGTATATACTCGCCTTCTTACCCCCCTCTTTAGTACAACGTTTTCGCAATGCCATATAGTGCCCATATCTTTTTCTTCCGTAATTAATGCTGTTAAAAGTTTAAAATCTGATTCAATAGATAAGGATGGTATTTCTAAGATGCATATGCCGATTGAATGCACCCCCCTTATATCTCACTTTCAGCTTCTTTTTCAAATGTGTCTATGTACTTCATACGTACCTGAGAGTCTTCTGTGTGGCACTGTTTCGTCAATTTTAAAAAGGGGAAAGTCACCGACTGATTGTTCTTGCTATCGACCTATTACTGTATCTTGTAATATTAGTAACGTTTTTGAGTATATCCTTCTACCATTTTTGACTAGTAATATTATTGAGGATGAGAACCAATTTGGTTTTCGAAGTGGGGTGGGTTGTTGCACGCGTTTGATAGTGTGGTCCATGGTCAGCTCATTTTTTCCTTGTATAATTCTGGGGTCAATCTCTCTGTTATAATGCTTCTTAGGTTTTGGTATTCAAATTCGTTTCTTCAATTAAGATCTGCACCAGACACTATTATAAGAATGCGAAGAGGAGTTAGGCAGGGTGGTGTTCTGTCCCCTACGCTTTTTAAGATTTGTATTTCTAGTGTTCTGGCTAAGATTTCAGGTACATACCTTTCTGGTCTTGCGGATGTTTCTTATCTTGCGTATGCTGACGACTTGCTTCTGATTAGCCGTTCCATAAAGGGTCTTTCCAAAACGGTCTCTATAGTTTCTGATGCTTTCTCTGATATTGGGCTTTCAATTAATATAGATAAATGTGAGTTTCTTCCCTATAACTGTACTACTGCTACTCCCCTTCACTGTAATAACTTCACTATCCCTCTTGTTGATTGTATTCGTTGGCTTGGTATCTCTATTACTAACAATCTTTCAAGCCTACGTCAGCGTACTGTTTGTGATATAAGTAAAAAGATTCAGATTGGTTATGCAAAAATTATTGCAAATAGAGGGAAGTATAATAGACGTGCGCTGGCTAAACTTTATTCTACTTTCTGTGATCATTCTGTCCTTTATGCTTCAGGTCTTTTCCCCCTTCTTAATAATGGTAATTTAAAAAGAATTCGGATAAATTATTTCAAATTTTGCAAATTTCTTCTGTATATTCCACCTTGGACAAAAAACCGGACTCTTGTTAAAAAATTTTCAGTTCCTGATATAACTTTAAAGTTGGAGATTCTTCACAGACAACTCTCCAGTACAGCTTCTGCGCGCCTATCCCCTCACCAACGTCTAATCCATTTTTTTCGTTGACTTTGTGTGTGTATTTATTTTTCTCTTTGTGTTTTTTTGAATTCCATTTTTGTGTGTATTATTTAATTTTTTGTATTAACGTAAAAAATTTCTATTGTCATTACTTTTCATTTTTTGTATGTTTTGCTTTTTGTGTGTATTTAATTGTTTGTACTCCACATTTTAATACTTTTATAGTGTTGTTGTGGGTAAGAAATAAATTATTATTATTATTATTAGAAAAAAAAGAATAAAGAGAAGAGACAAGTTTAGTACATCATATATATTTTGACCGTCTTCACATCTTGAATTAAGTATCGGAGAATATTTTTAACTACAATCTTAAGAATTTATAGTCTGCCATCCAAGCACCAGCAATAATAAAAAGAACCCGGCTACACAGAATAACAGTACAGTTTCCTTGAGCCCCTCAATGCAAATGTGCTACAGGTAAATGGTCTACTTTGACTATTGATAAGTCAGGCCCTGGCAAGAAAGTATCTAAATTTTCATAGATATTTTTCTCAGACGTTTCATAATGCCATGATTTTGGTCTAGACCCAGATTATCGTTTGTCAAAGTTACCTAATCTAAAGAGGAAGGAAGGTGTATTAAAAATCTGTATTTGAACCCAGAGATATGGCATTTCCCACTTTAAAAATGGATCTTTTACATGATTAGAACGTCAGACTTTACCAAATTTTACTTTAACCTTATACACTCGTCATGTGAAAAAAATTATGGCGGTGTTCCATGAAACATATCCAACTTTAGCGCGTTGGGTTATGACTAATTGTTTTGTCTTTTGTAAATTAAATTTCTATTCCAATTAACCTTGAGACGTAATTATTGTCTCTAATAGGCTCTTCTAATTATGTGATCTCATTCTATTATAGCATAATACATATTCAACATCTATCATGCATTTTGTACATGTAGCTCTTCCTTTACTCTTTCCCAGTATCATAAACTTTAATAACATCAGCTTTTCTTTCCTTTGTATGCTTGAATAGAAAAAAACTCCAATAAATCACTTAAAAGTCAGACGTTTAATCTTTTCCATTAAAAAGCTTTGAATTCCTTTGAAAAAATAGTTCTTCCTTTCAACCCGTTAGGATGTCCCTCTTTTAACGTGAAAAAATAAAAATGAAAAATAAGATGTCGCACGCCAGGATTTTGATTATAAAATTCCTATGTCAAGATTACCGTTTCCTGGTTGTCGAAAATAGCGTTCATGGAGGATTTATTTCCATCGAAGCTTCAAAAAACTAAATTCTATTTTAATTTATCCTGACATTTCATGGCACCATTATTTAAGAAACTGAATGGTCCTAATACTGGTGTCTAAGAAAATTAAGTAGTTACTTTCATACTAATGATTGGCTGCTTACACCATAGGCGAGATAATGAAATTAATTTTTGTTATAAGTACAAACAGGCAACACTCGTTCTAAATGGTCGACAATTCTCTTTTTCTGTTATTCTTCGCTTTATTGCAAGCCCCTAGTAAAATATAAATTTGGCATTTCAGTTCTAAACTTAAAATAGATTATCAAAGACTATCTCGACTAAAAAGACTATTGAAGCCTATCAAATAGTTTTTGGTAAAAAACAATTGGCTTGTTATGCTTATTCTAAATATATAAGACTCGTTAAGTTTAGTGTTGCATGCCTAAGACATGATCCTGATAAAATTTGTCTTATTTTCAAAAAATGGGGGAAACACCCCCTAAACGTAAAAGAATCTTAGCGAAAATCTTACCCCAAGATTGAGCGTATCAGGGAGCACTACTGTTATGGTTTCGAGCTTCTACATACAAAAATGTTGAATTTGTTATTTCGTGGATCTCGGATAAGCGTTTATTTGTTTTTATTTTTGCTGTTTTTCAGGGGTCATCATAACGAACTAAATGCCCTTGAAGATTGGCAGATGTCTTGTTCGAATCGAAATTAAAAGTTCTAGTGCTGTTTTTAAGTGACCAAAAATATTGGCTGTCAGCTAGCCACCCTCAACCTTACTTCTCTCCCCAGAATTCGTCAGACAAAAATTTTGAGATAGCCATTTTTTTAACGTAGCTCAAAGATAAATATCTAAACTTTTTTGTGATGATATTAACCTAGTCCCTAGTCCCATAGTCTATTAGGAAAGGGCTGTAAGTTACGCTATTATAGTCATATGAGGGAAATCATACTGAATGAATGGTTTTAGAAATCAGCAGAGGGATGGTTCGAACAAAAGTTAAAAGTTCCAGGACCTTTTTTAGGTCACCAAAAAGGTTGGAGGGCAGTCAGCCCAATCCCTAGGCCCTCTTCCCCAGAGTCACCCGATAGAAATTTTGAGATAACCATTTGTTCAGAATAGTTGTTTGGTAAAATAGATATGTCCTTGAGGATAGCATGACTCCCCAGAGCCCCTGGGGAAAGGGTTGTATGTTGTGAAGTATGCCGGTATTGTTAACCTATAGTATCCGTAACCGTAATGAACATTTCGTAGCCTTGTGGTTGAATGTTCACCTGGAAATCGAGAGATTATCAGTTGAAAATCCCGATTATTCTCTACCTTTTTGTGAAAAAAAAAGAGTTATGACTTGAATTTTGACAAAAAATAATACATTTTGGCGGATGTTGAACTAAAGAAAAACAAACAATGAGCATATGGACTATCAAAAAGGTGACAAAACAATATCTGAAGAACAACTTATATTATTAGGTTTAAACCTTTAATGGTAGGTTGTGGTGGTTTTTGAACTAGCCAAAAGTTCATACTTTTAATACTACCACTGCAGTTACTGTAACTAATGGTGCGAAGAGTATTAAGGTAAAACGTTTAGGGAATGTTTAGAAGAAGTTTCAATTAAATGAAAAACTTATGCATGCAGGTTTTCAAAGGAGTATATAAGCAAAACCATAGTCAGCAACACTCTATGATAGCTAGAAATACCATTGAAACTTTTAAAGGAGTTAACTTAAATCAAAATCAGAAGTTCTGGTGCCGTTTTTAAGATTAAAAGGAGATTAGAAGGCAAGGAGCCCTTTTCTCATGCCCATTCATTTTTCAATGATATTCAGGCAAAATTTTGATGCAGCAACTATACCTTTAGGTATATTGGACTTGTCAACCCTTTACAATTATGCGATTGGTCCCTTATACTTTAAAACTAAATGTTGCTTTAATCTAAATCAAAAGGCATTTTGCTTATGGTTGCCAATAAGACACCTTAACAATGTATTGAGAACGACTGCGGGTATTTAGTTGAAACTTTTGGGGCTACTACTATTACGACGTATACTCTTACAATTTAAATAAATAAAAAATTATAAGTGTATCCAAGTGGTCAAAGAGCTTAGATAGAATCTTCTGGGAAAGATATTAAGTTTTATTTTTCAGGTCAACTTCAGGAGTTATAAAATTAAATTAAAAAAAAAATACTGTTTGTGTAAGGATTAAGAATCGTTGAAGAAGTTTCTCCAACATACAAATATCAGCTCAAATTATAGATTCTTATAGAAAAAAAAATCTAAAGATATAAAATATAATATTTATTCCGTGAAAAAGCCTATGTCAATAAATAGCAAACAGAAATTATTTTAAAAACTTTTTCCACAAAACAGATATTTCAAAAAAAAGTAAAGAGCTCCATTAAGCCAAAAATAAGCAGAAATAAAGTCAAATAGTCTTCCAAGCCTAAAACTACAACAAACCAATGCCTATAAATAAATGAAACACAAAACGAACAGAGGTTACAATAAATAGCCACGTCAAACTCAAAACGAGCAAAACTTAACATGAGTATGGCTGATGATCCCCTTGCCTTCTCAAGACATATTTTGCGCTATACTGAAAACAAAATACATTTTAAATCTTTTCGCTTTTATGTTTGATAAATAAAAAATATCAAAACTTTAAGGAACAAATATCAGTATGTGTCAATTAAGCGGACAATCCACGGTCATTTGTTGTTGTTTTTTTTTCAGCAAAGGGCAGATTATTTTCTGGTCTTGAGAAGGTATGTGGGTTATCAGCCCTACACACGTTAATTTTTGTCCGTTTCGAGTTTGAATCGGCTATTTATTGTAATTTAAGTTTGTCTCGAGTTTCATTTATTTATTGATAGTGATTTCTGGTAGTTTTACGTTTGGAAGACTATTTGACTCTATTGATGCTCATTTTTGGCTTAATGGAGCTCTTTACTTTTCTTTGAAAAACTTGTTTTGTGGAAATAGTTTTTAAAATTAGTATCATACAATATTAGTACCCTAAAACCTTTCCTGTATCACTAACTGAGGCCTAATTCTTATCTTGAAATGATCCAAGTCTGGTTCTTGACATGGCATTAAAATATATTACTGTTTGATATATCTTACTTAATTTAATTAAAATATCTTAATTATTATTAAGAAAATATTATTATATATTATATATTAAATTATATATTAGATATAATTGTTAATAATGATTAAACTAATAATAATAACTTAATTATTAAATTAATAAACTTAATTATATATTAAATATAATTTATTTAAACTAATAAACATCTTACTGTCTACTATGATTAAAATACTATATTTCATTCTGTCTCCCTAAATTTTCCATATGCAAGTTAATTTTATTCCCTTTTCTCCTCTACCAAGCTTGAAACGCTTTTGCAAATATTCCTTTATTCTTTTTTTCATAAGATACCTTCTATATTCCAAAATGAAACCATCTTCCTAAATTTATTTAATCTTTTCTCCGCATTTGCTAACTCTAACTGTAGATCTATATCCAACTGTTCTTGGAATGCATTCCCAAATTCTCTTCTTGGAGTCCGTCGACGTTATATTTGTCCAGACGTCAGTCACCTTCCTGAATTTAAGGTCCTCATCCTGAAAACAGCCCCCCTGTATTATCTAGTGCCCTGCATGGATCTTGTCAGTCTTCAACTTACAACAGTATAATAAATAAGATTAAACGTCATTGCTGTCATTAGAGTAACATTAAACGTATGGGGTTTTTTCATGACCAAATTTCGTATTGTTTATACTAGACTATTGTTCAAGCAAATTGTAGCAGTTTGTTACTTTTGCCCATTAGCCCCTTTAAAATTCCCCTTTCCCACCATATACCGGATCTATACACTACCGGATTACTGCAGATCAATCCTCTATACTTTCATGACCAAATCTTCTATTGTTAATACTAGAATATTGTTCTTGCAAATTGTAGCAGCCTGTTACTGTTGCCCATTAGCCCCTTTGAAATTCCCCTTTCCCACCATATTCCTTTTGCTTAACTATAGCTACATATTGAACAAAATCCATACACCAGTCGGCATACGGACAGATTAATTCTCTATACACTACCGGTTTTTATCACCATTGTCAAAAATATTAGGGAGATATCTGCAAATTAAATTTCTTTTTTTTTAATTACTATGGATTTGAGTTTCTGAAGCAATTATATTTTTGTAAGTAAGCTATGACTTAGAAGAAATAATTTTATCTTCAGCTTGGAATGAGATTCTAAGACAGAACAATTTTCTGCTTTGTCCCTATTTCCAAACGTATCACAACTCATTGCACGGACAATTAAACCGGGGAAAGACTTCCAAAATCACTGAATTGTGCATTGAATGATTATTTGCTACTGATATTCCACAAGCATTTTCTATCCTTTATCTATAACCGGAGACTGGTAACCGGAGATAATGGTAGAAAATAAAAATAAAAATTTGCTCGCAAGCCGCTAAAATTAAGGCTCACGCTCTTTCTTCTATTGTTTTCTGTTACAATAATCAAAGGATGAGTGTCATCCCCGAAGCATTGTTATATTAATTTTAAACTTGAATGTAAAAAGAGGAGCTGAAGGAGGAAGTAGAGACCCTCCTTCCCATGTAAGAGTCTTGGGTCAAACAGCTCGTATAACAAACTATAAGTAAAGAACAATTCTTGTCAATTGAGATCGGAGGTCAAAGAAGTTTTGATTACAACACTTACATCAACAGAATATTTTATTCACAATTCTGAATATACATATCATATAAATTTCGGAGTTACAGCACATAAAAATGTATGTAATTTTAGAAACAGAAATTAAGTTTCCACAAGAAGGGGTGACATATTAATGGGAATCTATGCAATTAAATTCGACATGCATGCCAGACCTAATGGCATTATCTGCAAAAGGTGAAATTTTCCTTTTTTCTGTGAATTGAACTATCATTTTCATTTCATTTAATTTCTTTTCCTTATAATTTATTCATAAGAAAACAAGAATTTTATATTTTGAAGACGCACAGGTTGTCAAAAGAGTGTATCTGCAATATATTGGTTCTGGCTAACGACACAAATTTTAAACTGCTGGCAAATATTGATGGGGATGTTGAACTTAATCATAAGACAATAGATGCCTTCACTTTGAAGATTGCATCTGCAATGCATCAGGAATAACCAAGGGTATCAAGCAGGATCGCACATACATCCATGTTCTCAAAAGAGTGCGTTGGCAATGCATTAAAAAGGGCTTACGAAACTTTAAAGAACGTCGAGGGAGATATTCATCTAAACAAAACACGTAATATACATCCTTGTTGTCACAAGGATATATATGTGATATCCTGGGAACAGCTAAGAGTCGTTGAGACTTTTAGGGCTTGAGCAAAATCAAAAGACGCTATGTACATCCAGGTTGTCAAAAAAGTGCATTTACAACTTCTCGTAAACAAAGGGTATGAAACTGAAACTTTCAGAGCATGTTCAGAAGGATATTTGACTAAATAAAAAACATCACGTTTATCCAGGTTGACTATTCAATTTACTCAAATCAAACAGTTCGTGGTAACGAACTGTAGGAAGGAGCGATCCGGCTCAATAGTAAACGAAACTCTAAAAAACGGAATTTTGATACTAAAATATACATCAAAGGAATCGGCTTTTCATCCTGATTTTAAATATATAAGTTTTATCAAATTTAGGCCTTGTCATCAAAAGTTACGAGCCTGAGAAAATTTGCCTTATTTTAGAAAATAGGGGAAAATACCCCCTAAAAGACATGGAATCTTAACGAAAATCACACCATCGTATTCAGCGTATCAGAAAACCCTATAACAAAAATTTCAAGCTCCTATCTACAAAAATGTGGAATTTCGTATTTTTTTGCCAGAAGACAAATCACGGGTGCGTGTTTATTTGTTTGTTTGTTTGTTTTTTCCCAGGGGTCATCGTATCGACCAAGTGGTCCTAGAATGTCGTAAGAGGGCTCATTCTAACGGAAATGAAAAGTTCTAGTGCCCTTTATAAGTGACCAAAAAAATTGGAGGTCACCTACTTCCCCTCCCACGCTCATTTTTTCCCTAAAGTCAACGAATCAAAGTTTTGAGATAGTCATTTTGTTCCGCATAGTCAAAAACCGTAATAACCATGTCTTTAGGAATGACTTACTCCCCCACAGTCCCTGGGGGAGGGGCTGGAAGTTACAAACTTCGACCCGTGTTTACATATAATAATGGTAATTGGGAAGTGTACAGATGTTTTCAGGGGATATTTTTGGTTTTGGGGGTGGGGTTGAGGGTTAGGGGGCTACGTGGGAGGATCTTTCCTTGGAGAAATATGTCAAGGGGGAAAAGAAATTCAATGAAAAGGGCGCAGGATTTTCTAAAATTACTATAAAAAAACTATGAAAAAATAAACATGGAAAGGTTTATTCAATTGAAAGTAAGGAGTAGCATTGAAACTTAAAACGAACAGGGATCATTACGCATATGAAAGGTTCTAGAAATACTTTAGCATAAAGAGCGAGGTATTTAGGAGGAGATAAATACCTCGCTCTTTATGCTATAGTATTTTTAGTAATTTCATCTATTTACTCTACTGCGTTTCTGATTCAGGGGTCATTCTTGAGGAATTGGGACAAAACTTATGATTTAGCGTAAAGAGCGAGGTATTAACGAGGTTACAAACCCCCACATATACATAATAAAAATTTAAGAATATAAATTTTTTTACATAAGTTAATTCTTAAGTTACGTATATTTTTTACTTATAAAAATATTCGTTAAAAATTAAAGTTTATAGTTGCCCTTTTATGTAACCGAAAAATTGCAGGGCAACTAGGCCTCCTTCCCCACCCTTTATTTCTCAAAATCGTCTGATCAAAACTAACAGAAAGCCATTTAGCCAAAAAATATGCAAATTTCGTTTTAATAATTTATGAGTGAAGAGCCAAAATCAAGCATGCATTAATTCAAAAACGTTCAGAAAATACTTAAAAAAACTTGTTTTTTTAACTGAAAGGAGGTAGCGACATTAAAACTTAAAACGAACAGAAATTACTCCGTATATGGTTGTCACCTCCGCAATCCCTCGCTCTTTACGCTAAAGTTTGACTCTTTGCCACAATTCTGCTTTTTAAAACAATTAAAAGCTTTAGCGTAAAGAGCGAGGGATTGCGGAGGGGACAACCCATTTCATATATGGAGTAATTTCTGTTTGTTTTAAGTTTTAATGTCGCTCCTTACTTTCAGTTAAAAAATTAGTTTTTTTATGTAATAATAAAAAAAAATCACAACACCAATAATAATAGGGATCCTGGAAGCGAACTTGTTGAGGACCATAACAACAAAAAATTGAAAATGAAGAAGAAAAAAAAACAAAGAAAAGAGAAAACATGGGTAATTAAAGCAAATTGAATATGAATTTAGAGAATTATAATATCAAAATTTTTGTACATTGTTATACAGCGTACGAAAACTTGTGGATAGCTCGACACTGGAGGGTATTATATTCCACTGAAGTATAGATTTATGAATGGGGGATCGCTGGGTGGAACTAGAGACACACTTGGGGACAATGAAGGAACGATTGGATGAACAGAGACAGAGCCCTTCAGAATTATTACTATTAAAATAAGATAATAATTGGGGAGGAAGATTTTTATGGTAATTTTATTCGATGATAAAATTATTGAATAATTTTATTCAATTGAAAGTAAGGAGTAGCATTGAAACTTAAAACGAACAGAGATCATTACGCATATGAGGGATTCTAGAAATACTTTAGCATAAAGAGCGAGGTATTTAGGAGGAGATAAATACCTCGCTCTTTATGCTATAGTATTTTTAGTAATTTCATCTATTTACTCTACGGCCTTTCTGATTCAGGGGTCATTCTTTAAGAATTGGGACAAAACTTACGATTTAGCGTAAAGAGCGAGGTATTAACGAGGTTACAAACCCCCTCATATACATAAGAAAAATTTAAGAATATAAAATTTTGTTACATAAGCGAAATCTTAAGTTACGTGTATTTTTTACTAATAAAAATATTCGTTAAAAATTAAAATTTATAGTTGCCCTTTTATGTAACCGAAAAATTGCAGGGCAACTAGGCCTCCTTCCCCACCCCTTATTTCTCAAAATCGTCTGATCAAAACTAAGAGAAAGCCATTTAGCCAAAAAAGGAATTAATATGAAATTTTCATTTTAATAATTTATGTGTGGAGAGCCAAAATCAAACATGCATTAATTCAAAAACGTTCAGAAAATACATAAAAAAAAACTTGTGTTTTTAACTGAAAGTAAGTAGCGACATTAAAAATTAAGACGAAGAGAAATTATTCCGTATATGGTTGTCCCCTCCGCAATCCCTCGCTCTTTACGCTAAAGTTTGACTCTTTGCCACATTTCTGCTTTTTAAAACAATTAAAAGCTTTAGCGTAAAGAGCGAGGGATTGCAGAGGGGACAACCCATGTCATATACGGAGTAATTTCTGTTCGTTTTAAGTTTTAATGTCGCTCCTTACTTTCAGGTAAAAAAAACTAGTTTTTTTTTATGTGATAATAAAAAAAAACACAAAACCATTAATAATAAGGATCCTGGAAGCGAACTTGTTGAGGACCATAACAACAAAAAATTGAAAATGAAGAAGAGAAAAAACAAAGAAAAGAGACAACATGGGTAATTAAAGCAAATTGAATAAGAATTTAGAGAATTATAATATCAAAATTTTTGTACATTGTTATACAGAGTGCGAAAACATGTGGATAGCTCGACACTGGAGGGTATTATATTCCATTGAAGTATAGATTTATAAATGGGGGATCGCTGGGCGGAACTAGAGACACACTTGGGGATAATAAAGGAACGATTGGATGAACAGAGACGGAGCCCTCAAGAATTATTACTATTAAAATAAGATAGTAATTGGGGAGGAAGATTTTTATGGTAAGCGGAGTATGCAAGGTATAGATTTATTTTTTGATGATTTGTTCAAAAGGGGTAATATCAAAGTCTGAGTACAAGTCCTGGGTGGGATATAATTGGGGCGGCCGAAAAACTGCTTTGACGGCACGATTTTGGGCAGATTTTAATTTATTAGTAACTGAAGGATAAGTGCAGCCCCAAACAGATGCGCAGTATGAGATATGTGGGTAAATTAAAAAGTAATAAAGGGTGATAAGGATATCGAGAGGAAGAAAATAATTCACACGATTAATCATACTTACCTGTCGCAAGATTATGGCTCTGATGTAGGACATATGCGTTGCAAATGATAGGAAGGAGTCTATGTGGACACCCAGAAACTTGGCAACTTCGACCTGTGGGAGGAGATTGGTAGAATATTTTAGGCCAAGTGTTTGTTGAGCTTCATTTTTATGGCACTTGATAATAACCAAGTGACATATAGCAATCTCCAAATTCTGTCGGTCTGTCGGTCCCTGTTTTGCTACTCTAGGCCCTTCCAGGTAAGCTAGGACGATGAAATTTGGCAGGCGTATCAGGGACCAGACCAAATTAATTAGAAATAGTCGTTTTCCCGATTTGACCATCTGGGGGGGGGGAGTGGGGGTCCGTTAATTCGGAAAAATAGAAAAGTTGAAGTATCTTTAACTTACGAACAGTTGATCAGATCTTAATGAAATTTGATGTTTGGAAGGATATCGTGTCTCAAAGCTGTTATTTTAAATCCCGACTGAATCTGATGACATTGGGGGAAGTGAGAGGGGGGAAACCTAAAATCTAGAAAAACGATTAGAGTAGAGGGATTGGGATGAAACTTGGTGGGAAAAATAAGCACAAGTCCTAGATACATGATGGACATAACCGGAACGGATCCTCTCTCTTTGGGGTGGTGGGGAATGGGGGGTGGTTAATTCTGAAAAATTAGAAAAAATGAGGAATTTTTAACTTTTAAACTTGGAAAACACTTAGAGTGGAGGGATCGGAATGAAACTTGGTTGGAAAAATAAGATTTCAAGAAATTTAATATCTTAAAAGAGAGCATTTTTTTTAATTAAATACTTGAAGCTAACCTTTAATTATAAACGGCTAAGACTTTTACTGACGAACTCGTGAAAAATAAGCAAACCATCAATTTCTCTAACTGCCATCAATCTTTGTCAGGTAATTGTAGTTTAGGATAGAACATAAAATATTCTCTTAATAGCTCTAGAATGACTTTAGTCTTTGTTACCTGATTGTAGCCACAAGGAGTTTCCATTTATTAGTACTCAGGGAATAATTTGTATCGCAGATAAAATGTTGAAGGACTCTTCTGTCTAAGCAAATTACAATCGGAAATTTCGGAAGATGAACGCTGCTAGTGCGGAATGCTTAATAAATTACAAAAAACACCAATGATAAATCTTGATTAGAATATGTCAAAATGTTTCGATAAAGCAACATTTATTATGCTATCAACTGCTTGAAGATATACCACAAAATACGTAGCTACCAGTAACGTGTGTGGATACCCCATACACTACATAAGGATTGCTCCAAATATCATTGCTTAAAAATGTGAATAGAGAGCAATGATGTACTTATCCTAAGAAAAGGCAATGGTAACTTTCAAAAAGAGGTTGAGTCAGTTTCTAGCAACTCTTAAATGCTATAGGTCTTTGCCCTTGCTACTATGATTAAAATAATCAACTACTTCTGTCTCAAAGATTACCTGACTCCTTTTATGAGCTACGTATCCGAATGTTTCCTTACCATTCAGGTAAATTCTATAATATTTACAGAGTTTTTCTTTTGTAACCTTCATTCAGTATTTGGTCATTATCAAGGCGGCCATTTTCGCTTTTGAGATAACTAGCAAAAGTATTTTTCCTATCCATAGTATTCATATTAATTTACATCAAAGCAAAGAAATTAAATAAGAAAATATGACTCATACTCATAGTAACACATATAGTAAAACAGTTAGTTAAATAAACTGGAAAGAAAAATTAGTCGTATCAGTAACAATCTTTTTTTAAGAATTTTAAGTGTCAAGGGTTCATAAGTTTTCATTTCCAACACAGAAAAGCTGTGTTACTAAACTTGCAGCAATTCTTTGTGTATTGCTCATGAGTTCGATTTCATAATCGTTTTGTAGTAAATTGGCATGATTATTTCGATTTATACTCTGTTTTCTTTTGATATTTCTAACTTGTTCTTTATGCCAAATAGTAATTACATACTAATTAGATAATTAGATACAAAACACAAAATTCCACAGTTAGTTTTTTTTTCATTATTCAATACGGTACATAGCTACGAATTCACTAGTTTTCGCAAGTTTCGTTTTATTTCGCTTTTCCTCTGAATTTCTTTGAGCCAAATTCTCCCTCTTTACCAATGTCATACATATGAACAATCTTTACGTGATTGCAGTTCAAGCAAGTCAAAATATAACCATGTTTCTCCTAACAATTTGGTAGAGGATTGGTGTGTTGGAGAGGCACTTGCTCAATTTGTACCTCCATTCACACATGGTACGCCGTGTGATTCCAGTATTTAACAAGGTGTAACATACCAACCTGTCTTACTAAAATGTAGGCGGGAAGAATGAGCCATTTGGCTTTGAGCCGTTCTCTCAAGGGCTTCAAGAGCGACAGTTTCGTATTGTTTCACCTTTCTGAGGTCCCAAAATTATTTTACCTCGTAAATCTGGTCAGATGCCGTTGGGTACTAAACTGCTGCATAGAAGATGGATGTTGGCAGGGGCTAGCTGTCCTAGATTATTTGATAATGATCCTGTTTTTTATTTAAAACAAATGTTTTTTTGGTAGAAATAAAGAGCGAATTTGAAAATTCAAGCTTCAGCTGCTCATGAAACGTTTATCTACATTACAAGGTCAGATAAACTGACTCGTGATATTTTTTATGTTTATGGAATGCTCAACAACTAGCACTTTACTGAAAATCGACACAAAAACCAGGAATAGAAACAGAAAACCTCTTAAGTAGCCTGCAGAAAATAAAAGACTAAATTATAAGGCTCTCACTTTTCTTTCAATGGCCATGACACTGTTAACTTTTAGCATACAATATAAGTTGTTACGAATTCAAGTAACCTCAGTTTTCCTTGAAGTGCTAGTTTTGGAATTCTACAAACACGAGGGAATATTACGAGCCAGCTTATCTGGGCTAATTTTGCAGTTATATGTTAAACAAACTGCCAAGCAGTAATTTTGTGGGTCATAAATTTCAGTATCGCTCCTTTTGTTTATCAGGAAATCTTTCTTTCTTTTTTAATTAATTTCCGTTCGGCCTAGGTTTTATAAATACTCCGGCTTACAAAAAGATCATCGTCTAGATTAGGGAATGGAGCTTAGAAGTCAATATGAATTTGACTAAAACAGGGTATTAAATGCACGAGTCCGTGCATTCTTGTCAGTCCTTGAAAACAATGGTGAGGGCCACGTCTACTCCTCCCACCAGACCGTACCGATAACCGCATCAGGTCCCCAAGGTGAACAGCCTCTAGGCGATAGATGAATGTAGGTAAGGAAAATCGGCAAATTGGATCCTTAACTTCGGGATAAGGATTGGCTCTGAAGGTTGAGGGTGTCGGGCTTGGAGCAAGATGTGACTGGCTACCAAGTTGGGCTTTGGTGCTCGCAAGGGTGCTCGATCCCTTCTCAAGCTGGTCGTGGACGGCCCAAGCAGTGCTCTTAGTGCCTTGTTTCGGCTTGGTGTGGAGCCTCGGTGCCCAATGAACGACCAACGCAGAACTGGCACGATCCAGGGGAATCCGACTGTCTAATTAAAACAAAGCATTGCGAAGGCGCCATCGCGTGTTGACGCAACGTGATTTCTGCCCAGTGTTCTGAATGTCAAAGTGAAGAAATTCAACGAAGCGCGGGTAAACGGCGGGAGTAACTATGACTTTCTTGTCGCGCAGGCTTGAGAGGGGTGGCTACTCATGACTGTCGGAGTGAGGCCTAAGCTCGACACTCTCTTTGGGAGGCGTCCGCTATGATGGTCTCCATAGGTGGGAGTAGGGACCGTGCGCCTTGAGAGTATGGCAACAGTCGGTAGATTCCCTTAATTGGGCGTTTGCCGAGCGGCTCTACTTTGAACGCTTAAGGCCTAAGCAACCTTCCTATGGGATAAGTGTATCCCGAAGAAAGGATCGAAGTAGTAGTCGTCTCTTTCACAGTAGCCACTGGGGTCGTCAATGGAAGGAGCAGGCGCAGCCATTCCCGGGAACCTGAGGCCTAGAAGCTCCAGACAGCAGGACGGTGGCCATCAAGGTTGGAAACCACTAAGGAGTGTCTGAAGACTCACCTGCCGAGGCAACTAGATTGATGGATCCCCTTAACAAGGGAAAAGGTGCCACCTTAGGTCCCTCCGGACGCCCAGAGTTGCGGCAAATCCCAGCTCTGTCATCCACGTAGGGTTGTCGCGGAAGTCCCAACCTCTCTATCTCCAGTGGAAGTATCCGCTGGGGTCTAGTCAGGCGGACCTTCAAGTGGAAGGGTCCGCTTAAAGGGTCCGAATGACTTTAGAGGGCGGGTTAAATGTTATCAGTCAAAGATAGCAACTACCAAAGGCGTACCTTTGGTCTGGCTTGGCGGGTTTGGCATACCTTAAAATGCCCGGGTGTAACAAGTAAAAGTGTTGCACCCGTAATAAATCACCTGTACGAAATGATGGAGGAAAATATTGAGAATAATTGCCAACAGGCTTCCTCCTCGGAGGAAGCGCTCGGACTGTTGGAACGAGGTGAAGCTAGAGAGAGGGCAGATACAGCCACGCCTCATATCTTAATTTACAGAGTGAAGCAGTGTTCATTGTGTGAATCGAGACTCTCGAGTTAAAAGCACCTAGTTGAGCACATGGTTCAGAGACATCGAGTAACGAGTGTGGCTTGGCGGTGCCCGAGATGCCCAAAGACCTTTGCCATTGTGGCGGGGGTTGCTGGTCATCTCCCGCACTGTAAAGGTTCCTCCCCGCGAGAGGCTTCTGAACCCGGAGTGTACTGCAGGCGGAAGAGAATGAGGAATGAAGGTGGAGAAGCGAATGAAGGGATGAATGGGAAAAGAATGAGGAATTAATGCACTGGTGTTATTGGAACGCCGGGTCCTTCGGGACCCACTATCCAAGCCAGTGAGGTGAATGATAATGAGGGACGTTTATTGTGTGTTGTTGATGGCTGTGGCAGGAGTTTCACATCTGCAACGGGTCTGGGGCACCAGCACCCGGTCATTCATAATGAGAGATTTGCGGGAGTTAAAAGGGCTCATTGGAAGGATGATGAATGGCGACGTGTCGCACACTTTGAGATAGAATGCAGAGATTTGGTTAACGTAAACCAATACATTGCTCCGAAACTGCCTGGGAGGACGGGCGAGGCAGTAAAGAAAGTCCGCAAGCGACATGATTACCTTGAGATACTAGAGGACGTGCGTCGTTGGGCAACTGACGGTCGTGCCAATCTAGTATCTCCTCCAAATAAAAGGTATAGAACCATCGATCCCTTGAATGCAAGTGAGGTAATGGAGCAAATTGAAGACGGAGATGAGGCACTATTTAGAAGCCACCCCGAGATTTCAGTTCCACAGTTTGAAGGCGCGACCCTCGAAGCAAAAAGCTTCAAGACCACCGCCCTCCTAGCTGTGGAAGGGAAAATATCTGTTGATACACTCTTTAGGGAGTTCTCGGACAGATATCTCAAAAGTGCAAGGGAGAAGCGTATGACGGGCGGTAGAGGTAGAGGTGGGGGAAGGTCTGGAAACAGACAAGAACCTGCTAAAGACACCAAAGCCAAACGATGAGTACGGAAGGAGTGACCTGCAGAGAAGAGATTTAGACTAGCCCAGGTGATGTTCAATCGCAGTGAGAAGGATTATCTCGACGCAATCCTAAGCGTTAACGGGTTTGAAAGGGAAGAGGTTGCTCTCACAAGCACCGAGAAGGAGGCGCTTCTCGGTGAATACAAGGATCTGTTCAAGTCAGATCCCCTCGAGGATAAGGAAGGATTCGTCCTTTCAGTAAAAAAGCTGGGGACGGAGTTGACGTGTCCAATCTCGCCCGAGGAAGTGAGTAGAACCCTCAACTCTTTTGATGAGAATTCGGTCCCCGGGCCGGACCTCATCAAGTATTCTACCCTCAAAAGAGTAGATAACCACGTCTTGGCAGTTCTCTTTAATGCCTTCATGGGATGTAGTAAGATTCCTAGTTGTCTAAAGGAATGTAGGACAACCTTGGTCCCAAAAAATCTGGGCCCCGGTTTACCAGGCAAGAAATTTCGACCCATTACCATTGGAAGTGCAATTCTGCACTTATACACCAAAATATGTGTAAATAGGCTCAATGCCTACGAGGTGCTGAGTGGTGCTCAAAGAGGTTTTGTGAGAAGACCAGGATGCTTTGAGAATATATATACAGTTAGAGCTTTGATCAAAGCAGCACGCGATGAGAAGAGGTCAATTTGCCATTTTGGCTATTGACCTGGCTAAAGCGTTTGATTCTGTGCAGCAGACTAGTGTGCAGAGGGCTTTGAATCGTTTTGGTGCGAGTAATCATTTGTGTCGAATTATTGAAGACCTCTACACGGACGTGGACACACGTCTGAGTGTTGGTCGCTAGCAGTTAGGTCACATTATCATGCGAAATGGCATAAAGCAGGGGGACCCACTGAGTCCGTTCCTGTTCAACCTTGTTATAGATGAATTCACTACCACTGTGATTTCTGACCCAACCAATACACAGGGCATAGGATTCCATTATGGTGGAGTAAAAGTTGCAGCCATAGGATATGCTGACGATTTGTTGCTAATTGCGGAGACCCGTCATGGGGCTCAATTATTAACGGATGGGTTGACCACTTTTTGTAAGAAAACGGCACCTACGGATCAACTCTAGTAAATGTCAATCTTTGTGCCTAGAACGGCAGGGAAAGGCCAAGAGCCATAAAGTTTTGGGGAGCATTGTTAGCGTTTTGGAAGATAGAGAACAGGAGTCCTCGATGGGGGAAGGCTCCGTACGTGTTCCAGCTGTTAGCGTGACTGGGCCTTTGAGTTGTCTCGGGACCCAGATACGACCGGATGGAAACTGTGAGGTCAAAGAGTCCGAGTTCGTGTCCTCGTTAGGTAAGCTGTGAAGGGCCCCCTGAAAGGGGCACAGAAAATACGTCTGGTGAAGTTACTGGTTCAACGCCAGTTTTATCACGTATCTGTGGCAGACCTTAACATGAAGCGGATAGAGCGATATGATAGAGCCTTGTGCTCTTTCACAAAGAAGGTCTTGCACCTTCCTAAATCAACTGGTACCAGTTTCCTATACACGAAAACCAGGGACGGCGGCCTTGGCCAGCCGTGTATCTTTGAGAAAGTAATGAAGTTCCTGGGGGGTCAGTTGCGCAAGCTTCAGACCTTGTCGGACTCGTGGATCATTGCACTGGCACAGACCCAGTTGGTCCAAAAATTGCAGCGCCGGATAGAAAAATTTAATGATCGTAATTGGCAGCAGGAATTCTCCCAGACTTGGCAGGGTCACGGGGCGGATTATTTCAAAGTGAATCCTGTGGCCAACTTTTGGCTTCCAGGCCAGACTAAGTTTTTTAAGGGACGAGTCTATAATCAGGCGGTTCAACTGCGGACGCAGCTGTTCCCCACTAGACGCACTCGGTATAATACTGATTTCGCTACAAACATGTACAGGCACGGATGTCCCTCGCAAAAAACGATTCAACATGTGCTGCAATCATGCCCGTCCGTACAAGGTGCACGGATCAAGCACCATGATAAAGTGGTCAATTCTCTGACTGAGTTTGTGCAGCAAAATAAACTTAAATTCCTCAAAGAAACCTACTTGAAAAAAGGAACTCAGCGTCTCAAACCAGATTTAATAATAGTTCAGGAAGGGGTTGCCTATGTGGTGGATGTGACAGTTGCTTATGACCACCCTGAGATGTTTAAGAGAGCTGCTGAAGAGAAAGTACGAAAGTACAGCGCTCTCACTCCGAGCGACATTCCTGGATTAGGAGAAATAAAGCTGTGGAGGTCATCCCTATTGTTCTTGGGGCACGAGGTGGCTGGAGAAGGGCCAATTCGAAACTTGACAAGGTGCTCAAATTACCTCGTAGTTTTGCAAAAATTAACATCATTCGGACAATTCAGAGACGAAACTCCCGATACGGCAACACCAACAACACACATTCTCGCATTAGTAGTATGAATGGTATGAATGTAAATGGTATAAATGGTATGAATGTTGGGCCTGCATCTAGAAATGCAGCCGGTGTGAACGGTGGTGCGTGATATAGTATGAATGGTAGAGATTAGCGACCCTGGGCAGCCCGAATATTTCGTTGATGAGTGATATCCTTTATTATATATATTTTTGTGATAAGGACTGCCCAGCAGTAGCGAAGTACGCTGGTGTTGAACGAGGATTAATCACAGTTAAATCGCAACAACAGGTGATCGCGAATCTCATTCGAGACCCCCGGATGTTGGACGGACTTGTTTCACATGAACCTGTTCCGCTAAACCCAACAAGCCGGTTATGAGCTTGCTCCACTCCTATATATGTGACCGCCCAGGTAGGGCTGAATCGATGATTCGGGATCTGAGGTTCGGGCGTCAGTTCCCATGGCTTTCGAGGACAGCTCCGGGGAGATAATTCTTCACCTGCAAGAGCAGGGGTTGATTGTCTCACTGAGGGTCCTCGTCTGTCAAGCCCTTAGCCAGGGCGGGATTATATGCAGACACATGGGTGTAGGAAGGTTATAGCCGGAGCCTAGCTTCATGAGAGCGGATTTGACAGGGCAGTCCTCCAGGAAGGGAGGGAACGGCCAGTGTCAACTCACCTAACTGGCGGCTTTGTAGGCCATTCTTCTACATAGTTTTGATAGTCTCTGTCCTATCTATGTTCATTTCTATATGTAAGCGTTAGGAAGATACGGTCCACTCATTCTGACTGGGCCGGACCGGATAAATATTGGTTTGGGACTTTCCCATTCCAACTTGTATGGATGTTATTAACCGACTCTCAAGGCTTTTGAGTTGTTTGCGTGGAATGCCCCTGCTTGCAGGGGAGCATGAAGCTTATGAAACGGGATGTGAAGTATAGGTGGACGAGATGTTCTGCGCGGACACTCTTCCTTAGGTGTTGCCTAGGCGTAAGTTTAGGTTGCGGCCTGGGGACAAATGATAACGCACAAAATAGCCAAATGCCTCGTCATCTAATTAGTGACGCGCACGAATGGATTAACGAGATTCCCACTGTCCCTATCTACTGTCTAACGAACCCACTGCCAGGGGAACGGGCCTCGTAACGTCTCCGGGGAAAGAAGACCCTGTTGAGCTTGACTCTAGTTCGGTATTGTGGAGGGACATGAGAGGTGTAGCATAAGTGGGAGATGGTAACATCGGCAATGAAATACCACTACTTTCATGGTCGCTTCACTTACTCAGTGAAGCGGAGGCAAGGCCATTTGGGGACTTGTTTGTGGTGTCAAGGGAGTCCACCTGCGGGTGGCGCTCTCGATCCGTGCTGAGGACAGTGCCGGATGGGGCACTTGCCTCATAAATTTCAGCATCGGTCCTTTTGTTTATCAGGAAATCTTTCTTTCTTTTTTAATTAATTTCCGTTCAGCCTAGGTTTTATAAATACATATGCTTACAAAAAGATCATCGTCTAGATTAGGGAATGGAGCTTAGAAGTCAATATGAATTTGAGTAAAACAGGGTATTAAACATTGGTCTTACCTCCTCTACCATAGAAAAACATATAATTTTATCACGTAAAGAGTTCAAGGAATATACTATTATCGGTATTTTGAAGAGCTTGCCGATAAAATTTAAGCTGAAAGTACGCTTTCTTTGATTTTTTCTTCTTGGACTTCAACATCTTAATGGAACTGAGAATTAAAACTGTATTAATATAAAGAACACAAAGTAAAAAAAGGCTTTCCAAATTCAGGGGATGGCAGTGCCCACACCCATACCCTAAATAATGGACTAGCCCTTTAGTATTGGTTACAGAAATAGTATTTATTTCTAATCTTGAATCGGTTTTGCATTTGAGTGAAAACTTTTTTTCATTAAGATTTTTTTAAAGACTTGTTTCCAGTTTTCTTTTACTAGGGGAATGGGAGAAAAAGTACTCAAGAGAGGAACCTCAAGTATTCGGTTAGGTATTTTCGGCCACGGAGGTTTCAATGGTGCAAGCAATGTTGATGCTTCCAAGCCTGTTCACTCTGGAAATGAACAAATTTTCCATTTTGGCGCCATATATCACTGTACGATGGCGTTATCAACACTGTTGTCACTTTAAGAGAATTTGTCGGGGAAGTGATTTTTTTAGAACTAGGGGGTTAGCAAACCTATTGTATTTTCTATTTTTCTATACAAATATAAAAGAGGGCATTTTTCAATGTAAGTACTCCCAAAGAAGATATTTTTCGAAATCTAGAGGAGGACAAAAATCTAGGGGATACATGCCCTCTCTGAAACACCATTGTTCGTAAAAAAATGTATATTACTGAGTAAAAACTAGAAAATATATAAGAAATGTGTGTAAACACGGAGATTTAAGCATTAGCTTTCAAATGAGAATTCAAAACAGGTCCGTATTTCAGTGCCCCGTTAGGGCTGGAAAAATCGAAAAACAAAAAGTGACGCAACAGCTTTTCAAAGGTCTGTTTTTTAGGATCCCAAAGTAATAATTTTCATAATTAATTTTTATGTTTAACGTAAAGATAAATAACATCCGTTATTTTTGAATAAAATTTAATGAGTTTTTGTCATTAAGCAGATTTTTCAAGTGTGTCTTAATTTCCACCTACCAAAGGGACTGAGATGGGGAGTGTGCAAAAACGGTACTATAAGCGTCTCGTGGTGTCTTTAACTATATAAATTATTTGGTACCCTTGCTGCGCTTCTTGGCCTTAAAGATTCAGGGATGGTATTGAAAATTAACATTTTTTGTGCTATATATCGCTTACGTAGATATGGTCAGGAGTTTATATATAACTAATTACATATCTCTCTATGATCTTTCTCTATCCTGCTAACCCTGACACGAAAAAGAAGATAAAAAAGGAAATGTTTTTCTGCTTCCTATGGAAAAAGCTATGCTCCTTGTTTTTCAAGATAGAGGGCTTCAAACCTCCAGTAAAGGGGCTTTTGAAGACTATGCTTTCAATAGAAAAATTTTGATTTCGATCCAACATTATCTTTGAAAGGTTTCAAGCTCTATGCTAGAACTCCCAAAAATTTCCAATAAACTTTTATTGTTAAGATGAGCCTGTATAATTTTTATCATTTCGGATCACTTTTAAATGACAAATTTCCTTCAAAAGATAGCCTGGTATTCTTAAACTTAAGGTTATTATTACCTGTTGTTCACTCTTAACTGGGTTGCAGCTATTACTGTAACCATGAAATAGTTCAAGAAACTTCAATATCTGACCAAACTCTTTTTCAAGTTTCTGAGGCTTTTACTCTATAGGAATGGATAAAAGGGAAAATGGATAACACATTTACTTTACAAATTTTTGGGGATTAGTATTAACAAATAAAAATTGGCTTAAAAAAAGAATAAGAACAAGGGCATATATTTCCGAACAGAAGATGCTAATTTAACCAAAAACTTGATATTTAAAAAAAACGTTCACAAGCTATATACAGCCGTTCCAGACATAGGAAAATGTTTATATTTTGTTGAGTTAAACTTGCAACATGAAGTTCAAATTGACGTCTTTAGTCAAGAAAACCACTTATATCTGATTTCATTCTAAGTTTCAACGTAGAGCCTGTTGCGTAAAATTTGAGAATCACTGTAAATTATACTTAGAAAAAATAATTCTATGAAAATATGTAAAACATATAATAAATCAGTGAGAATGCCAACTCTGGCTATAAATATATTTTCTAACCTCAGCAATTAAAAAAGCCCATTGCTATAAAGCATTTTATTGTTGACTGGAGAATTCTAAGTGTATGACCTCTTGAGTTGCTCTCTTGTGACATCTGTCATCAAATCTCCCTGCTTAAATCTCTCTTGAGACTTTAAATGCCATAGAAAATAATTGATGCAGAAATAGGACTATTCTTACTTTTAGAGAAGCAAATTTACCACGGAGATTAAGCACCTCCATGGGACTAAACTAGAATTCAAAACCTGTGTTTGTTTAAAACAATTATGAAGGGAAATAAATTAACGGGTGGAGTTTAAGTGTATTTCAAAATAGTGGAATATTATATCTATTTCCGGATGGAATGGTAATCCTTAGTTGATCGAGTACTTATAGCTAATTTTTTAAATTATATTAAAAGTAAAAATTAAGAGCAATATTTTAGTCCTCAAGAAAATTAGTGAACTAATGGACATAATCGAAAGTAATCTGTGATAACTTCCGGCATTTAAGCCTTACGAGCCATACTGCTAAAATAATCATTAGAGTAATGCTGGAGCGCATAAGATCTATAGCTTCAACTGTTATTTCATAATATCAGGCCGGTTTCCACCCAAAAAGGTCAACGATTAATCAAATATTTACGGTCCGTTAGGTTATGGAAAAACATCTTGAACTTCGACGTAGTATATTCCTCCTTTTCATTGACTTTAAATAGGTTTTTGACCTCATATGGAGAGAAGGTCTGTGGCACTTGGTATACTTTAAGGCTGGGTATCATTGATAAGAATTAGATACTCAAAGTTCAGAGGCTGTGTCAAGACGGGACACAGCCTTTCCGAAAGCTTTGAAACATCGAATGGTGTGCTCTGGGATTTCTTCCTTTCACCGGAACTGTTTAGCTTGTTCCTTACTGCTGTCCTATCACTCCTTGACAACTCGCCAGGTGTCCTCATTGGTGGAATATTGACTGATAAATTAGCTTATGCAGACGGCATAGACCAAATAAATAAGAACCTTGGGGATGTTCAGTCCCAGGCAGACAACACCCAATCAACCACCAGTCGCCTTGGAATGACCATCAATTTGTTAAAGATGGAGGCCATGCTCTGTTCATGAAAGACAGAAAACAAAGAAATCTTGAACTTCCAGCTTGGTGGTGACAACATAGAATAGGTCGAAGATTCACATATCTTGGTAGTCTTATAGAGTCCAATAACAACCGCTCAAAACTTATTAAAAGATTCCTGGCACTTTCCAACTCTAGCATTAATGCCTTGATGCTGATCAAAAGGAATAAGAATTTGTCGAACCTTTTAAAAATTAAGGACTCTTCAACACTCTGATTAACCCTACTTCCATATACGCTTGTGAATCAAGGACCCCCAAAACAGATGACCAACGTCACCTAGCCAAATCCAAAACAAAGTTACTTCGCTGTATTGCGGGCAATACGTACCTGGACAGGATCTCTAATATTAGGGTGTTTCAAAGCGTCAATATCAATCACACCATTTTTGACAAAATAATACTGCAGCACTTTAGGCGGCTTGGCCACATACAGAGTATGGAAAATTCCCTTCTTCCAAAAATAGCCTTCCACGGTCGTGTGCATGGTTCTCGCCCCAGAGTTTGGCCTCCAAAGAGATGAAAAGACAACTTCTCCACACTCGACCTTCCCTAATTTCTACGCCTAACTGAAAATAGATGCTCATACAGGTGCCAAAACAATAACGTAGTGAATGAAGAGACCCCAAAACAGCCTTTGAGAATGGATTTCATATGTTAATGGATTAAGTCTAAGTAAGTCAAAAATTAACTAAAAGGATTTCACACATTTAGAATCAGCATAAAAAGCCAATACTGCCAGTGTAGCAATAGTCTTTAACGGTATAATTTTAGTTTTAATCGATATTGGCCCAAGTCACTTTTTACATCCATTTTTTTTTATCACCAACTATCTGATAAGATAATCTTGTGACGATGGTTTTTTGAACCTGGTCGTCTCATTTAGATGAATAGGGCCATAAAAAGAATGAGGTTCAATTTGAAAGCTGGATAGTTAAGTTTTAATTTTGTTTTTCTTTCACCATTCTATTTTAATTTAATTTCTGAATATATAAGGGATTTAAGTTCGAGGGAGAGAATTGTCCTCTTATGAAAAAGGTACATTTCACATGGTTGTTATAAGATCAAAACATGGCATCTATGAAGGTCGGATGATCTTTGAGCATCTCTACTCTTTCTTTAGACTATTCTAAGGATAAGGAAATTGTATATAGACAAGTCTACATCTATTACAATCTATAAAAGCAAAAAATACTTCTGTTTTTTCGTTTGAGTTTGATTTCCTTTTAAGATTAAGTGCATAATAATTTAATATATTATTGATTAAATAAATTGATTCCTTCGCTAGGAATCTTTATCGTTGAAAATTTACTGTATTTTACTTCATTTTGCATACAATTTAATTGCCATTTTATTTGGGAGCTTTTTCTAAAAGTATTTAAAAATAACCTTAATCCTAAGAATATATATGCAGAAATATATTTCCTGTCACCCAGCTACCACTGCTGTTTTGGCGTCTGCCTGCTCCTGTAAAAATTTCTCCCGGTGCCCTTGCGTGTAATCACAACCAAATCTTTTGTTATTGCTGAAAGATTTGCCAAATTTACATTATAATGTTAACTGAAAGAGCTCCAAACATGAAGTATTTACTGGAATGTATTGAAGGTGCTTTATATTGTAGTGGTGAATGTGTTCGTTGGTGGTTTTTCATTCAAGAAAATGCAAGAAGGGGACATTGTTATTACCGAAGAAGATGTGGATTATAAATCGACATGATTTTATCTAAATTTTGAATAAAAGCAGCAGCATTTTTCAATGTGCAATATCTCGAGATTAAAAGTAGAATAGTTCTGATCAGTTCAGCCAACGCTGAATTGTTCAGCCAATGCCACCTATATTGGACTACGACTATTTTAAAGCATTGTATTTATATTTCAATAAAACCTTTTGCTCATACTGAAAAACAAACTCCCTGCCTCAATCTGTTTGAATTTTCTCATAACAATCTTGTTCAAAAATAAATTCAAGGGCCTTATCATCTTCATCACATCTTTTTAAGGGCAATGGGACGGCCAATATATTGTGACTAAAAACACGGATTGCAAGTAAAATAAACTGGTACGGACTAAGTGACGCCTTTGACCGTCGCCTAGAGTCAAAAGACCTGCTTGATTTATTTGCAACGGGAAATAGACTTTAGTTCGTCGGTAATGACTACCGCGAACTCCTTGATTACGATGAAGAGTGTAGCTGGGTTCACTCTGTAAATGATCTTTTGCTAGCTTCTTTTCAAGGCCAGTGACTCGAACAAGTGCATTGGGGGAACTTAAACTTCCCGCTTCACCAATATTCTCTTAAAAGCGTTTCAAAACTTTTGGTGCTTTGAACGTAAGTGAGCTCTGAGTGTCTGCTACCCTTTTGCATACTAATGGGCGATGCATTGATATTAAGACGCTTTCGCTTGATACGTTTCAAAATATCATCACCACTTGGCGTGCTAGTATTTTCCAAAAATGATTTTGAAACATCTTTGGGTATTTGACTATATTCCTCCAATCGATTTAAAATATGTTTATTCCAAGTAAGACTTTTTGGGAAGTTTGATAACTTTAGAGATTTATACAAATGACTATCGAATGATTCAAATCTGTTACGATTTGCAATAAAATCTGATACCAAATCGACTAGATTATAGGTCTTACCATGAATTATACTTCCTTCTTTTTATCATCAATTTGTACAATTTCTTAAATTTGCACATTGCTGACGATATGATTGGGGTAATGAGTCTACAACGCTCGCTAAAGCTTTCAAGAAATCTTCTTCTTGTCTTAGGGGTTTCAAAATTTCAGAGTTTTGAGGTTGGGTGTGATCAATGACTTTTACTTTGAGTGGTTTTTCATGATAGGGTTTATGCCAATCGACGCGTCGAAGGGAATCTTGAAGCAAAATAAATTTTTCATCGTCAGCAATTGTCCAATTGATAATAAATTTACCAAGATTATCTTCAAAGTTCTCTTTTGGTTAAAGAGCGAGTTCTATTAGAGTGTATTTGTAGGGTCTAGCCATTTTGAGCATAATGAGATCGGACCATGAATATCTGTAACATCTCCTAAGATCATTTTCAATGGATTGAGGTAAATCATCAATAATCAACCACGAGTTTTATTCAATGATATCAAAAAACGTCAAGTCCCCATATGAATTTTGTGTCTAGTGCAACAGTTTTTATTTTATTATTGGCCAATTGCCATATGCTATAGCAATAGTAAATATTTACTGGATTTTCTAAAAATATTTCATCACAATTTTGAATTATTGTCGTTAAAAGGGTTATTTTGCCAGACACTAATGGTCGGCAAAGACATGATCTGAAAGATCTTCTCAATTTACAAATATTACTCGTCTCGCTGTCAAAATACAACGAACCATACCTAACCTCAATTTGTTTAGTAAACACCTATGTTTCAAAAGACAGAAAATAAAGTACTGGTTTTCTTTAATGATAATAAATGCACTACAAAAATTTGAAACAACACAAAATTTGCACTTAAAAATATTTACATAAAATAGGTACTTAAACATATTTTGATGGACGGTAATCAACAACAAAATTAGGACATTACAAGATCCTGGATATGTAGCACCAAGAGGATGATGGGTGCTGTAGTTGCGGCTCCAAGAATCCCTCTGGAGGACATGGTGTCCATTGTGGTGGCCGGACACCCAGCAAGGACCAGTGCGGGCCGGTGGTCTTAAAAAAATATAAAATGGTATAATATTTAACACTTTTTAAAGTACAACAATAATTCTGCCTTGCACAAAAAGATAAAACAATTCAAATAAGAGCACAAAAAAGCACACTGCTGAGTTGGAGACTGATCTAAACCTCCTCCCACAAACTAATGAATTTTCTCAAGGCCTAAAAGAAGTCTATGCTCTCCTCATACATCTTGATCTGAAGTTAAGTAATGGCTGTGAGGTGGAACTTTCACAACGTCCGCGCGCACATAGAATTTGTCCGATACGGCTGATATGGCATTTTCCTCCACCTTAACTATTTAGATTTTAAATTTTAAAGAGAAAATTACCATGACCTTCGCCCTTGGAACTATATTATCTTTTAAACAGTTTCTATAACCACCCATATCGAAATTTTCTTTTACATAGTATTTAGACATACCCTCGCAGACTTTTTTTTATTTCTTCATTGTTCTTTTGAATACAGAATACCTTGAGATATTAAGCCGCTCCCTGTCTTGGATTTTAAAAATAATGTTTTATTTGAAGCCTGGCACTTTATTAGCTTCGGGTTAAAGGACTCATCCCATTTGGTATTGTCCATTCGAGAGCTAATGTGCTCAACTTTCGACGAAACTTATGATAAATTTTTGGTTCTAATTTTTTTTTTTTAAGTGAGTCAATATCCCCGAATTAAACTTGAACTTGTCCCTCTCCCACCATTGGAGATTACATACATTGTGTTAAAATGCCAACACGAGTTATTTGGAAATTTCTAAAATTGATCAACCAGCGGCAACATTTTTATTCAATACTAAGCTTTTTTTCTATGCAAAAGGACCATCTTGGAGTCCATGATGAAGAACGATCTGAAATTCAGATCAGCAATGATTTGAGCACAATCTTTTTGGTCGGTTACAACGTCACAACGACTGCTATGGCACACACCCTCGCACATCTTACCGAACGCTGAATTCAAAATTAGTTTAAAATTTCCTTTTTCAACATTCGTTTTTGCCTCATGGTATTTTCTGACAAATTTGTCAATAAATGTCTTCCTATATGGCTTGTGATCGAATTTGAAGTCTATATGAATCTTTGTGACCCTGAAACCGTTTGCTAGCATCCACCACAAAGAACATGGTGTACAACAATATCCTGTTTTGGATGAAGTTCGGCAGGAATCTTCTGTTGTGGCTGGTGCATACTCCCATCCTCTACCGAAGAAATATTATAGGAACTTAGTGAACACCTAGGCTTGATCCTATTTATGCATAGTAATGCAAAATCCTTTACCTAGTCATAAAGTTCCACTGGCATTTCACCATCAATATCAAAAAACTATTCTCGTAGTACATTCTCCTTAACAGTAGCAATATCAGGGAAACATGGATCACAAGGATTGTCCAGATAATTTTCATTCCAGCGTGGTAAACACTAGTGAGACATTGTTGAAGGATTTAAGGAGCTCATATCCATAAGAACCATATCCGACTTCTCCTCGGCGTGATGTCCAGTTGGGTTGGTTTCCAGGGTACGATCTATGTGGAAAATATACCCTCCTATCATTGATCTCTCTACAAATAGGTGCTGATCTGAGTTGGCTATCAACCCCAATTTTCCTCTACTGATTTTAATAATTAAATCCAACACCAAATGAGGAGTTGAAAAATAATACCCGAAATCCAACCCAAATTCCTCATAGAATTTGTCCATGTTCTTCCATACAATATCCAAAAACGTCAATACATCACATGCCTGGTACATTTTACAATAGTCGTTTCCATTTGAAATCCACACTTGGCTCAATCGTTTTTAGGAAAATCATAGTCAGAATTGGTGCATTTACGATCGTGCAGTGAATCATAAAACATTTCGATGGGTGGTAAATTTTCCTTAAATGATAGGTGGTAATTTTAAGCTGAAAAGAATGTGTTATTTTAACTCTTTCTTTACGACCAGGGACCTCTTCAAAGCCCCAAAGAACTATCGGACTGGGCCTTCAACAGTCCCGTCTATTTCCCCGTTATCAAGCTGAAAAGAATATGTTACTTTATCTGTTGCCTTTAGGGCCATCGGTTATCCCAGAAGAATCAAATAAAAGGGTTCTCTTATTTTCCTACTAGCTCAGGTTAATGCCTTGAGCTGCATCCTAATATTAATATATTAGCACTAAAACATGCAATAAGCTTTTCGAAAAATATTTGTGATTCTCAAGAAATTTTACTTACAATAAGGCTGAAAATATTGATCTTGCCTTGCTTGGAGACTGCAGGTCTTGAAGGACTGGAAACTTTAGCATGAATGGATGGTGAAAGGGTGCACTCTTGACAATTTATATGAACGGTGCAAAAGGGGCCGTCTCCAGTTTTTGCAGGTAGAGGGTAGAAGTGTCCTCATTGCAAGCCCTCCCTTTATTCGCGGGAGGAAGTTCAGGATTTTTTTGCAACAGAAATTAAATTTAAGTTCTCTTGAAGTTAAAACACACATGATCAAAATACATCTTATTTTCATAGAGATATTCGATCATTTAAGGAAGTTAGAATTTAGTTTTCCATAAAAAGGACGTACATGGTTAAAATACATCTTATTTTCTTAGAAACATGTGAACATTTAAGAAACGTAGAATTTGGATTCAGAAGTATTGCTCCCCACCCAACTCAGCGGGCTCAATCGTAGAATAAAATATTGTAATGATATGAGACTTTGGGCAGATATTAGCAAATGATACATAGCCCCTTTGCTCTAAGAAGGATGAAACTTTAATAGTCAATAAACGGAGGCCTTCTTCTCAACCTTAGTAGGGGGCACCTTCTTGCGCTAATGTTTGTTTTCGTGGTCCACGAGATTAAACTAGAAAGCTATTGAAAAAACTGTTTCCTCAATGTAAGTTTTCCAAAAGAAAGGTAAAGAAATTAATTAAACCAAAAATAAGCAAATAATCCACCTACGTGAAGGCAATTCATGTTAATAATAGTTGAATGCAGCAAAAATGGAATGTTTGACAGAAAACTTTGAATCAACTAGTATCACAGACCTTGAATATTTCCTTTGCCTTTATATGTATTTTTATTCTTTCTATAATATGTCATAGTAAAAGAAAACATTCTATTCTTCCCACCTATTTTGTACTTGGCTTGCAAAAGTTTTTTACTACACTGTTCAAATGTAATATGAGAACATTCTGAAAATAAGAATAAATTTGTAGTTTTGTCATGCAATGATTTCATCTTATCCCCTCTCCTTAAATTCTAGTTTGATAGGCCGTAAATAATCGAAAATATGGCTTCTAAATGACTGCATACCCCCTTGTACTTGTAGGGGAGGAGAGGGCTTCGGATAATAATTCATTATTATACTTAAAAGGATATTACCAATTTCTTGTGTAAAATCATCACTAAAAATACGATCAGTTTGATCCACATTTCTTAATTTTAGTGAACATAATATGCTTTATCCTTTGATAAACCATTTCTTTTTCATAATTACTTCTTATGGAATTTAGCAGACAAAGTAGATGTTAACCAAAACAATGTATGACGTTAACGCTCAAAGAAACTAAGCCTTTACCTGATGGGATTCTCCAATTAAGGGTTTAAACTTAATATCTTATGAATATGCTAGAATAGGCATGAATAGCCTTAAATTGCTAGAATTAGCGTGGATTAATGAAAAAGTGCATTGAAATTGCAGACAGGGTAAAATGTTTAATTTTTGAGCATTGAAGATTGTTTTACCACTGATAGAACCATGCGATACCAGGAGGGGTGGAGTTTCATATCTTATTTCCATATAAACAATTTCATCAGCTCTAATTTACTATAATCTTGCCCCTAATTTTGATGGGGGAAATCATCGCATAATATGTTTAGAGGCTTACCCGCAAATAATCTCAGGCTAAATACTTTTTAAAATTTGCTGGTGCACTGTTCATCTCGACAGTGATGAAACTCCTCGTGGTGGACGGGTTTTATAGCCCCTAGAGAAAAAAGAAAATTACCTGCTCAATAATCTGCTATACGAATAACATTCTCATGCATAATGCTGTTTTTTGCATACTGGAAATCTCCTGTTCACATTGGAAAATCAATAAACGTTTAGGCCGTATAACGGCTCACCTTTGTTCTTTTTGAAAAACAATACATAACGGGAATTCTTTGGTCTATGCTAGCAGAAATGAAATTAAAGGTCCTGTGTGTAAACCTCAACAAAAAAACTATGTGAATATTTGACTAAGACCAATTTGAGTAGGTTGGACTAGTCCACTATTTGACTCTGGGGTTCTTTTGGTTTGTTCTACATCCTTAGGTTTTTAAGTAATTTGTGAAACAATCAAAGAAAAACATTACCTATTAGGTAGCAAACAACTGCATCCTAAAAAAATCAATCATACCTGCTTTCTAGGGGAATCGCCATTAAACTTTTTCGGATTAACGGTAAAGAAGAAAAGAGTAACATATACTAGTGTCAATGGAAATGGGTGTCACCCAAAAGGGAATACTACTAGTATCTTTTTTGTCAAGTATCTATTTCGCTTCTCTTCTCCTTTTTTTGAGGATTCTGAAAAACCATGTTCCGTGTTCGTGGATGGGTTTTCTATTATGAATCAGCAAGCAAATATGCAAGGTGGTTTCTTTACTAACATTAGATAAGACTTCTTACACAACTATTCTAAACTCACGTGTTGTTTGGGAAGAACTATTTTTTCTATCAAACAGTTCGTGGCAATGAACTATAAGTAAGGAGCAACCTGGCTCTATATTAACCGAAACTCTAAAAAACGGATTTGTAATACAAATAAATACATAAAAGAAATATATATATTTCATTAGGTTTAGGCTTACCCATCAAAGATTACAAGCCTAAAACAATTCTCTGGATATTCAAAAAAGGGGGAAACACCTCCTAATAGTCAAGTGATCATATTGAAAATCACACCATCAGATTCAATGTATCAGAGAACTTTCTGTATAGGTTTCAAGCTCCTTTTTGCAAAATAAGGAATTCACATGGATGTGTGTTTATTTCTTTCTTCTTTTTAAAGTGCGATAGTATCGTCACAGTGGTCCTAGAATATCAGCAGAGGGCTGATTCGAACGAAAGTTAAAAGTTCTACTGCCCTTTTTGCATGATCAAAAAATTGGGGGGTAACAAGGCTCCCTCCCCAACCTCTTTTTTTGTCCGATTAAAATTTCGAGATGGCCATTTTGTTCATAATAATTGAAAGGCCCAATAACTATGCCTTTGGATATAACATTACCCCCCACAGCCCCAGAGGAAAGGTCTTTAAGTTGTAATATTTGCCCATTGTTTGCGCATAGTATTTGTTATTGAAATGTATGTATATATTTTCCGGTAAGGGGGGACATATTTTCTGCTGGGGGTTTTTCCACAGGGGATGTTTTCATGGGGAGGGAAGTTTGCCAGGGAAGTGGGGCCAGATTTTGTGGCATTATTTAAAAAACAATCAGAAATTACATTTAAAAAAGAAGTTTTTTTCAACTGAAAGTAAGGAAGAACATTAAAACTTAAAACAAAAAGAAATTATTAAGTATATAAAGGGGTTTTCCCCTCCACAGCTCCTCACTTTTTACGCTAAAATTTGAATTTAAGAATGACTCCGGAAACAGAAGGATCGTTTAATTAGAACAATATGACGTTCTTTTTTTAAAGTACTAAAAAAACTTTTTCATATAGAGCGAGACGTTGAAGAGGAGGCAACGCCCTTTATTTACTTAATAATTACTGTTCGTTTTCAGTTTTAATGTTGTTCTTTACTCTCAGTTGAAAAAACTTGTTTTTTTTTCATTTAATCACATTAGCATTGATGTTCACTCCCATATATATTTGTTCGAGACTGAATCAGTAATGCATATCTACAAGCTTGTTCTCAACTATGTCTGTAAGTAATAAATTCCTAAGCTTGGTTTTGAAAATATGAGGACAATGTTTCTAAAATAGTTTAGCCTAATCCCCTCCATTTGAAACAAAACACACAGCTTGTGGACTTGAGGCAATATAAAACCTTGAAACTGTAAACATATCTTGATATTCGCATTTCCCTAGTTTTCAGGAGCTTTCTCCGCAGAATCGACTTTGTGACCTTGGATTCCTCATAAAAAAAAAAAAACTTTCAGTGCTCTCCAATCTTCTAAATACTGAAAACTAGTGACTCAAGGGGGAAAAATGGACGTCGTACATTTTAAGCAGTCTATAATTTATTGTAGGACCTCAAAATATCCATGTGTATGTGCCTATTTCCAACCATAATTACTCTTGCAACAGCTGTTCTTACTTTGTCACCACCCTGACTTTCATACCATACGTATATTGCTAACCTATTAAGCTAATCTACTTTTAATCAGATTTGTTGGCTAATATTACTACTATCAATTTAAGACAAAACTATCAAACAGTTCGTGGTAACGAACTGTAGTAAGGAGCGACCCAGCTCAATAGTAACCAAAACTCTAAAATGGAATTTTGATACCAATAGCTTCATCAAAAGAATCGTATTTTAATGCTGATTTTAAATATATAAGTTTCATCAAGTTTAGTTTTACCCATCAACAGTTACGAGCCTGAGAAAATTTACCTTATTTTAGAAAATAGGGGGAAACAACCCCTAAAAGTCATAGAATAGAATCACATCATCAGATTCAGCGCAGCAGAGAACCCTATTGTAGAAGTTTCAAGCTCCTATCTACAAAAATGTGGAATTTTGTGTTTTTGCCTGAAGGCAGACCACGGATGTGTGTTTATTTGTTTGTTAGTTTTTCTGGGTTTTTTTTCCAGGAGTGATCGTAACGACCCAGTGGTTCTAGAATATTGCGAGAGGGCTCATCGGAAATGAAAGGTTCTAGTGCCCTTTTTAAGTGACCAAAAAAATTGGAGGGCACCTAGGTCCCTTCCCACGCTAGTTATTTTCCCAAAGTCACCGGATCAAAATTCAGATATAGCCATTTATTCAACGTACTCAAAAACCTTATAATTATGTCTTCGGGGACGACTTACTCCCCCACAGTCCCCGTGGGAGGGACTACAAGTTACAAACTTTGACCAGTGCTTACATATAGCCTAGTGATGGTTATTTGGAAGTGTACATACGTTTTCAGGGAGATTTTTTGGTTGGGGGTGGAGAAGAGGGGGATATGTTGGAGGAGCTTTCCTTGGAGGAATTTATCATGGGGGAAGAAAACTTCCATGAAGGCAGCGCAGGATGTTCTAGAATTTTTTAAAGAAAAAACAATGAAAAATAAATATAAAAAAGTTTTTTCAACTGAAAGTAACTAGCAGAATTAAAACTTAAAATGAACAGAAATTATTATGCATATGATGGGCTCTCCTCCTCCTAATACCTCGCTCTTTACGCTAAAGTATTTTTAATAATTTTCAACTCTTTATTCTACGGCTTTTGTGATTCAGGGGTCATTCTTAAGAAATTGGGAAAAAATTTAAGCTTTAGTGTAGAGGGCGAGGTACTGACGAGGGGTCGAGCCCCTCATATACGTCATAAAAACATGAGAATACAGAAGTTTGTTACGTAAGCTAATTTATAAGTTACGTATGTCTTTTACTAATAAAAACATTCGTAAAAAATTAAAAGTTCTAGTTGCCTTTTAAGTAACCAAAAAATCAGAGAGCAACTAGGCCTCCTCCCCCGCTTCTTTTTCTCTCAAAAATATTCAATCAAAACTATGAGAAAGCCATTTAGCGAAAAATAAAACAAATATGCAAATTTTGTTTTAATTATTCATCTGTGGAGAGCCAAAATCAAAACATGCACCAATTCAAAAACGTTCAGAAATTAAATAAAAATAAACAAGTTTTTTTAACGGAAAGTAAGGAGCGACATTAAAACTTAAGACGAACAGAAACTACTTCGTATGTGAAAGGGGCTGGTTCCTCATCAACGCCCCGCTCTTTACGCTAAAGTTTTTTGCTGTTTTAACAAGTAGAGTTTAGAGGAAGAATCAAACTTTACCGGAAGGGCGTTGATGAGAAAGCAGCCCCTTTCACAAACGAAGTAATTTCTGTTCGTTTTAAGTTTTAATGTCGCTCCTTACTTATCGTTAAAAAACTTGTTTTTTTTTATTTAATCTAAGTTAAAAAGTAACAAGAATCAGAATTCAAGAAAAGTGTTCTTATAAAAAGTAAGCAGCAAATGAAGGACTATTTCAAAAATTAGTTTTTTAATAACAACAAAATATGTTTTGAGCAGTTTTCTTTTTTTAATTCTGTAGAGAAAAATAATAAACTCTTTTATTAAATCGTATATTTCTAGTTGTCAACATTGTTAATCAGCCTATTATCTTTTTGATCCGTTCCTTTTGAATGTTTGGAAAATTTTGTATTTTGATTATGTTTCATAGCAATAATATATTTATTTACTTCGTTACATATTTGAATTCATAATAGTTTTTAAGTTTTTGATAATAAGCTAATGACACTCTACATTTCTTGCAGGGTTGGTAGACCAAACTCATTTATGGTAGAAGCTGCTTAGCATAAAACCTTTGTGATGCTTAATTTGATTATATTACTTTCTACAATAAGCTAATTTTATTCTTTGCAAATTTTAATTACTTTCTTATTTTCTTTTAGATCTTTTGCTCCCAAATACACAGAAAAATAAATTGGCTCAACACAAACTTTTAGTTTAATGAATTTATTTATTTTTGGTAAAAAATAAAATAAATTTCATCCTTCGGGGGGCTCTAAGGGTGGCAATAGAGGCGTGACTATTGCTAGTACTTCTAAAAACTTACCGCAGCACCAAGCCGCCGGAGGCCAACACAGCTACGGTCGCTCATCCTCTATCCCGATCTATTCTAAGCCTCCCTTTTTACACCATCCCAGGAAGTTACCATTTCCCTTAAATCTTTTTTTTATGACATCTTCCCACCCCAACTATGGACGACCTGCTTCCTGGAGTGCAATATGCAATGGAGTAAATAAATATATTAACGTTGCAAAATATAATCGAAATGTAAAATTCAATCTCTTGACAACTGTTAAGGAAGAGAGAGGTAAAAACAGATATCGTTCTCGGGCACTCAAAAACCTGCTTGTGCTTTTTGGTGGTAAAATAAAATTCATTTATGGATTTATGTTAATATCAGATTTTTTTATTCACAATAGTTTTAGCTCGTTTCATGTTTGACATCACCTGAGGCTAAAATATAGGCTCCAAGTTTCCAATTTTAAAATTCTTCCGTAATTCCCATTTAAAAATGTATTATTTTTGCGTAAACAAGAGAAAACGGAACGCCACCTTAAACATGACGAAGAAAAAAACAAGAGAAGCTATGATGGTTAGCGAATAATCAGTATTATCAAACAACTCGTGGTAACGAACTACAAATATGGAGCAACTTAGCCCAACAGTAACCAAATATCTAAAATACAGAATTTTGATAATAATCGATACATTAAAAGAATAATTTTTTTATGCCAATCCCAAATTAATACAATTCATCACGTTTAATGTCACCCATCAAAAGAGACGAGCCAACAATAATCAAATATCTAAAATATAGAATTTTGATAATAATCGATACATTAAAAGAATTTTTTTTTTATGTCAATTCCAAATTAATACAATTCATCACGTTTAATGTCACCCATCAAAAGAGACGAGCCTCAGAAAATTTGCCTGATTTTAAATTAAGGGGGGACACCTTCAAAAAGTCAAGGAATCTCAATGAAAGTCACATAATCAGATCCAAAATATCAGGGAACTCGGTTGTGGATGTGTCAAAATCCTATACAATAAAATGTGGAATTATTAATTCCATTCAATTTATTTGTAACCTGTCAAAACAAAAACGGGCGCAGATTCACTAAATGACAGAGTTGAACATAAAGGGTAAAAACAGAAACGAGAAGAAAATTTGTACACTGAACAAAAATAAGTAGTTTTTACAATCATAAGAACATAGTCAAAAGATCCATAAAGTGAAACAATCATAATAGAAAACACATAAGACATAAATCATAAGAATCATATCCCAATTAATAAGATTATAAAAATAGAGAAAACCAATCGTGATTAAGTTTACTGGCGGAAGACTTCAAATCTTTCACTCTTTTGTCAATAATTGTAGATAGAAAGATGAATTCGAATTTTTGAGACAAAAAAGAGTTACTAGTCCAAGAGGATATATGCAAAAGGAATTTAGCAAATTTAAAATAAAACGATGAACAAGTTGTTTTCTTTGAAGCAGGAAAGAGTTGCCAAATAGGAGACAGAGCAAGAAGATGAGACACAGTTAGACTATTGTAAAGTTTAGAAAGATGGAAACGACTAAGGTGTGTAACTTTCGAGACATGTGACGCATAAGCTGTGTTTGTCTTTTTTTTTCAATATTTGGAATGGCAAGCTTAATAGTTTCGTTGATTGAATTTTCAATGGGTATTTCCAGGTAAATAAGGCTTTTAGAGAGGGGGATACAAGTTTAAGTAAGTTGGAGGGATTTATCAGAGCATCCTTTGAGGTTGAAACCGACAGCTACAGTTTACATTAAAACCTAAACCAATCTGCTGATTTTCTAGTTTTAACTTCGAAAAATTGCTCTCACAACCTGAGAAAATATGTATTTCTTGCCAAAAAAAAGGATCACAAATATGTTTTTTGTGGAGGGTGATCTGACAATGGACCTAAAAGATCCAGAAAGGGTGGTTTTGAATGGAAATCAAAAATTTTAGTACCCTTTATAATCGAAAAAACTGGAGGCCAACTAGCCCCCCTTCCACGCCTCTCTTCCCATCCCAAGAGATCTGATTAAAACTTCGAGATAGCCGTTTGATTCAGCATCGCTATAAGGTCCAGTAATTATGCCTTTGGGGTTGAAATGACCCCCATAATCCCTGGAAAAGGGTCGGAAGTTGCGCAATTTGAACATTGTTCACATAATCTAATATCAGTTCTTGGGAAACGAATGATTTTTGGGGGAATTTCTGAGCGGGAGATTTTCTACGGGTATAATTTTCCTCAGAGACGGTTTTAGGGGGATTTCTAGAGAATAATTTGTACAGGGGATGGGGAGAAGATTTCCAGGTAAGATTTACAAAACAATCTGATATTGACTTTTTTTTCAATTGAAAGCAAGGAGCAACAATAAAACTTAAAAAGAGCAGATGTTATCCGTATATGGGGGGGGACTACCTTTTTCTCAACTCTCGCTCTTTACACTAAAATTGGACTTTTTTTTCGTAATTTTATATGGAAGACTACTCAGACACTGAATATGAATGAGAAGCATCCTTTAACAGCCTTCCGACTTAAACGTAAAGAATGACGGTCAAGGAAGGGTGGCTCCTCGTATACCAAATAATTTCTGTTAGTTTTAAGTTTTAATATTTCCTCTGACTTTCATCTGAAAACCTTTTTTTCGTTTATTTATAGTAATTTTTTATTTAATTATAGCAAAAAGTAATTGCGAAGTAAAAACCGTTGGCCTCCCTTGGGAAACTTTGTTTGAAGTACTGTAGTAATTTTCGAGGGCCCTAATATTAGCCAACAGTTGTAATTGATCACCAGGAGAGTAGCTTCAGTATTTTTATTTTGGAGGGGAGGGAGCAAGAGGGGTCCATATTCGGATAGTCAAGGGGTATTTGCTATATAATGTTTTTCTCTCCTCCGGGGAGGGGATAATGCCCTCCCTTGCCTTCCCCTTAGAAACGATGCCCCTTTTGGCCACTAAATCTCACCAGCGATAGAAGGCTAGCAAGAACTGGAAGTGTCACATTTTATTAATTTTCATGTGAGACATACAATGACGATAAAACAACAATGCTGATCGCTCGGTAATTTAAAGTCAAATAACATAAAACAACTTTGGCGTATGAAACAAAGAAAAGTATAATAATGTATAATAAATGTAAAACCAAGTATAAAATAATATATATATATATATATATATATATATATATATATATATATATATATATATATATATATATATATATATATATATACTAGCTGTTGGGGTGGCACTTCGCGCGTGGCACTTCGCGCCACCCCAACACCTAGTTGGTGGGGAGCTTCGCGCCCCCCCGAGCGCGTAAGTCGTTACGCGCCATATTAGTTACGTCCATTGTAGTTGTGTCCCTGTGTCCCACCTGTGAATATAGATAGATTTATATATGTGTTTCAAACTACGTAAAAATTGCGAATATACAACATTCTTGGCTTTCCCATTGTCTGTGCATATACAAAGCCGTATGTACTAATAATGACGTCATATGCAAACGCTCTTTTTACAAACAAACAAACATGCATACACACAACTCGTTTTTATATAGATAGATAGATATATAGATACAATACAAATTAACTGCGTAAAACTTGCGAATATACAACATTCTTCGCTGTCCAATTGTCGCTGCATATAAATAGATTGTCAGGTTTACCGACCCTCGAACATGCAACGTACAATTGTCCATGGGAAAAACAATCAGTATTAAGATCTATACCACATTTTTCTAATGATTGACCTTGAGCTTTGTTAATGGTGATTGCAAATGCTAATCGAATTGGGAATTGCAATCTTTTAAATTGAAAAGGCAGATCCGTTGGAATCATGGGAATGCGAGGAATAAGAACAGCCTCACCCTCAAAAGGCCCTGTCAAGATTGTGGCCTCTATTAGGTTTTCCATTGTTTTTTTTTTACGGCAAGTCGCGTGCCATTGCAAAGCTTTGGTGGGTTGATATTTCTTAAAAGTATTATTGGTACGCCTATTTTTAGTTGTAGCACGTGTGGTGGAAACCCTGAAGGATCTATGGAATTTAAAAATTCCGATGGATAATTAACCGCTTCATTTGGTTCCAAAACTGTGTCGACTGACTTGTAAAGGACTGCCTGGTCTCGAATCTTGGTCAAAACAATATTGTTGATTTCGTGGACGTCTATATTTTTGGGTGCGAGAATCGCTCTTTCACTTAGCCATTTATTATTTAGCCATTTATAAATTTTTTAGAATATTCGGAAATACTTTTTCAATCAATTCATTTTTGGACGTCACTAAATTACAGAAATCAGCAGGTAGTTGTATACGTCCTGAAATTGAGTCTACTGGGAGCTTTCCGTTTCCAATTGCCAGCAATTGATCCGAAAATGTTTGACCAGAGTCATCGTTTTGCAATCGGACACGTAGTCTATAGGAATAATAATGCATTGCACTGCATTTCTTATTCATTTCTTTGTTAGTGGCTGGATTCATCAATTTAATGTTAAAGTGATAGCCGTCGGCTCCATCCCAAAAAATGATAGGATATTGTAGGGCATCGTAGCATCGATGAGTTTCAGCAATTCTTAACAACTGAGTGTTTCGCTTATGAAGAATAATATCTCGAGGTAAAAACTGATCACCGACCATAACGATGGCCACTTCGTCGATAGTTGGAGCCTTGTATCTACGCACATGTTGGCCAGGAGGCGTTTTGTCAGCGGAAATAACAATTTTATGCGTATCAGTAGGCATCAAATCGATGGCTGTTTTGAACAGACGCACTAAATTATTATTTTCGTGGAAAAGATGTTGCAATTGGAAAACGATTGTCCTTTCAACGTTGGGAGAAATTTCGCAACGTGCATTCAATTCAGAATTTCTATCACTGATGAAGTACAATTGTAAAAATTTATGATTCTCGCCTGAGAATGGTAGAAGGTACCCTGCTCTATGATAAATTTGCCCTTTTACTTTGAAAGTAGACATAAATTGATCTGGATTTTCGATTTGGGCTCCAAACGACGTCATTTGGAAACATGAGTTGTATTTTCTGGTTTTTGACAAAAAACGCTTACATTCTGACGTAGTTCCAGTAAGGAAAGTCTTCAATGGCTCTGGTGGTACAGCCAATAGAGGAAGTTTAACTTTTCCTGAGGCGCAACACATTCCCATTGTTTCACCATTGAATTTCAAGGCCTTGCAATGGGGACAAATTTTAGACATTGTCCCGATTTGAACCCATCTACTCAAGCTATAATCATCGACTGGGCTGTACCTGAATGCCAGGCGATAACTTTCAGGTTGCTCTAATTCCTCGGCACGCTTTCTTTTCTTACTTTCTCTATCAACAGCAAGCCTGATTTCTTGCTGTTCTTGTGATTCCTCGGCACGCCTTCCTTTTTCACTTTCTCTTTTAGCAGCAAGTTTGCTTTGGCGTTGCTCTGGTAGTTCCTCGGCACGCTTTCTGTTCTTTCTTTCTCTATCAGCCTCAAACCTGTTTCCTTGCTGTTCTTTTGATTCCTCGGCACGCTTTCTGTTCTTTCTTTCTCTATCAGCCTCAAGTCTGTTTCCTTGCTGTTCTTTTGATTCCTCGGCACGCTTTCTTTTCTGACTTTCTCTTTCAGCAGCAAGCAAGTTTTTTGGCATAGACTCTTTGAGCATCTTCATCGGCTTTTGCCATTGTAAGTTCATCAGTCATTTTAAACTTAAACATTAATAGATTTCTACGTGAACATATATGTCTTAAATATCTTTAATGACGTCACCGTCATAGCAAAAATGACGACAACTAACTTCATGATTAAATATATTTAATGACGTCACCGTCATAGCAAAAATGACGAAAACTAACTTCATGACGTCAGTCGACACAGAAACATGACCTCACCTGACAGACAGACAACTATATTTTATATATATATATATATATATATATATATATATATATATATATTACTATATGTAGATAATAATAAAGCAAGATGATCTTCAAATTATAATGAATAAAGGGGCTAATTTCTGTCTTTCTCATCATCTGAAACCATCGAGTGTTCTTGATGGCTTGGAAAATGATTTTGATTTATTTATTGATAAGTGGTGTAAGAAAGAGAATAAAAGTAAAGAGAGTTTTCAAAGTTGGAAAAATTTAATTATTAGTAGAATAAGAAATAAAATATATTCTAATTTAAAGAATAGTAACATTAAATCATTATTTTATAATGCGAAGATTAAACAAGCAATTGCTAATCTACAGAATGAATTTGTAATTGTGCCAGTGGATAAAGCTAATAATAATTCCGCCATAATTTGTCAGAAGCTGTATTGTGATATCTTAAAAAGGGAGTTATGCACAACTAATGTTTACGAAAAGGTAAATTCAAAGGATGAGAATTTAATTGAAAAGACTGAAGAAATACTTTTTAAAAATTTTAATATGAAAATAAATGACAATGATAAAAAGTGCCCTTTCCTATATTGGACTGTAAAATTTCATAAGAATCCCCCTAAACCACGGTTTATTGCTGGAGCAGCTAAATGTCCAACCCGCATTGCTGCTACTGACCTCTCTTTAATTTTAAAGGAAATTGTAAATAAACTTAAAACCTATTGTTCTGGTATTAAAAAGTTTTCGAATTTTAATCCATACTGGAGTGTTAATAATTCACTGCAGGTGATAGAGTCTTTAACAATGGTTTCAGCTAAAAGAATTGAGTCTTTCGATTTTGCGACGATGCATACTAATTTATCACTTAATGTAGTGTTAGATAATTTAAAAACTGTTATCAAGAAATCTTTCCTCTTTTCTAGTAAAAGGTTCTTAAAAATAGACACTTATAATAAAAAAGCTAAATGGACAAATTGCTTTAATACCACAGTTAACTTGAGATGTTACAGCTTGGATATGATTTTTGAGTTATTAGAATTTGTTTTATACAATACTTCTATAAGATTTGGTGGTGATTTGTACAAGCAAATCGTGGGAATTCCCATGGGGGGGGGGAATGCCAGCCCATTTATAGCTGACTTGTTTTTAAGTCAACTAGAATATAAATATATGATGAATAAGAATAATCCAAATAATTTAAAACATGTTTTGTCAAATAATAAAAGATATTTAGATGATATTTTGGTCTTAAGTTGTAAGGACTTCATTGATATTTCTAAAAATATATATCCATCAGAGCTTACTCTTGAACATAGTCATGGCGCTGGTCATGAAGATCATTTCTTAGATTTAAATGTTAATATTTGTGATAATAATAAATTAAGTTTTAAAATGTATAATAAAACGGATGATTTTGATTTTGAAGTGATTAGTTGCCCATTCCCTAAAAGTAATATACACTCAAATATCACATATTCTGCGTTTTTCTCACAGTTACTTCGTTATGCAAGGATTTGTAGTAATTATATTGATTTTAAAAATAGATGTAAAATCTTAAGCCAAAAATTGATATCAAGAGGTTTTTCTGCAAATAAATTAACTTGGCAATTTAAAAAAATTAGTTTTCATTATAACAAACTTTTAAATAAATATCAAAAGAATTATCTGGAAATACTTAAAGAAATTTTCAACTAATTTCGGAGGTTCGACAAATTATGATACAGCGCCATTTATTTTGAGTTGTGTTTCTAATAGAGCGGATTTTTTAAAAAATAGCCACATGGTTAAGATGAATTCTATAATTGTTTAGTTCATATTTTTTTTTCAATGTGTTAATATTTGTGATTTGGTATATTTTATCATATTTAGTTTACCTATTGTTGCTAAAAAGAGGTATATATTCACAGGATAAGCTTGTTTTGGTGTTACTTGGTTGTTTTACATTTTCTGTTTTTTTTTCATAGGCATGTATTTTGGGGGTGACACCTGACACGGGGATGCCATGGATATTCTGTGGTAGCCACAACACTTGCTGGGTAGAGAATTTAAAGTGGCGAAACCCTATAGGCCAGTGTATTCTCCTGATGAGCCCTTGTGTTGGGTTGTTGCCTCTGGATTATTTGTCTTTATTATTTTTTCTATTGTTTGGTAAATGACGATTTATACTTATTGACGACATGACTGCCTGTCCATGGATTATTCTTTATGGTTGATTGTGTTTGGCTATGCTGTTTGACTTATGTGATTGCATGGATGAGTAGGGTTAAGGCCTCGTTCAAGTGCTGGTCTATATTAATCACTAGTTTAGGAAAACAGTCTTCCTTTTCTCCTTCTGTCTCTTTTTTTTATGCGTTTGTGCTGTTGCATTGGTGATTTCTCTTTTCATGATATATATATATATATATATATATATATAAATATAATATATATATATGTATATATATATATATATATATATATATATATATATATATATATATATATATATATATATATATATATATATATATGTGTGTGTATATATATATTTATTTATTGATATAAAACAATTATATAACATATAAATAAGTATAATAAATGTTTAACAAAATCAAATAGTTGAGAAAGAACGAGGTTTTTGTCATCCAGTAGCAAATATGAAGACCAAAAAGAAGCATACATTCTACAATGACTTCCGCCAAGTCGTCTTCTGTGTTCATAAGAGAAAACAAAAATATTTTGAAATGAACTCTACAAGAAGAGAAAAGATATTGAATAAAAAACCAGCGAAAGTTAAATGAAACACGATTCACCAATTGGATTGGATAAGTATTCTTTGCTTTGCAATAGATTTTGCCGGTCTGCAACCTCGATTTTTATTAGTTATGCGGACAGATTTTCTTAAATTAAGCTGGGTAAAAATATTGATTTGGTATTTTTAATAGTAAGTCATTATAAATTGGGCTCAAGGAAATATCTCCTGTGTCTCTATTTATAGCAAAATTGATGTTCATATATTTTTTTTATCTCAATCGTCTCTTGTAGGCCACTTACAGCATTAGATATTAAAGTTGCCTCTTCAAAAAGAGCTAAAAGATTAGGATTTTCAAACACATGGAGGGCCAAAGCAGAATCAAATTTGTCATTTTTGAAATCTCAAGGACTTCTCTGTTGAAAATTTGTGTTCATGCAATCGTTCCCCCAGTTGCTGATGGGTCCTACCAATATAAAATTTCCAAAATGAACACGAGACTCTGTAGGCACCACCACCTAGTATAGGGTCAGTTTTGTCCCTTCCTGAGTTGAAAAAATGTTATACTTTTTGATGAGTTTTGTAAAAAAAAAAACAGAGAAATTATGTTTTTTTTAGCATTTTCCCAGTTTGTTGCTGAATTTTGAGATGTATGGTAATGTGATGAAAGTATAATTTTCAATTGCCTGAGCAAATGAAACAGGGGGTACGGGCTCCCTATTTTCCTGTTTCACCTTTTTTTAATCGTCTCTCTGTGATATTTTCTATAAGGTTAATTGGATACCCACTGCAGAATAGAATATCTTTAACATAACTTAATTCAGATTTTACATGATTACGTTAACAGGTTTTTGGAACACTATGTTTAGAACGACTAAAGAGATTATTATCCCTCTTTTTACAGAAGGAGGGTGATTTGTAGAGAAATATAGATACAGGTCATTATGAATCGGCCTTCTATATATAAAAAATTCAAGACTAGGAGTATTTTCTATAATGAAAACATCCAAGAAAAGGAGCTTTAATTAATATTCTAATTCTATTATAAATTAAAGATTCGAATCAAAAGTGTTCAAATGTGCCAAAAAATCTTTTAGAGAGTCCTATCCATGTTCCCCAACAGAAAGAACATCATCGATGAAACGAAACCAGAGAGAGTATTTCAAGGGAAAACTATTCAAAGCAGATTGTTTTATGAAATCCATATAAAAATTTGCCAAATAAGGAGATGAAACAATGCCTATTGGTTGACCCATTATCTGAAGGAAAAATTTTTCTCAAAACTTTTGGCTCAATCTCTGAATTAACAATTATTTGTCACGAGAACGTGTCAAACTAAGAATTGACATACATAAGCATTGGTTGTGTTCTGATTTGATAATTTCATTTACTCTTTTCCCTTTACTTGCATTTCTTACCTTCCAGTTTATGAGCGGAGTTCATCTTTTTATATCCAAAAGGCTCTTGACAGATGCCTCGCGACGTAAGCTACTAAATTTTTAAAAATGTGACTGATTACTCTAAAATGCAGCAGAATCCAAGTTGACAAATCTTGTTCATATTGAAGTAGCTGAAAAAAGAAAACTGTCAGAACTATGACAGTCCAAGAAAAACCAAAACAGGCTGTCAAAAAACAATTTAAAGGAATCTGTCAAAGACCATTAGCAAATTTCAAGAGAAGATATCTAGGAGGAGAATAATATCGAAAAAGGCGTATGAATAATAAATATCTCCTTTTGTAGAATAGATAGAAAGGGACTACAGAAAATGCCTCTTTCAAAAGATCCTTTTCTTGTGGCATACAACTTATCCATTTGTTGATTCCTAAATTCAGATGGGAACACACAATGCAATAGCTCGTCATTGTTTCAGTCATTTACTTCTTTTAAATAAGAAGTTTTCAAAAGGAAATCTCTATTCTAAACAAGAACAAACTCAAATATCTTTTCTTCTGTGAGTTTTCCTTTGCTCTTCTATTTTCCACTTGCTTTCCAAGGAGAGGATTCCCTTTCAATTATGTGCCTATTTATAAGTAATTTGAAATATAATAAAGGGTTATAAAATTGTTTTTTAAAAACAAGAACAAAGGAGAAAAGGGGAAATTTTTTGGGACATATTTGTATTTGATTGCTGAACAATTTAGGGAAATTTGAAACAGAGGTATTGAAAAACTCTTGTTAGGACAATTAAAACTGTTTTTTGTAGAATTTTCTTCTACAAAATGTGAGAGAATTAATCTTAGGACCAAGATAACAAGCCACCATGAAAAGTTCACTTTTCAAATCGGTTGATTTTGTAGCAAAAGACGTAAAAAGATTGGAAAAATAGAAAAATTTAGTCTTTCTGGATATTTGTATGATGATCACGTTAAAAAAAAAATTCAGAAATTTTACTGTGTTAAACTTCACCTAAAATCCACTTTTGTCTTTCAAAAAGTTTAAAAATCATAGTTCTATCAAATGACTTTAGGAAGCTTTTATTTTCAACAATGATGAATACTGAGCATCATTAGTGAAATATTACGTTTTCATGTTTTACTGTTTTAATTTTAGCCCCAAATTTGTAATTAATAATCTGAGGCTAAAATTAAAGCAGATACAATTGACGGTAAAAAAAAAAAAAAAAAAAAAAAAAAATGCACAAAGTTTGTTAATCAATAACTTTGTTGAAATACTTTAATATAAATTGCTGTTGAAACTGGAAGCATGAACATATAAAATTGGGTATATAAATTGCATGGGCCACAAAAAAGAATAAATTCGGAAACTAAGAACTTTAAACAAGAAGATACTGTAGCGATAGTTTCAGTGTGTTATGTATTTATATGGTGAAATCTAGAAAAAGAAAAAAATAATTTTAACTTAAGGAAGTGAAATAGATCCATTAAAATTTCAGAAAGATTAGACAAATTTAATTCCTGTTAATGCAACTCCTAGCCTAAGTGAAAGAACGTCTTTGGTAAAGGAGGCCTCTAGATTTTGTAGGTTAGTTTCTTTTTAATTAAATTTTCCTTCAGATCTGTCAACAAAGGAGCATCAAAAAAAAGAGAGTGAAGGAGAATTGTCAAATAAGAAGGAGGTCTCTAATTTTATTAAGGTACATCAAACAGTTCGTGATAACGAACTGTAGTAAGGAGCGACCCGGCTCAATAGTAACAAAACTCTAAAAAATGGAATTTTGATATCAATAGCTATATCAAAAGAATTGCATTTTAATGCTAATTTTAAATATATAAGTTCCATCGAGTTTAGTCGTACCAATCAAAAGTTACGAGCCTGAGAAAATTTGCATTATTTTAGAAAATAGGGTACCTATAGTAGACCCTATAGTAGAAGTTTCAAGTTCCTATCTACAAAAAATGTGGAATTTTGTATTTTTTGCCTGAAGGCAGATGACGGATGCGTGTTTATTTTTTTTTTTTTTTCCCAGGGGTGATCGTATCGACCCAGTGGTCCTAGAATCTTGCTATAGGGCTCATTCAAACGGAAACGAGAAGTTCTAGTGCCCTTTTTAAGTGAACAAAAAATTGGAGGGTACCTAAGCCCCCTCCCACGCTAATTATTTTCCCAGAGTCACCAGATCAAAATTCTGAGATAGCCATTTTGTTTAGAGTAGTCAAAAAATCTTATAACTATGTCTTTGGAGACGACTTACTCCCCCACAGTCCCCGTGGGAGGGGCCACAAGTTACAAACTTTGACCAGTGCTTACATACAGTAATGGTTATTTGGAAGTGTAGAGATGTTTTCGGAGGGATTAATAGATTGGGGGGTGAGAATAGAAGAGGGGGATATGTTGGGGGAACTTTCCTTGGAGGAATTTGTCATGGGGGAAGAAAATTTTATGAAGGGAGAGCAGGATTTTCTAGCATTATTTAAAAAAAAACAATGAAAAAATAAATATGAAAAAGTTTTTTTTAACTGAAAGTACGGAGAAGCACTAAAACTTAAAACGAACAGAAATTATTACGCATATGATGGGCTCACCTCCTCCTAATACCTCGCTCTTTACGCTAAAGTATTTTTAGTAATTTCAACTATTTATTCTACAGCTTTTGTAATTCAGGGGACAGTCTTAAGAAATTGGGATAAAATTTAAGCTTTAGTGTAAAGAGCGAGGTACTGACGAGGGGGTGAACCCTTCATATATGTAATAAAAACATGAGAATACAGAAGTTCGTTACGTAAGCTAATTTGTAAGTTACGTATATCTTTTACCAATAAAAACATTCGTAAAAAAATCTAAAGTTTTAGTTGCCTTTTTAAGTAACCAAAACACCGGAGGGCAACTAGGCCTCCTCCCCCACTCCTTTTTTCTCAAAATCATTCGATCAAAACTATGAGAAAGTCAGTTGGCAGAAAAAATTGATATGCAAATTTCGTTTTAGTTATTCATCTGCGGAGAGCCAAAATCAAAACATGCATTGATTCAAAAACGTTCAGGAATTAATTAAAAAAACAAGTTTTTCAACGGAAAGTAAGGAGCGACATTAACACTTAAAACGAACAGAAATTACTTCGTATATGAAAGGGGATGCTTCCTCATCAACGCCCCGCTCTTTACGCTAAAGTTTTTTACTGTTTTAAAAAGTAGAGTTAAGAGAAAGAGTCAAACTTTAGTGTAAAGAGCGGGGCTTTGATGAGGAAGCATCCCCTTTCATATACTAAGTAATTTCTGTTCGTTCTAAGTTTTACCGTCGCTCCTTACCTTCCGTTAAAAAAAAAACTTGTTTTTTTATTTAATTTTTTAAAAGAACTGTCCCTTTAGATTTGTAAACAAAAGAGCAGCAATAAATAATGAAATATAATCTGTGGCACATATTCATGAAAAATCTGGGGGAGTGTTTTCTAAATCAATGAGGATAATTAACCATTTTTCAATGAAAATACCAAAAAAAAGCTTATTTGTAATGAGTTACCAAAAACCATATTTTGCGAAATCTAGGATGGTTCAAAAAATTGAGGGAGAAAATCCTTTATATTTGCAGGCTTTTGACAAACTGCCGATTAGAAAAAAAGAGTTGACGGACAGAAGAGTTGGTTTCTCTTCATTAAGGATCTTGATTACTTAGACTGAGTTCCTCCCATACATTTCTGTGGTGACCTTCGAAGAGCTTATTGTTACAGAGTTTTCGAAAAGTAATCCCCCAAGCGAAGCTTGGGATTATCCTAGAGAAGGATAATCCCATCCTTCTCTATGCACCGGCCACGTTTTATGATTCAGAACGTAGAAATCATCTGAGTCTCGCCGAAGGTGATTTTTCGAAAAAATACTGGGACTGACTCTTCTAATTGTTATAAGATTATTTACACTTGTACTGCGTATGTGTTTTATTAACAACAAAGGTGACGAAACCCGATTTACAAAATAAAACTACGAGTCAATGAATTAAAGTTAGGATTTCTGAAATATCACTTGTTGATGTTCAACATCGATGAAATTATCAACGATTTCCTACATTTGTTCAATTTGGGACAAGAAAGTATGCATTTAAAACTGCGCTGTTAGTGAATACCTGACTGATAGTGCTACTTCTAATAGTTAAAGTTTCATTAATATTTACAAGCAGCAACCTATGTACACCTTCTAAACATTTTTCTGACGATAATGTATTTAGATCAGTTTAAAATATTTAGAAGTGTCTACATGAAATCTTAGTCAATATACTAAATTACAAAATAAAGGATGTAATCTATCCGTATCTATACTCGATCCAAAGGCGATTTAAGGGAGGGACCCAGGGAAAATTTGTTAAGGACTTTAGGGGTACAGTATTTCCAATAGATAATCTAACAGATATAATCATTTTGAAATTTAAAAAAAAAATAGTTTAAAAAAAAAGAATAGAGTGCGCCGTTAATAAATAAAAGTGATTAATAAATCACTAATTAATTACTAAAATAAGTTATAAAATAAATAATAATTGAAAAATAATAACTCAGTAATAATTATTGAAATAATGAAACTACAATGATTTAAAATAATTGTATAATTTAAATAATAAATTAAAAACATATTTTTGATTAGTTAAAAAACATCTGTTTTTTTTAATATATGAAAGTTTGTTAAAATTTGGCCGCAAAATTTTGTGGGAATCAGGGCAGTACCAATCTAGATCTTGCCTGTGCCCGAGAGAGGCCAGAACCACCACTGACTCAATCAGTAGAATAAAAACATCGAAGAAAATTTAACAGGACCTCCTCATTTAATAGCGAAAAATATATGGCATAATTTCTTGGAAGCCCAAAAAAGAACACCAAGACTGATGTTCTTGCTTCAACAGTATTTTTATTTCTCAGGCAAGATAAACCTCTAATTATTGCTATATAGTAACTTTGGAGCATAGAAACAAGCAACTGTAACGCTGGCGGCTATTTTTCGCAAAAAAATTAGCAAATCCAGAAGTGCATAATTTTGGTTCCGACTTTAGGTGGTATTGCCTTGAGGCAAATTTTTTAGAAATCGCCAAAAAGACTTTACCTTCATGATCAGTGAGGATTTGTAAGGGTTGAATATTAGTGGTATGAGTGTGAGTAGTGTTGCTATACTACGTCCTGATCTTACAGCCTGGGGGGTCTAAGACTGTCTCTACTACAGATTCTACGCCTCTGGCCGTATAAAACATGTATCGTTAACCATATATAAATCATTCCAACAGGCATATAATTTTAAATTAGTCACTGACATTCCCTAGTAACCAGATTGTCTATGCTACAGAGGGTACATTTCTTTTGCGTACTTCCAGGACAATCTCATTTTTATATAGCCATAAAACTCTACCAACCAACCGTAGCAACCAGATCCAATATAATGCTAAATTTTCAGTGTATTTTATACTAGTAAGAAAGTAGAATTCAGAGAGAGAAGAGCTTGAATATATGTTTTTCATCAAAGTTTGATTTGACAAGACATACTAGCAAATTATGAGCGATTTGTTTACACTATTAGAAATGGATAGTAGAGCTGGCAGTAGCAATGATAAATAACAAGGATACAAAACGAAGCAGTAAAAGTTACAAGAGTATCTCGACTATGCCTTGCATGGGATGAGATCTATGCAAAATATGTGACATCTTTGAGAAAATTTAAAATGGAGAGCAGTCTTGTTTTGAGTCAAAACTTAATATAATGCACATGCACAGGTTTCAAACTGCTCTAAATGGAACATAGAAATATATTGATGGTAATAATTTGGATCTGTATGTGAAAATGTGTAATATATCATTGTAATTATAAAATAAAAATGTTTCTAAATCAATAGGTGTTTATTGTTAGATATTTTTACTAGGTTACCGTTCCTCTCTCTAGGGATATTCCCAGAGTAGAAAGAAGCTTAGTTGGCCAGTAGTCAGCTGCGAGAGTGTTAGGATTAAAAAAATGGATGCATTTTTAAAAAATAAATCGAGCAGATTATTGTGATTGAGGAAAAAAGTCTGAATAGGAATGATCATTTTTAAAATTTATCAGTACAAAAAATATATTTTCTGAAAGAATGCTTGATGATAATATGGAAGATGAATCGCTGGGTTTAAATTATTGTATGATTCTTATGAGTCGTAGTCCAAACGCATTTACTCAATTTATTGGCATATTAATCGAGACAAAACAAAAAGATATTTTGGATTTGCTTTTGAACACTCCACTAGAAATTCAATGTTCATCTAACACTTATCCAAATTATTTTTCATAGGAACAACAAATAAATCGACAACTTAGAAGATTTTGTTCAAAAAGAATCATTTGATTTTGAATTGTTATGTAACTCGAATACTCCTCTCTGAAATAGAAAAAAACTCTCTTTATCGATCATAAGTCAGTTTCATTTTGACGTAAGAGGATGAACACTGAAAAAATGCTCTATATATGTCCTCTCTTTATGCAAACACTGGTCATCATGTGAGCATTGGACAGTTGTTGATGAATATAACGAAAAGTGTAGATTATACAGTCCAAACTTAATAAAATGCATACCTTAGTATCTCTAGAATATCTCTAGATATTCCCGAAGTAGAGAGAAGCTTAGTTGGCCAGTAAACAGCTGTGAGAGTGTTAGGATTAAAAAAAATGGATGCATTTTTGAAACATAAATCGAACAGATTATTGTGATTGAGGAAAAAAGTCTGCATCGGAATGATCGTTTTTAAAATTTATCAGTACAAAAGAATATATTTTCTGAAAGAATGCTTGATGATAACATGGAACATGAATCGCTGGCTTAAAATTATTGTATGATGCTTATGAGTCGTAGTAGTCGTAGTCATAAAATTATGTAACTCGAATACTCCTCTCTAGAAATAGAAAAAAACTCTCTTTATCGATCTTAAGTCAGTTTCATTTTGATATAAGAGAGTCAACACTAAAAAAATGTTCTATGTATGTCCTCTCTGCATGCATACACTGGGCAGCTGGTCATCATGTGAGAATTGGACAATTGTTTATGAATATGATGAAAAGTCTAGATTATGCAGTCCATTTAAATTGACTAGAGGATATGCAATACAAATTAAATACTGTAATTCCTGTCTTGAGGAGATTTATGACTCAGACACTAGAGGATTCTTATGCTCCAATTGTCATTGTGATAGATTTGATTAGTGGGAGAATACATATCCCGGTATGAATGGAAAGTAGCCTGAATTAGTATTTAGTTTATTTCAAAGAAATAGGTATCGTCGTGGTTTTAACTTTTTTGGAGGAAGAATTAGGTATACGCTTCAACTGTTGAAAAAACAAGAAAATTGGGTGTCTACCGAATTGGTACGGTAACGTACCAATCTGTCGTACACCTCTGGCCGTAAAACATGTATCAATAACCATATTTACATAATTCCAACAGGCACATAATTTGCATAACCGGTTCACCTAGCAACTACACCTGGTCATGGACCTTCCCTAGTAACCAGATTGTCTATACTACAGAGGGTAAACCTCTTTTGCGTACTTCCATGACAATCTCATTTGTATATAGCCATAAAACTCTACCAACCAACCGTAGCAACCAGATCCGATATAATGTTGGATTTTCAGTGTATTTTATACTAGTAAGAAAGTAGAACTCAGAGAGAGAAGAGCTTGAATATATCTTTTTCATGAAAATTTCATTTGGCAAGACATACTAGTAAAATATGAGTGGTTTGTTTACACTATTGGAAATAGATAGTAGAGCTGGTAGTAGCAATGATAAATTACAAGAATACTAAACGAAGCAGTAAAAGTTACAAGAGTATCTCGACTATGCCTTGCATGGGATGAGATCTATGCAAAATATGTGACATCTTTGAGAAAATTTAAAATGGAGAGCAGTTTTGTTTTGCAGCAAAACTTAATATAATGAACATTTAGAAACCTCAAACTGCTTTAAGTGAAACATCGAAATATATTGATAGTAATAATTTGGATCCGTATGTGAAAATGAGTAATATAACATTGTAATTATAAAATAAAAATGTTTCTAAATTAATAGGTTTACTAGGTTACCGTTCCTCTCTCTAGGGATATTCACGAAGTAGAGAGAAGCTTAGTTGGCCTTTAGTCAGCTGTTAGAGTGTTAGGATTAAAAAAATGGATGCATTTTTGAAACATAAATTGAGCAGATTATTGTGATTGAGGAAAAAAGTCTGCATCGGAATGATCGTTTTTAAAATTTATGAGTACAAAAGAATATATTTTCTGAAAGAATGCTTGATGATAATATGGAAGATGAATCGCTGGCTTTAAATTATTGTATGATGCTTATGAGTCGTAGTCCAAACGCATTTACTCAATTTATTGGCATATTAATCGAGACAAAACAAAAAGATATTTTGGATTTGCTTTTGAACACTACATCAGAAATTCAATGTTCATCTAAGACTGTATCCAAATGATTTTTCATAAGAACAACAAATAAATCGACAACTTAGAAGATTTTGTTCAAAAAGAATCATTTGATTTTGAATTGTTATGTAACTCGAATACTCCTCTCTAGAAATAGCAAAAAAACTCTCTTTATCGATCGTAAGTCAGTTTCATTTTGATGTAAGAGAGTCAACACTGAAAAAATGTTCTATATATGTCCTCTCTGCATGCATACACTGGGCAGCTGGTCATCATGTGAGAATTGGACAATTGTTGATGAGTATGATGAAAAGTGTAGATTATGCAATCCCTTTAAATTGACTAGAGGGTAGGCAGTACAAACTCAATGCTGTAATTCCTGTCTTGAAGATATTTTATGACTCTGACACTAGAAGATTCTTATGCTCCAATTGTCACTATGATAGATATTATAAGTGGTAAAACACATATCCCAGTATGAATGGAAAGTACCCTGAATTAGTAATTAGTTTATTTCTAAGAAAAATGTATTGTTGTGGTTTTAACTGTTTTTGGAGGAAGAATTAGGTGTATGCTTCAACGGATGAAAAACAGGAAAATTTGGTTTTTTAACGGCTGTGAAGACAATTGTTACTATGATTATAAGCCTACTGATACTGAAATTGCTTCTCAATTTGAAAACACTCTATGTGATATTGCTTCAAATAAGCAAATTGAAATTCGTGAATTTTATAATATAAATGAAAAAAGTACCATTGACTTCACAAAGAGATGCAATAAAAGTGAAGTAATCATTTGATTTTGAATTGTTATATAATTCGAATACTCCTTTCTAGCAATAGAAAAAAACTCTTTATCGATGGTAAGTCAGTTTCATTTTGATGTAAGAGTGTCAATATTGAAAAAATGTTCTATATATGTCCTCTCTGCATGCATACACTGGGCAGCTGATCATCATGTGAGAATTGGACAATTGTTGATGAGTATGATGAAAAGTGTAGATTATGCAATCCATTTAAATTGACTAGAGAATATACAGAACAAATTAAACACTGTAATTCCTATCTTGAAGAGATTTATGACTCTGACACAGGAGGATGCTTATGCTCCAATTGTCACTATGATAGATTTTATAAGTGAGAGAATACATATCCCGGTATTAATGGAAGTACCCTGAATTAGTATTTAGTTTATTTCTAAGAAAAAGGTATCGTCTTGGTTTTAACTACTTTTGGAGGAAGAATTAGGTATACGCTTCAACTGTTGAAAAAACAAGAAAATTTGGTTTTTACCGAATTGGTAAGGTAACGTACCAATCTGCCGTGCGCCTCTGGCAATAAAACATATATCGTTAACCATATTTATATAATTCCAACAGGCACATAATTTGCATAACCGGTTTACTTAGAAACAACACCTGGTTATGGACCTTCTCTAGTAACCAGATGGTAATAAATGGTAATAAAAATTTAGCAACGGAATGATCGCTTTTAAAATTTATCAGAACAAAAGAATATATTTTCTGAAAGAAAGCTTGATGATAATAAGGAAGATGAATCGCTGGCTTTAAATTATTGTATGATGCTTATGAGTCGTAGTCCAAACGCATTTACTCAAATTAATTGGCATATTAATTGAGACAAAACCAAAAGGTATTTTGGATTCGCTTTTGAACACTACGACAGAAATTCAGTGTTCATTTAAGACCGTTTTCAAATGGTTTTTCGTAAAAACAACAAATAAATCGACAACTTAGAAGATTTTTTTCAAAAAGAATCATTTGATTTTGAATTGTTATGTAACTCGAATACTCCTTTCTAGAAATAGAAAAAACTCTCCTTATCGATCGTAAGTCAGTTTCATTTTGATGTAAGAGAGTCAATACTGAAAAAATGTTCTATATATGTCCTCTCTGCATGCACACACTGGGAAGCTGATCATCATGTGAGAATTGGACAATTGTTGATGAGTATGATGAAAAGTGTAGATTATGCAATCCATTTAAATTGACTAGAGAATATACAGAACAAATTAAACACTGTAATTCCTATCTTGAAGAGATTTATGACTCTGACACAGGAGGATGCTTATGCTCCAATTGTCACTATGATAGATTTTATAAGTGAGAGAATACATATCCCGGTATTAATGGAAGTACCCTGAATTAGTATTTAGTTTATTTCTAAGAAAAAGGTATCGTCTTGGTTTTAACTACTTTTGGAGGAAGAATTAGGTATACGCTTCAATTGTTGAAAAAACCAAGAAAATTTGGTTTTTACCGAATTGGTACGGTAACGTACCAATCTGCCGTGCGCCTCTGGCCGTAAGACATATATCGTTAACCATATTTATATAGTTCCAACAGGCAAATAATTTTCATAACCGGTTTACTTAGCAAACACACCTGGTTATGGACCTTCCCTAGTAACCAGATGGTAATAAATGGTAACTAAAATTTAGCGTCGGAATGATCGTTTTTAAAATTTATCAGAACAAAAGAATATATTTTCTGAAAGAATGCTTGATGATAATATAGAAGATGAATCGCTGGCTTTAAATTATTGTATGATGCTTATGAGTCGTAGTCCAAACGCATTTACTCAAATTTATTGGCATATTAATTGAGAAAAAACCAAAAGGTATTCTGGATTCGCTTTTGAACACTACGACAGAAATTCAGTGTTCATTTAAGACTGTGTTCAAATGGTTTTTCATAAGAACAACAAATAAATCGACAACTTAGAAGATTTTGTTCAAAAAGAATCATTTGATTTTGAATTGTTATGTAACTCGAATTCTCCTCTCTAGAAATAGAAAAAAACTCTCTTTATCGATCATAAGTCAGTTTCATTTTGATATAAGAGAGTCAACATTGAAAAAATGTTCTATATATGTCCTCTCTGCATGCATAAACTGGGCAGCTGGTCATCATGCTAGAATTGGACAATGGTTGATGATTATGATGAAAAGTGTAGATTATTCAATCTATTAAAATTGACTAGGGGATATGCAATACAAATTAAATACTATAATTCCTGTCTTGAAGAGATTTATGACTCTGACACTAGAGGATTCTTATGCTCCAATTTTCACTATGATAGATTTGATAAGTGGGAGAATAATATCCCGGTATGAATGGAAAGTACCTTGAATTAGTATTTAGTTTATTTCTAAGAAAAAGGTATCACCTTGGTTTTAACTGTTTTTGGAGAAAGAGTTAGGTATACGCCTCAACTGTTGAAAAAACAAGAAAATTTGGTTTTTACTAAATTGGTACGGGAACGTACCAAACGTACCAATTTGCCGTAAGCCTCTGGCCGTAAAACTTATATCGTTAACCATATTTAGATAATTCCAAAAGTTACATAATTTGTATAACCGATTTATCTAGCAACCACACCTGGTCATGGACCTTCCCTAGTAACCAGATTATCTATACTACAGAGGGTACATCTCTTTTGCGTACTTCCATGACAATCTCATTTGTAAGTAAGACATACTAGACATACTAGATATACTAAGACATAAGACATACTAGCAAAATATGAGTGGTTTATTTACACTATTGGAAATAGATAGTTGAGCTGGCAGTACCAATGATAAATAACAAAGATACAAAACTAAGCAGAAAAAGTTACATGAGTATCTCGACTATGCCTTGCACGGGATGATATCTATGCAATGTGACATCCTTGAGAAAATTTAAAATGGAGAGCAGTATTGTTTTGCAGCAAAACTTAATATAATGCACTTGCACAGACTTCAAACCTGCTTTAAATGAAACATCGAAACATTTTGATGGTAATAATTTGGATATGTATGTGAAAATGAGTAATACATCATTGTAATTATAAAATATAAATGTTTCTGAATCAATAGGTGTTTCTTGTTAGATATTTTTACTAGGTTACCGTTCCTCTCTCTATGGATATTCCCGAAGTAGAGAGAAGCTTAGTTGGCCTGTACTCAGCTGTGAGAGTGTTAGGATTTAAAAAAAAGGATGCATTTTTGAAAAATAAATCGATCAGATTATTGTGATTGAGGAAAAAAGTCTTCATCGGAATGATCGTTCTTAAAATTAATTAGTGCAAAAGAATATAGTCTCTGAAAGAATGCTTGATGATAATATGGAAGATGAATCGCTGGCTTTAAATTACTGTATGATGCTTATGAGTCGTAGTCCCAACGCATTTACTCAATTTATTGGCATATCAATCGAGACAAAACAAAAATGTATTTTGGATTTGCTTTTAAACACTACATCAGAAATTCAATGTTCATCTACGACTGTATCCAAATGATTTTTCATAAGAACAACAAATAAATCGACAACTTAGAAGATTTTGTTAAGAAAATCATTTGATTTTGAATTGTTATGTACCGCGAACTCTCCTCTCTAGAAATAGAAAAAAACTCTCTTTATCGATCGTAAGTCAGTTTCATTTTGATATAAGAGAGTCAACACTGAAAAAATGCTCTATATATGTCCTCTCTGCATGCATAAACTGGGCAGCTGGTCATCATGCACGAATTGGACAATTGTTGATGATTATGATGAAAAGTGTAGATTATGCAATCTATTTAAATTGACTAGAGGATTTTCAGTACAAATTAAATACTGTAATTCCTGTCTTGAAGAGATTTATGACTCTGACATTAGAGGATTCTTATGCTCCAATTGTCACTATGATAGATTTGGTAAGTGGGAGAATACATATCCCGATATGAATGGAAAGTACCCTGAATTAGTATTTAGTTTATTTCTAAGAAAAAGGTATCATCGTGGTTTTAACTGTTTTTAGAGAAAGAGTTAGGTATACGCTTCAACTGTTGAAAAAACAAGAAAATTTGGTTTTTACCGAACGGGTACGGTAACGTACCAATTTGCCGTACGCCTCTGGCCGTAAAACATATATCGTTAACCATATTTACATGATTCCAACAGGCACATAATTTGTATAACCGGTTTATCTAGCAACCACACCGGGTCATGAACCTTCCCTAGTAACCAGATTATCTGTACTACAGAGGGTACATCTCTTTTGCGTACTTCCATGACAATCTCATTTGTATATAGCCATAAAACTCTACCAACCAATCGTAGCAACCAGATCCGACATAATGCTGAATTTTCAGTGTACTTTATACTAGTAAGAAAGTAGAATTCAGAGAGAGAAGAGCTTGAATATATCTTTTTCATCAAAGTTTCATTTCACAGGACATACTAGCAAAATATGAGTGGTTTGTTTACACTATTGGAAATAGATAGTAGAGCTGGCAGGAGCAACGATAAATAACAAGGATACAAACGAAACAGTAAAAGTTACAAGAGTATCTCGACTATGCCTTTCACGGGATGAGATCTATGCAAAATATGTAACATCTTTTAGAAAATTTAAAATGGAGAGCAGTCTTGTTTTGCAGCAAAACTTAATATAATGCACATGCACAGACTTCAAACTGCTTTAAATGAAACATCGAAATATATTGATGGTAATAATTGGGATTTGTATGTGAAAATGAGTAATACATCATTGTAACTATAAAATAAAAATGTTTCTAAATCAATAGGTGTTTCTTGTTAGATATTTTTACTAGGTTACCGTTCCTCTCTCTATGGATATTCCTGAAGTAGAGAGAAGCTTAGTTGGCCTGTACTCAGCTGTGAGAGTGTTAGGATTTAAAAAAATGGATGCATTTTTGAAAAATAAATCGATCAGATTATTGTGATTGAGGAAAAAAGTCTTCATCGGAATGATCGTTCTTAAAATTAATTAGTGCAAAAGAATATATTCTCTGAAAGAATGCTTGATGATAATATGGAAGATGAATCGCTGGCTTTAAATTATTGTATGATGCTTATGAGTCTTAGTCCCAACACATTTACTCAATTTATTGGCATATCAATCGAGACAAAACAAAAATGTATTTTGGATTTGCTTTTGAACAGTACATCAGAAATTCAATGTTCATCTACGACTGTATCCAAATAATTTTTCATAAGAACAAAAAATAAATCGACAACTTAGATGATTTTGTTCAAAAAGAATCATTTGATTTTGAATTGTTATGTAACTCGAATAATCCTCTCTAGAAATAGCAAAAAAAAACTCTTTTTATCGATCGTAAGTCGGTTTCATTTTGATGTAAGAGAGTCAACACTGAAAAAATGTTCTATATGTGTCCTCTCTGCATGCATACACTTGGCAGCTGGTCATCATGTGAGAATTGGATAATTGTTGATCAGTATGATGAAAAATGTAGATCATGCAATCCTTTTAAATTGACTAGAGGGTATGCAGTACAAATTCAATGCTGTAATTCCTGTCTTGAAGATATTTATGACTCTGACACTAGAAGATTCTTATGCTCCAATTGTCACTATGATAGATATTATAAGTGGTAAAATATATATCCCGGTATGAATGGAAAGTACCCTGAATTAGTAATTAGTTTATTTCTAAGAAAAATGTATTGTCGTGGTTTTAACTGTTTTTGGAGGAAGAATTAGGTGTATGCTTCAACGGATGAAAAACAGGAAAATTTGGTTTTTTAATGGCTATGAAGACAATTGTTACTATGATTATAAGCCTACTGATACTGAAATTGCTTCTCAGTTTGAAAACACTCTATGTGATATTGCTTCAAATAAGCAAATTGAAATTCGTGAATTTTATAATATGAATGAAAAAAGTACAATTGACTTCACAAAGAGATGCAATAAAAGTGAAGTTATTTGTATTTTGCAAAATGTGACAATGACTTTTTGCATCAATATCAATATACAGTGAATTTAGATTGTCAGCCACCATTAGTTGTTCTTGATACTTACCAATACGTAGAAGAAGAAATCTAAAGAGGAGAAAAACAGCCATTTTGCTGTTTATATACATTTTTAGTAATAAACAAATTTATGAACATTTTTCGATTATCTTTTTCGTGGGGCACTGAATTCAGTATTATACACGTATGAAAGTGTTTTTTCACTAGGAAGTCAATCAGGTAACGATTGTCTACATAAATGTTGATAAATTCATTGTAAGTATAGCCACGACATAGTATAACAAAATGCAGTATTGCATGAAAACGATAGGTTTTATTAGTTAAATTTTGCACTCTCTTTTGGTTTCATATAATAGTTTTCCCACCGCTTTCAATAAAGCTATTGATGTGTGGAGTGTAAAATACGTAGGATTGACCATGAGGATTAAAATAATTTTGTATTTTTGCTGTTTGAAAGATGCGTACACAATGATCCGTGCTTAAGCTCAATGGACTGTTATTAACAATGATAAGTGTGTTGTTCACACTTCAAATTTTTTCAAGGAAATCCGAGTGTATACAATAGGATTTGTATTTGGACATGTACTGATCAGTATTAAGATTATTGGATTTATCAAAATTGGATTTTGAGCTATTGTCAACAAAATGGCTATCACAAAATTTTTATCAGATGTATTTGGGAAAAAAGGGCGTGGGAGCTGGCTAGTTGCCTTTTGATCTCTTTTTCTTTTTAAAAAAATAACTAGAACTTCCAATTTCCAATCAAATTAGCTCTCTTTGAATATATATATATATGAGCATCCCTTCAATAAAATCCATATATACCCCCAAGATATAACTTACAACGCTTTCCTCCGGCCCCTGGGGGTGTTTTGTCGACCCCGTAGTTTTTATTATCAGATGTTTGAACTGTTTTTAACAAAACGGCTATCTAATAAATTTTCTCGGATGGGTTTGGAGGAAAAGGGCGCAGGGGAAGGGGACTAGTTGTCCTCTGATCTCTTTTGACTCTTAAAAATTGAACTAAAACCTTCAATTTCCATTCAAATGAGCCTTTTCGGAAGCTTATATGAGCATCCTTTTAATAAGATTAAATAGAAAAAAAACATTTTTTTTTAACGGAAAGTAAGGAGCGACATTAAAACATAAATAGAACAGAAATTACTTCATATGTGAAAGGGGTTGCTTCCTTAACTTTACTTTTAAAACTTTAGCGTAAAGAGCGGGGTATTGATGAAGAAGTAACCCCTTTCACATACGAAGTGATTTCTGCTCATTTTAAGTTTTAATGTCGCTCCTTACTTTCCGTTAAAAAACTTTTTTTATTTAATTCTTAAGCGTTTTTGAATCAATGCATGTTTTGATTTTGGCTTTCCGCAGATGAATAATTAAAACGAATTTTGCATTTTTTTTTTTACTAAATGACTTTCTCATAGTTTTGATCGAATGATTTTGAGAAAAGAAGGAGGCCTAGTTGCCCTCTGATTTTTTGGTTACTTAGAAAGGCAACTAGAACTTTTAATTTTTTACGAATGTTTTTATTAGTAAAAGATATACGTAACTTATGAATTAGCTTACGTAAAGAACTTCTGTATTCTCATGTTTTTATTAAGTATATGAGGGGGTTCACCCCCTTGTCAGTACCTCGCTCTTTACATTAAAGCTTAAATTTTGTCCAAATTTCTTAAGAATGGCCCCTGAACCAAAAAAGCCGTAGAATAAATAGTTGAAATTACTAAAAATAATTTACCATAAAGAGCGAGACATTAGGAGGAGGTGAGCCCATCATATACGTAATAATTTCTGTTCGTTTTAAGTTGTAACTCTGCTCCTTACTTTCAGTTGAAAAGACTTTTCCATATTTAATTTTTCATTGTTATTTTTAATAATGCTAGAAAATCCTGCACTCACTTCATGGAAATTTTTATTGAAATTTTCAGTTCATTACCACGAACTGTTTGAAACCTATATGCCCTCAGAGAATAACTTATAACGCCTGTTTTCAGGCCCTGTGGGGTTGTGTCGACCAAAGACTTTTTGTTATATGATCTTTGAGCTATTTTTAACAAACGGATATCTCAAAATTTTTATCAGATGTTTTTAAAGGGAAAAGGACGTGGGAGGGAGAGGGCAGGGTAGTTAGTTGCCCTCTGATAACTGTTTTAACAAAACAGTTATCTCAAAATTTTTATCGGATGGGTTTGACGGAGAAGGGCACCCCAGAGCTTTTGTTACGCGATCTGTCTACTATTTTCATCTAAATGGCTATCTCAAAATTTTCACTGGATGTGTTTGGGCTAAAAGGCATGCCTGAAGGGCGGGCTAGTGGCTTTTCGATCACTTTTGACTCTTCAAAATCCATTAAGGTTAAAATTCCACCAAAACTAAATATATTATATAAGCCTCTCTCTCTCTCTCTCTCTCTATATATATATATATATATATATATATATATATATATATATATATATATATATATATATATATATATATATATATATATATATATATATATATATATATATATATATATATATATATATATATATATATATATATATATATATATATATATATATATATATATATATATATCTATATATATAAAAATAAGTTGTCTGTCTGTCTGTGGATGGATCAGGTGACGTCACCTGAAAAAACTGGATCAGGTGACGTCAAAACTGAAAAAACTAAAAAAGGCAAAAACTACAAAAAAAACTAAAAACTAATAAAAAAAATAAAAAAGCTAAAAAACTAAAAAAACTAAAAAAAGGCAAAAACTACAAAAAAAACTAAAAACTAATAAAAAAGCTAAAAAACTAAAAAAACTAAAAAAAGGCAAAAACTACAAAAAAAACTAAAAACTAATAAAAAAAATAAAAAAGCTAAAAAACTAAAAAAACTAAAAAAACTAAAAAAAAAGGTAAAAAACGAAAAAAACTAAAAACTAAAAAAAACTAAAAAAAAGGAAAAAACTGAAAAATAAGCTAAAATAAAGGTAAAAACCAATAAAAAACTAAAAAAAAAACTGAAAAAACTAAAAAAAGGCAAAAACTACAAAAAAAACTAAAAACTAATAAAAAAAGTAAAAAAGCTAAAAAACTAAAAAAACTAAAAAAACTAAAAAAAGGTAAAAAACTAAAAAAAATAAAAAAAAAACTAAAAAAATAAAAAAACTAAAAAATAAGCTAAAATAAAGGTAAAAACCAATAAAAAACTAAAAAGAAAAAAAGGAAAAAACTAAAAAAAATTTTCATCTAAAAAACTAAAAAAAACTAAAAAAGGTAAAAACTAAAAGAACTAAAAAAGAAAAAAATAAATGACGAAACTCAAAGAGAAAGCGACCAGGACAAAAGGAATGTTCGATTAGCAATCAACAAAGCACCGGGACACAGGGAGTATAAATGACGACCAGGACATAAGTAAAAAAAAAAAAACTATCTATATATATAAAAATAAGTTGTCTGTGGATCTGTGGATCGTGGATCAGGTGACGTCACCTGAAAATTTTCATCTAAAAAACTAAAAAAAACTAAAAAAGGTAAAAACTAAAAGAACTAAAAAAGAAAAAAATAAATGACGACACTCAAAGAGAAAGCGACCAGGACAAAAGGAATGTTCGATTAGCAATCAACAAAGCACCGGGACACAGGGAGTATAAATGACGACCAGGACATAAGTAAAAAAAAAAATTAACAAAACTAAAAAGAAGTTAAAAACTACAAAAAAACTAAAAAGAAAAAAAAACTAAAAACTAATAAAAAAACTAAAAAATCTAAAAATCTAAATAAACTAAAAAAGAAAAAAAAAGGAAAAAAATAAAGGAGAAAAACAAAACTAAAAAACGAATGTATATACAGACCGGTACACCGGGATACAAATGACGACCGGGACACAGGGAATATAAATGACGACCGGGACACAGGGACACAACTACAACGGGGACACCGGGGGAAACAGGGGGATATAAATGACGACCGGGACAAAAAAACTAAAAAGAAAAAAAAAACTAAAAACTAATAAAAAAACTAAAAAATCTAAAAATCTAAATAAGCTAAAAAAGAAAAAAAAAGGAAAAAAATAAAGGAGAAAAACAAAACTAAAAAACGAATGTATATACAGACCGGGACACCGGGATACAAATGACGACCGGGACACAGGGAATATAAATGACGACCGGGACACAGGGACACAACTACAACGGGGACACCGGGGGAAACAGGGGGATGTAAATGACGACCGGGACACCGGGACAGGGAATGGTCGATTAGCAATCACCATCAACAAAGCTCAAGGGCAATCATTAGAATCATGAGGTATAGATCTGAATACAGATTGTTTTCCCATGGACCATTATATGTTGCATGTTCAAGAGTCGGTAAACCTGACAATCTATTTATATGCAAAGACAATGGGACAGCAAAGAATGTTGTATATTCGCAAGTTTTACGTAGTTAAAACCATATATATATGTATATATATATATATATATATATATATATATATATATATATATATATATATATATATATATATATATATATATATATATATATATATCTATATCTATCTATATTCACAGGTGGGACATAGGGACACAACTACAATGGCGCGTAACGACTTACGCGCGCGGGGGGGCTTGGGGGGGGGGCGCGAAGCGCCCCCACCAACTAGGTGTTGGGGTGGCGCGAAGCGCCACCCCAACAGCTAGTATATATATATATATATATATATATATATATATATATATATATATATATTTTATATATATATATATATATATATATATATATATATATATATATATATATATATATATATATATAAAATAATGACGAAGACCACACTGCCTTTCCATAATACAACAACAAAAGAGAGAATAATGAGGACTTTTTCCCAAGACAGTGACTCTTGGCTGAACTTTTCGTTAAGAAGTAATGATGCCAAGGCTATTTTTAAAAAATGGATTTTTAACTGAGAACATTTATTGTAAGTGTTTTATTGTTTTTATTTTTTATTTGCTGAAGACGGCCCTTAGATATAGGGCCGAAATATTCAAATAGGTTTTGTTGGTTCACTGTCTTGGGAAAAAAGTCCTCATTATTCTCTCTTTTGTTGTTGTATATCTATCTATATATATATATATATATATATATATATATATATATATATATATATATATATATATATATATATATATATATATATATATATATATATATATATATATATATATATATATATATATATATATATATATATATATATATATATATATATATATATATATATATATATATATATATATATATATATATATATATATATATATATATGATCCAGACACAAATCTAATTTGACTGAGTCTAATCAGCAATCATGACATTGATTTCCATTGTAAAATTGACTAAGACTCCACTAAAACTTCCTTTACCTTAGCGTACTGAGTAATATACTTTTTCAAATTTAATTTTATCTAGGTTATATGGATATTTTTTTAGCTTCCTATTTTTTGGCAAACCTGCTGCTGTAACAAAATGCTGCTGTAACAAGACAAAATGTTCCGTTCATACGTGAGCTTTATCATGTAACAATATTGCAATTAGTTTTGAATTTTGTACCAGTACTTATGACAGGGAAATATTTAGCTACAAAACGTTTTAGTCTTCTCAAATTATTCTCTATTCAAACTGTAAATAGCTGTAACTAGATTAGATAAATCTTTTTCTGTCCTTAGGTTTAAGTCCTACCGCAATCAGAGTTTTCAAAGTCATGACTAGAATAAGCCAGACCTTCAAACAAGGAACTTCGAGAAAATTTAATTAACTACTTCGTCAGGCTCCAAGAACTGCTGTTCTGTTTACAAGTTGATTTCTCATTCTGATGCAGAATAAGGATGACTAACTTTGTTCATAACTATAGAACAAAACAAAAGCGAATTTCTCACGTAAAAAAATGGTTGTTCCGCTTCTTCAAGTCCCGCAAATTGGGGGACTTTTTAAATAAACTATATCCCGTGTTTTGATTCTACCCAAGATCTGAAGAATTCTTGCAAAAGAAAGTCGTTTTCCCGTAAATTAAAGTTTGAAACTTTGAAGAAAAAAATCATAACATTTATGCTTATTTTTTTTATAGAATTTATACAAGATTTATAAGACAGAAATCCCCGTCTTCCATCCGTGAATGTCTATTACCAACAAAATATGACGGTCAAAGCTAGTGGAAAATTTTTCCACAGATCAGACTGAATGTTAATTGGAATGTCTAATGAAAAAACACTTTGAAACCTCTATTTTTTTCATTCTTTATTCGTTTCAATTCACATTAAATTCGTTTTAATCCTTCATTTTCCGTTAAATCCTGCCCTTTTGCTCAAATTTTTCAAAGTGAGAATGGAAGGCCTGCTTAGAGTTACCTAATACTTTCAAGTTAATTACAACCTGAAGAGTTTTATATGAAACATGCTACTTACATAGTTTTGCAAGAAGTTGATTGTAGGTTGCCCACCAGCTCCAGTTTTCTCAGTCCTGCAGTAGAGTAACTTCTTGTTCGATATTTTGATCCACTCTATTTTCAGATAACATTATTAGTTATAGATTTTGAACTAAAAACTAAAATAAAGATATAATTTGACCTCCTTTATTGAGATTTATAGTAATGTTGAAGCTGCAGTTCTTTGTTTATCTTATTATTAAAACTCACTAATAAGTAAAGTCATTTTAGTGGAGCAGCTAGGCTTTAAAAACCAGAATAATTGCACTTTTTTTTCATTTTTTTTTGGGGGGGGGACAGCACTCTCCTCACCCAAACCACAACTTCATCATCGCCGAAAACTTTGGAGGGTTCTCATTAGGTCAGAAATTGAGAGTTTTAGTCTTTTTTTTTAAGCTCAAAGTGATTGAAGACGAACCAGCCAATTGGGGTAGTATTTACTACTGGGGGGAGGGGGATTTTATGGAAGGTGGGGACATTTTCTGAGTGGTTATTTTCCATGAGAGTAAACGTCGGCCACCACGGAATTTAAGGGGCCGGGGGGAGGCAAATTTTGTCATTTTTTAAGATTAAAATACCAAAAGGCATTTTAATTAAAAAGAATACTCCCAAGAAGAGATTTTTTGAATTAAAGGGGTTATTTACAATTTTCTCGTGAACAAAATCATGGTACTAGAAAAAACTGATATCATTATTGTCAGTGGCATAACTTGGGGGTAGCAGAGTAGCTAGTGTAAATTTAAGCCAATCAGATTTCTCAAAGAAATTTCTGATTGGCTAAAATTTTATTAAAAATTCTCATTAACTCATATTATTGCTAGTTTTTTTCCAGGCATTAGTGATTTTTTTTATAAGGAATGGACCTATAGCCAAAGATTCTAAAACCAATTGGAACACATGGAGAAAAGAGGGACTCTGAATCTCCTTTATTAATCTAAAAAAGACTTCTAAATAATTTGCATTTGATCATATTCTGCATATTTTATTACTTATTTACCACCTATCTTAATGTAAAATCCGTGTACTCATTCCTCTAACCCTGAGCTCACACAGTAATTTTGAGCGATATGCAACATTCATCAACTGCATCAAACTAGTTCTTGTTGTGTTCACAAAGGATCTTTATAATAATAATAATAATAATATTTATTGCCCACAAACATACAAAATTATAGACAGTGGAGTACAGAGAAAAAATTAATAAACAAAGCAAAACAAAAGTACACGTAACTCGACAATAGCAAGAATAACGAAGCTAATATAACAAAGAAAAACAGTATAATAAAATAGACTAACAGATCAGTAGAACAGACGAAGTAAAGCTGCATTGATAAATAGAAATATTTATAAACATAGTGTAGGCCGTCCCTCATGTTTCGCATTCATCATGATCATTATTTATTTTTAACCCACAAAGATAACACTATGGAGAACAGAAAAAGCAAACAGAGAATACAAAAGATACATAAGCAGCAAAAGAAAATATGACTAGACTAGAAAGATAACTTATATATAAGAAGAAGAAGATTATGGCACCATCGCCCATACATGAACGGTGCCCAGTTTCTACAGCCTTTTAATTTATTAACTCTCATGTATTATTTACAAGTAATTATATTACTGACTATCAATTTAACTATTTAACAATGTATTTGATCATTAATAGAGCTATTTAAATTTATTAGCTTTCAGTTAAACATCGCATCTTCTGCAGCGCAGAAAAAATTCGCTTTTTAAAAGTTGAATTTAGCTCTAATATAAAAAGCCAGCACGAGGTGGGTGGATTAGTAAAACGATTCAAAGCCAGACTAAGTTGTGACAGACTATTGTGATGTTGTGGTATTGTGATAACAACATCAAGAGTAGTTGAGAATCAAGATCATGGAGAATCTTACCACATATCAGATTGAATGTTAGGTTGCCAGTCTTAAAAAGAACCCCTATTTTTTTCATCCTCAATTCGTTCCAACAAATTTTACCTCATTAAATATAGTAATTTTCTCCAAATTATCAGCATTGAGAATGGAATGCCTGCCTACACCTACCTAAACGGTCACGTTAGTAGTAATTTGAAAGATTTTACATGAAACATGCTTCATTAAAAATCAGAAGTTGACTGTAGGCTGCCGGCCAGCTGCAGTTTTTTATTCTTTCTGTAGGGTAAATTCTTTTTTGATATTTTGATATTTTACCCTTTGACCTCCACTTCTCTATTTACTCTATTTTCTATTTACTTCATTTACTATATTAACAGATAGCTTTCGCCTCTTTGAGTCAAATTAACAATCTATATATATAAAAATAAGTTGTCTGTGGATGGATGGATGGATGGATGTGTCAGGTGACGTCACCTGAAAAAACTGGATCAGGTGACGTCAAAACTGAAAAAACTAAAAAAAGGCAAAAACTACAAAAAAAACTAAAAACTAATAAAAAAAATAAAAAAGCTAAAAAACTAAAAAAACTATAAAGGTAAAAACCAATAAAAAACTAAAAAAAAAACTGAAAAAACTAAAAAAAAGGCAAAAACTACAAAAAAAACTAAAAACTAATAAAAAAAGTAAAAAAGCTAAAAAACTAAAAAAACTAAAAAAAGGTAAAAAACTAAAAAAAATAAAAAATAAAAAAAACTAAAAAAAAGGAAAAAACTGAAAAATAAGCTAAAATAAAGGTAAAAACCAATAAAAAACTAAAAAAAAAAAGGAAAAAACTAATAAATGACGACACTCAAAGAGAAAAAAAAGGCAAAAACTACAAAAAAAACTAAAAACTAATAAAAAAAATAAAAAAGCTAAAAAACTAAAAAAACTAAAAAAGGCAAAAACTACAAAAAAAACTAAAAACTAATAAAAAAGCTAAAAAACTAAAAAAACTAAAAAAAAGGCAAAAACTACAAAAAAACTAAAAACTAATAAAAAAAATAAAAAAGCTAAAAAACTAAAAAAAACTAAAAAAACTAAAAAAAGGTAAAAAACTAAAAAAACTAAAAACTAAAAAAAACTAAAAAAGGTAAAAAACTAAAAGAACTAAAGAAGAAAAAAATAAATGACGACACTCAAAGAGAAAGCGACCAGGACAAAAGGAATGTTCGATTAGCAATCAACAAAGCACCGGGACACAGGGAGTATAAATGACGACCCGGGGGAAACAGGGGGATATAAATGACGACCGGGACAAAAAAACTAAAAAGAAAAAAAAACTAAAAACTAATAAAAAAACTAAAAAATCTAAAAATCTAAATAAGCTAAAAAAGAAAAAAAAAGGAAAAAAATAAAGGAGAAAAACAAAACTAAAAAACGAATGTATATACAGACCGGGACACCGGGATACAAATGACGACCGGGACCCGGGACACAGGGAATATAAATGACGACCGGGACACAGGGACACAACTCCGGTACACCGGGATACAAATGACGACCGGGACACAGGGAATATAAATGACGACCGGGACACAGGGACACAACTACAACGGGGACACCGGGGGAAACAGGGGGATATAAATGACGACCGGGACAAAAAAACTAAAAAGAAAAAAAAACTAAAACTAATAAAAAAACTAAAAAATCTAAAAATCTAAATAAGCTAAAAAAGAAAAAAAAAGGAAAAAAATAAAGGAGAAAAACAAAACTAAAAAACGAATGTATATACAGACCGGGACACCGGGATACAAATGACGACCGGGACCCGGGACACAGGGAATATAAATGACGACCGGGACACAGGGACACAACTACAACGGGGACACCGGGGGAAACAGGGGGATGTAAATGACGACCGGGACACCGGGACAGGGAATGGTCGATTAGCAATCACCATCAACAAAGCTCAAGGGCAATCATTAGAATCATGAGGTATAGATCTGAATACAGATTGTTTTCCCATGGACCATTATATGTTGCATGTTCAAGAGTCGGTAAACCTGACAATCTATTTATATGCAAAGACAATGGGACAGCAAAGAATGTTGTATATTCGCAAGTTTTACGTAGTTAAAACCATATATATATATCTATCTATATTCACAGGTGGGACATAGGGACACAACTACAATGGCGCGTAACTATTATGGCGCGTAACGACTTACGCGCGCGGGGGGGCTTGGGGGGGGCGCGAAGCGCCCCCACCAACTAGGTGTTGGGGTGGCGCGAAGCGCCACCCCAACAGCTAGTATAAAAATAAGTTGTCTGTCTGTGGATGTGTGGATGGATGTGTGGATGGATGTGTCAGGTGACGTCACCTGAAAAAACTGGATTAGGTGACGTCAAAACTGAAAAAACTAAAAAAAGGCAAAAACTACAAAAAAAACTAAAAACTAATAAAAAAAATAAAAAAGCTAAAAAACTAAAAAAACTATAAAGGTAAAAACCAATAAAAAACTAAAAAAAAAACTGAAAAAACTAAAAAAAGGCAAAAACTACAAAAAAAAACTAAAAACTAATAAAAAAAGTAAAAAAGCTAAAAAACTAAAAAAACTAAAAAAACTAAAAAAAGGTAAAAAAATAAAAAAAATAAAAAATAAAAAAAAACTAAAAAAAAGGAAAAAACTGAAAAATAAGCTAAAATAAAGGTAAAAACCAATAAAAAACTAAAAAAAAAAAGGAAAAAACTAATAAATGACGACACTCAAAGAGAAAGCGACCAGGACAAAAGGAATGTTCGATTAGCAATCAACAAAGCACCGGGACACAGGGAGTATAAATGACGACCAGGACATAAGTAAAAAAAAAAAAAACTATCTATATATATAAAAATAAGTTGTCTGTGGATCTGTGGATCGTGGATCAGGTGACGTCACCTGAAAAAACTGGATCAGGTGACGTCAAAACTGAAAAAACTAAAAAAAGGCAAAAACTACAAAAAAAACTAAAAACTAATAAAAAAAATAAAAAAGCTAAAAAACTAAAAAAACTAAAAAAAGGCAAAAACTACAAAAAAAACTAAAAACTAATAAAAAAGCTAAAAAACTAAAAAAACTAAAAAAAAGGCAAAAACTACAAAAAAACTAAAAACTAATAAAAAAAATAAAAAAGCTAAAAAACTAAAAAAACTAAAAAAAGGTAAAAAACTAAAAAATAAATAACGACCGGGACACAGGGACACAACTACAACGGGGACACCGGGGGAAACAGGGGGATATAAATGACGACCGGGACAAAAAAACTAAAAAGAAATAAAAACTAAAAACTAATAAAAAAAACTAAAAAATCTAAAAATCTAAATAAGCTAAAAAAGAAAAAAAAGGAAAAAAATAAAGGAGAAAAACAAAACTAAAAAACGAATGTATATACAGACCGGGACACCGGGATACAAATGATGACCGGGACCCGGGACACAGGGAATATAAATGACGACCGGGACACAGGGACACAACTACAACGGGGACACCGGGGGAAACAGGGGGATAACCTGACAATCTATTTATATGCAAAGACAATGGGACAGCAAAGAATGTTGTATATTCGCAAGTTTATATAACATAGGGACACAACTACAATGGCGCGTAACTATTATGGCGCGTAACGACTTACGCGCGCGGGGGGGCTTGGGGGGGGCGCGAAGCGCCCCACCAACTAGGTGTTGGGGTGGCGCGAAGCGCCACCCCAACAGCTAGTATTATATAACATGATAAAGAACGATGCGTATCAAACAGTTCGTGGTAACGAACTGTAGTAAGGAGCGACCCGGCTCAATAGTAACCAAAACTCTAAAAAATTGAACTTTGATATCAATGGCTACATCAAAAGAATCGCATTTTAATGCTGATTTTAAATATATAAGTTTCCTCAAGTTTAGTCTTACCCATCAAAAGTTACGAGCCTGAGAAAATTTGCCTTATTTAGGAAAATAGGGGGAAACACCCCCTAAAAGTCGTAGGATCTTAACGAAAATGACACCATCAGATTCAGCGTATCAGAGAACCCTACTGTAGAAGTTTCAAGCTCCTACCTACAAAAATGTGGAATTTTGTATTTTTTGCCAGAAGACAAATCACGGGTGAGTGTTTATTTGTTTGTTTTTTGTTTTTTTTTTCCCAGGGGTCATCGTATCGACCAAGTGGTCCTAGAATGTCGTAAGAAGGCTCATTCTAACGGAAATGAAAATTTCTAGTGCCCTTTTTTAAGTCACCAAAAAAATTGGAGGGCATCAAGGCCCCCTCCCACGCTAATTTTTTTCCCAAAGTCAACGAATCAAAATTTTGAGATAGCCATTTTGTTCAGCATAGTCGAAAACCATAATAACTATGTCTTTGGGGATTACTTACTCCCCCAAATCCCTGGGGGAGGGGCTGCAAGTTACAAGCTTTGACCAGTGTTCTCATATAGTAATGGTTATTGGGAAGTGTACAGACGTTTTCAGTGGGATTTTATTTTGTTTGGGGATGGGGCTGACGGGGGGCTATGTTGGGGTATCTTTCCTTGGAGGAATCTGTCATGGGGGAAGAAAAATTCAATGACAAGGGCGCAGGATTCTCTAGCATTACTATAAGAAAACAATGGAAAATAAACATGTGAAACGTTTTTTCAAATGAAAGGAAGAAGTAGCATTGAAACTTAAAACGAACAGAGATTATTACGCATATGAGGGGTTCTAAAGATACTTTAGCATAAAGAGCGAGGTATTTAGGAGGAGATAAATACCTTGCTCTTTATGCTAAAGTATTTTTAGTAATTTCAACTATTTATTCTACGGCCTTTCTGATTCAGGGGTCATTCTTAAAGAATTGGGACAAAACTTACGATTTAGTGTAAAGAGCGAGGTATTAACGAGGGTACAAACCCCCTTGTATACATAATAAAAATATAAGGTTATGAAAGTTTGTTACGTAAGTTAATTCTTAAGTTACGTATATTTTGTACTAATAAAAACGTTCATTAAAAATTAAAAGTTCTAGTTCCCTTTTTAAGTAACCGAAAAATTGGAGGGCAACTAGGCCTCCTTCTCCACCCCTTATTTCTCAAAATCGTCTGATCAAAACTAAGAGAAAGCCATTTAGCCAAAAAAAAGAATTAATATACAAATTTCATTTTAATAATTTATGTGCGGAGAGCCAAAACCAAACATGGATTAATTCAAAAACGTTCAGAAATTAAATAAAAAAAACTAATTTTTTTAGCTGAAAGTAAGGAGCGACATTAAAACTTAAAACGAACAGAAATTACTCCGTATATGAAATGAGTTGTCCCCTCCACAATCCCTCGCTCTTTACGCTAAAGTTTGACTCTTTGCCACAATTCTACTTTTTAAAACAATTAAAAGCTTTAGCGTAAAGAGCGAGGGACTGCGGAGGGGACAACTCATTTCATATACGGAGTAATTTCTGTTCGTTTTAAGTTTTAATGTCGCTCCTTACTTTCAGCTAAAAAAGTTATTTTTTTTATTTAATAACTACATAAAGCTGCCTTAAGCTACCCTATGACCTATGCAATTAATGGCAATTTAACTTTACATTCCATTGATATTTATAGGATCCGGCATCTCCCCCCCCCCGTGGAAAATTCCCCTTGGTTAATTTTCCCTTCGTAAATTCTTCCACACAGAAAACTGAGCAGCCACAGACAGAGTACAAAATAGGTACCTAAATATGTCAATGAGATGCCTTAAGAAAACAAAAGGACCAGCTATCAAAAATAATTTAAGGACAGGGGCTGGCTGGTTTTTAATCTCAGTCAACTTATATAAATAAAAAAAAGAAAAAAAAGACCAGAAACTTTATTTCTGATCGAATGAGCATCCTCCGAATTACTACAACCATGAAGGGGAGGCTGGAGGTGAGGAAGGGGCGGTCCTTCTCCCATCCGTAATAAACTTTGCTAATTTTGGGATTTGATTTCTTGCATATCAAAAACTTGTATAATTTACAGCCCTTACCCTAGAGACTGGGAAGGAGTTTTCGAATCTGGAGGCATGAATAATTGACCTTTGGACTATTTTGAAAAAAACCCAGCTATCTTGTCTTTTGATGGGATGCATTTTGGGAAAATAGTGAAGAGGGAGCATTTCCCATGGGGGAAGGGGTAATTTTCCCAGAGAATTTTCTGCAGTGGGGATTTTTCCGCGGTGGTAATTTTTCCAGGAAAAAAAATCCCTCTTTACACGATTTTTTCCGGTTATTAGAAATGTTTTTGCGATTTCAATCTATCGTTATTCATGATGCGGTTAAATTTTCTTGCTCTCTGAACGTTGAATAACAAAAAAATATTGTTCAGACTCATTACATATCCAGAATATTTCTCTTATTATGCCGTAGGGTGGTCAGGAGGATCTATTGGAACGGTGGATCCAAGTGATCCAGTGTAAACTTTTTTTTTGCTTTTTTTTCTGAAAATATACGTTACATATTTACCTGTTTTCATTTAATTTGTAGCCTAGTCGAATATGTTTAGTTAAAACTACTTCGTGATTGATTTTTCACTAAATGCGAAACCGCATTCTAAACTGGAGTTGCCAACTAAACATCGATGTAAATATTTACCATAATACAGTATTCAGGGAGGTCCAAGAGAATTCTGCACGCCATTCACCACTTCCAATACCCAAAGCACTGTATAAATATATATATATATATATATATATATTTATTATAAATATATATTTATTATAAATATATACACAATGACTCACAACCACTATTTTGACTTTCAATTATGCTGACATGATGCCGTGAAAAGAAAATAGGGAACAGATGGGATGGTGCTCAAAGAAATCGATCTTTGAGGCCTATCATTGATACAGGGCATTCTTGGGTTTTAACTTACCCCTGCAAAACAATATTAAATGTGATTCAGGCTCTGCAACCTATGATTTGACTGATTTTGGAAATAAACTAGCCCCATCAATTATCCGTACAAGTTACATAACTGCTGCAAAGATCTGACTTATATTTATTGCAAACAAGAATCTGAATTTAAATTCCTACAGCGGCGTAGTGGCTCGAGCTTTGCCTGAAGATATGCACCCCAGGGTACAATTTCAGCAGCAGGAGGGCAAATACAAGGACTACTGTAGTTGAGAAGTGTCGTTAATCAACATATATTTATTTCAATACTCCTTTGTGTAGAAGGAGTAGCCATATAAACTAGGGAGTATAATCGTTATATTGGAAATTGAAATTTCCAATCCTCTTTTAAGTACTGAAAGTGATTAAAGGGCAATCTATTTTCCTCCTGAGCCCCTTGTAACCTTCTATGGAATCAGATAATAATTTTGAGAAAGTGCTTTCCCTGAGAATTAAAGAAAAGTTTTAAAATGTGCCTCTATTTTGGACATCCCCATAAGAAGCACATTTAAAATTTTTCTTTAATTCTGAAGGAAAGTGCTATTGATATGATGCCATGGAAGGTTACAAGGGTTCCCATAACAAAAGGGCAAGGGAAGGGGACTGGTTGCCCTCTAAAGACTTTCAGTCCTCAAGAATGACAATGGGAATACCAATGTTCGTAGAATGGTCATATTCCCAATTTTTTTGTGGCCACTCCCTCTCCACTAAGTGGTTGGGAAATAATAAAAATACATGGTCTCTTTATATCATCAAAATAACAATATTAACTGTAGAAGATCTTAAACATTAATTTAAAATATGCCCTTTTTTTACTAGAGAGGTTGAGCGGTAAGGGGCAACTTTATTTAATTGGACTTGGTAGAATAGAATATTACTACAACAAATATTGTGGAAGCCCTTCCTTTATAGTACATGCTTAGTAGATTTTTAACCCTGAGGAGGGGTCAGGCTAAATCACAACTATTCCCAAATAACATTCCTGAGTTTGAACATAGTAATTCCATAATAACTTGCAAGTTGCTTTTCAATATAATTAACAAACATGATACAAAGAAAAACTTGTAATTTGACACAATTAATTACGCTGTGTTGAGGCCTCATAATTAAAAACATATGTTGTCGTAAAACACAGTCTAATCCTTGCAATTTGACAAAAGAAAAAACTGACACATTTACATGTCTAGAAAAAAGAAGTCACTAATTGTTAACATAACTTTCTTGAGTGTCAATGTCGCAGAAACAAGACGGTTGACAATTAGTGAGTTTTTTTCCCAGATGGTTATAAACTGTTCAGGGTGATGTCTAGTATCCTTATCGAAAAGGGGAACGGAGGGGGTTTAATTCAAAAGAGTTTTTGGAGTTAATGATATAAATAATTTTTCAACCCAGTAAATTGACAAATTAGTGCGTATTTTACGTTAGTGACTAGATTCTGGAGGAAGGAGATTGCTCTATAAGTCATAACAAACAACGAATTCTCCTATTTAGTCCTTTGTCAAAAATAAGAAAAGTTGCTGTGGAGCTGATGCTTATACTATTTTAATCAGCGTTAAAGGCGTACAAAGATTTGAATTTCTAACAGGCAGGATTGCCACTCAAGTGAAATTAATGATACTACTCAGGGTCACTGAAAATTACGTTTTAAGAACTGATAAGTTAGGTTAATCCAAACAAAATATGCCTAAGCATGATAAAAATATCATATTTTGGAAACAAATTTGGTCAATATATTTGCAAATTAGGGGGGGGGGGTAAATTACAGAGGGTCTGCATGCGAAACGTGTTATTTATAATTATTCTGATATAATGAAATAGGAATTATTTTCTAACTTTACACTGTCCAAATACTTTACACCACCTCCACCCCCAACGTACAAAAAATATTTAGCCTGAATTATATATTTCCTATCTATTCTGTACCTTCTCTTTGTCTTTTCTCTCGCTAAGTTGAAAGAAACTAGTGAAATCAACCAATTTACAGTACATAAATGCATGAACAACTTCAGCTACAGGGGATATTTCATACAAGTACCTCTTTACCTATTGAAGTCAGAGGCAATGTTATAGCGTTGCCTATAGTAAAGGCCATAAGGCTTTAGTGTTTTATTATTTATTTTTTATTGTTTTTCCCCAGAGGTACTTCATATGGAAGGGATGGCCGTATAAACTTTGGAGGGGGCTCATTTGATCAGACATCGGGAGTTCTAGTGCCTTTTTAAGAGTCAAAAGTCATCAGAGGGCAACTAGCCCCCACCCCACGACCTTTTTTCCCCAAGTTCATCAGATTAAAATTTTTAAAAAGTCATTACGTCAAAAGTAGTTCAAAGGGCAGATAACAAAACTTCGGGTTGAAACAGCCCCCAGGGCCCGAAGGCAGGCGTTGTAAGTTATGCCCTGGGGGCATATATGGTTCTTATGGAAGGGATATCATATAAACTTCCAAGAGCTCTCATCTGATTAGAATTTGAAAGTTCTAGTTGACTTTTTAAGAGTCAAGAGAGATCCGCGGACAACTAGCCCCTTCCCTCGCTCTTTATTCCCGAAACCCATCTGATTCAAATTTTAAGATATCCGTTTTTTTTAAATAGTTCAAACAAGAGATAACAAAAGCTACGGTGTTGACACAACCCCCAGGGTCCGGGGGAGGGTGTTTTAAGTTGTGCCCTGGGGACATACATGGTTTTTACGGAAGGCATGCTCGTATAAACCTTAGAACAGGTTCGTTTGATTGGAAATTGAAAGTTCTAGCTCACTTTTTAAAGTCAAAATAGACTGAATAACAGGGAGCCTTCCTCCACGCCCATTTTCGCCAAATTCATCAGATAAAAACTTTGAGACAGCAATTTTGTTGAAAATAGGTCAAAGGTCATATAACAGAACTCCGGTGTTGACACAACCCCCTAGGGCCCAGGGGAAGATGTATTAATTTATTTCCTGGAGGCATATATGGTTCAAATGGAAGGAATACTCGTATAAACTTCAGAGAAGGCCCATTTGCTGGAAAATTGAAAGTTCGAGTTCACTTTTTAAGAGTCAAAGTGATCGGAGGGCCGCTAGTCCTTCCCATGCCCTTTATCCCCCAATTGCATTAAATAAATATTTTAAGACAGCCATTTTGTAAAAATAGTTAAAAGGTCAGATAACAAAACTCTGGTATCGACACCCCTTCCCCCCCCAGGGCCCTGGGGCAGGCATTGTAAGTTACAACCTGGGGCATATAGGGTTCTTATGGAAGGGATGCTCGTAAACACTTCAGAAATAACTCAATTGATTAGAAACTAAAAGTTCTAGTTCACTTTTTAAGAGTCAAAAGAGATCCAATAGCAACTAAGCCCCCCCGTGCCCATTTTTCCCAAGCCCATCAGGTAAAATTTTGAGATAACCGTTTTTTAAGATAGTTAAAACATCATATAACAAAACTCTTGTGTCTACATAGCCCCCAAGGGCTCGGGGATAGGTATTGTAAGTTATTCTCTGGGAGCATATATAGTTCTTATGGATCGGATGCTCGTATAAAATCAGAGACATCTCATTTGATTGGAAATTTAAAGTCCTTGTTCACTTTTTAAGAGTCTAAAATTATCGGAGGGCAGTAGTCCCACTCGCAGCTAGTCCACTTTGAGTTAGTCACTTTGTTAAAAATAGTTAAAAGGTCATATAACAAAAACTTTGGTGCCAACAAAACCCCAGGACCCGGGGGCAGGCGTTTTAGGCTATTCCGTGGGGGCATTCATGGTTCGTATGGAAGGGAAACTTGTATAAGCTTCAGAGATGGCTCGTTTGACTGGAAATTCAAAGTTCTAGTTCAAGTTTTAAGAATCAAAAGAGATCCGAGGGTAACTAACCCTTCCCCACACCCTTATTTCCCAAAACCTATCCGACAAATTTGAAATAGCTATTTATTTAAAAAGAGTTCAACCATCAGATAACAAAAACTCTGGGGTCGGCACAACCCCCAGAGCCTTGGGTCAAGTGTTCAAGCTATGCACGGGAGCTTATCAGGTTTTTAAGGCACTTAGTATTTACCAAGTGACATATAGCGATCGTAAATTTTGTCGGTCTGTCTGTCCCGGTTTTGCTAGTTTAGGCACTTCCAGATAAGCTAAGACGATGATATTTGGCAGGCGTATCAGGGACCAGACCAGATTAAATTAGAAATAGTCTTTTTCCCAATTTGACTATCTGGGAGGGGGAGTGGTGCGATGGTTAATTCGGAAAAATTAAAAAAATAGGTATTTGTAACTTACCAAAGGGTGATTCGATCTTCATAAAATTTGATATTTAGAAGAATATTGTTGAAGGAGGGAAGTTGAAGGAGGAAACCTAAAATCTTGGAAAACGCTTAGAATGGAGGGATCGGGATGGGACTCGGTGGGAAAAAAACAAGTCCAGGATACGGGATTGTCATAACCAGAACGGATTTGCTCTCTTTAGGGGAGTTGGGAGGGGGTTAATTCTGGAAAATTAGAAAAAATGAGGTATTTTTAACTTACGAAAGAGTGATCGGATCTTAAGGAAATTTCATACTTAGAAGTACCTCGTAACTCAGATCTTTATTTTAAACCCCACCCAGATCCAGTGTCATTGGGGGATTCGAGGGGACCGGAAGTAATGGAAAACGCTTTGAATGGAGAGATCAGGATGAAACTTGGTGGGAAGAATGAGCACAAGTCCAAGATACGTGACTGACCTAACCGGACCGGATCCACTCTCTTTCACGGATTGGGGGGGGAGGGGTTATTCGGAAAAATTACAAAAAATGAGGTATTTGTAACTTACGAACGGGCGATCGAATCTTAATGAAATTTGATATGTAGAAGGATCTTGTGCTTCAGCGCTCTTATTATAAATTCCGACCAGATCCAGTGACATTGGGGGAGTTGGAGGGGGAAACCGAAAATCTTGGAAAACGTGAAAATTGAGGTATCTTTATCTTACGAAAGGGTGATCCGATCTTAATGTAACTTGATATATAGAAAGGTTTTTTGGCTCATATGCTCTATTTTCAATTTGAATGGGATCTGGGGACAAAGGGGGTTGGATGGGAAAATATAAATCTTGGAAACTGAAAATCTTGGAAAACACTTAGAGTGGAGAGATCGGGATGACACTTGATGGGAAGAATAAGCATATCTAGATACGTTATTAACATAATTCGAACGGATCTACTCTCTTTGGGGGGATTTCCCGTGCTTTGGCGGATTCGGTGCTTCTGGACGTGCTAGGACGATGAAAACTGGTAGGCGTGTCAGGGACCTGCAAATATTGACATGTTGCAGAAAAATTGAAAAAATGAGGTATTTTCAACTTACGAGTGGCTGGTCGGGTCTTAATGAAATTTTAGATTTAGAAGGACCTGGTGTCTCAAAGCTCTTATTTTAAATCCCGACCGTATCCTGAGATACTGGGGAGTTGGAGGGGATACGGGAAATCTTGGAAAACGCATAGAGTGGAGAGATCTGGATGAAACTTGGTGGGAAGAATAATCAGAAGTCCTAGATACGTGATTGACATACTCGGACTGAATCCACTCTCTTTGGGGGAGTTATGGGGTGTTAATTTGGAAAAGTTAGAAAAAATGAGGTATGTTTAACTTAAGAACGGGTGATCAGATCTTAATATAATTTGACCCGGTCACCCGTCACCCATGAGAAATATGTCTCAGATCTCTTATTTCAATTCCCGACCAGATCTGGTGACATTAGCGGGAGTTGGAGGGGGAAATCAGAAATCTTGGAAAACTCTTAGAGTGGAGAGATCGGGATGAAACTTGGTGGGTGGAATAAGCAAATGTCGTAGATACGTGATTGAAGTAACCAGACTGGATCTACTCTCTTTGGGAGAGTTAGGGAGGTCCACTGCTTTGGTGAGTTCGATGCTTCTGGACGTGCTAGGACGACGAAAATTGGTAGTTATATCAGGGACCTGCACAAATTGACTTGATAAAGTCGTTTTCCCCGATTCGACCACCGAGGGGCTAAGGGGAGAGGAAAAATTAGAAAAAATAAGGTATTTTTAACTTACAAGTGGGTGATTGGATCTTAATGAATTTTGATATTTAGAAGAACCTCCTGTCTCCGAGCTCTTATTTTAAGTCCTGACCAGCATTAGGCGTCTGATTTTCCTTTTAAATCAATCTATTGATTCTTAAAATTTTGCTATAGCTCATCCCATATAAGCTCTTGGCTCAATGCTCTTCCGACCTCGTCACAAGTGCCATATGAGCTCTTAGCTCTTTTTATGTAAGGGGGCGGTCATATAAACTTCAAAGGTGGTAAATTTGATCTTTTTATGAGTCAAAAGTGATCAGAGTGTATATACCCTCCCTCCATACACACCCTCTTTTCCACAAATGCATCCGATCAAAATTTTTAGATGGTCAGTTTGTTTGAAATAGTCCAACCATCAGATAACAAAACTACGGGGTCAACAAACCGCCCCAGGATCTTTAACTTTTGTTCTGGAAGTATATAAAGTTTTAAAGAAGAGAATGTCGTATAAAATTTGGAGGGGATTCAAAATTTCAAATGATTAGAAGTTGAAAGTTCTAATTCCGTTTTTAATATTCAAGAGAGATCCAATGACCAAAGGTCATATAACCAAACTCCAGAGATAACACAGTCCCCCAGAATCTGTAGAGAAATATTGTAAATTATACCCCAGGGACATATAAAATTTTCATGGAAGGGATGGTCACATAAACTTCAGAGGGGGCTTATTTGATTTTAAATTGGAATTTTTAGCCTTCTTGTGAACATTTGAAAGTGATCAGAGGCCACATAGTCCCCCCAAGTCCTTTCTTACCAAATACACCCGATCAAAAATTTTATACAGCCATTTTGTTCAAAATAGTTTAAAGATCAAATAACGAAAAATTCTGGGGCCGATACACCCCCCCCCTCGAAGTTTGGGGACAATTGTTGTGAGTTATGCCCCGGAGCATATAAGGTTCTATATAAGGGGTGTTCGTAAAATTTTCAGAGATGGCTAATTTGATTAGAAATTAAGAAAACACAAGAAATCAGGCTGCTGTCGATAATTTAAAGGATCTAGCAATCCTGACTTAAAATTACAGGAAAAAACACTCGAGTAAAGGTTTTGGACACGACAGATTATTCTTATTTGGAAAATTGAGAAGTCAACTAAAAAGGGCTGTGAAAAAGATCCGGTCCTGGTTAAGAGATATTAGGGACCTAGGGCTTCCATTTTTCACTGAGACTCCTCCAAAGCTTATACAATCAACCCATCCACAAAAACCTTAAATGCCCCCGGAGTATAACCTACACCTCTTGCTCCCCAGGCTCTGGGGGTTTGTTTTTCACTCAAAACAACTTGTGTTATGGTCTTTGGACTATTTGGACATCGCAATGTTTCTCCTGTCCTCTTGTGTTTAACATTTTTCGAAGTTATTCCATTATTCATTCATTTCAATTTTCTGTTAATTAAAAGAGGGCCTTTCCGAAGCCAAGAGCGGGGGGTTAGGGGGGCGGCAGCCCCCACAACAAAAAACCTGTACAAAAGAGTCTTTAAAAGCGGGGGGTTTGGGGGGCGACAGCCCTCCAACTGCCTCTCCTAATTCCTGTACGTTTTAAAATTCGACTTTGGGACGCAGCCTCTTTAACTCTTTAAGAAAACGAAGTTTTTTTCATATTATTTCTGTACGTTTTTCTACAATACATGGTGGATGTAATTTAATAATTCCTGTAATCCTCGTACAGGAATTAGGAGAGGCAGTTGGGGGCTGCCACCCCCCAAACCCCCCGCTTTTAAAGACTCTTTTGTACAGGTTTTTTGTTGTGGGGGGCTGCTGCCCCCCTAACCCCCCGCTCTTCGCTTCGGAAAGGCCCTCTTTTAATTAACAAAGAATACAAAACAGGTTTTTGTTTGCTACCCTACCCCGCCCCCAGCTCTTAGCTTGTGTGCTCTCTGTCTGGGAAACAGTTTCAATAATTATGTTAAAATGTAAATGGAGTGGTCAACTTCATTGTTACTAATTACTAGTTTCGGCGCAATGGTTCTCCTGTCCTCTTGTGTTTAACATTTTTCGAAGTTATTCCATTATTCATTCATTTCAATTTTTTGTTAATTAAAAGAGGGCCTTTCCGAAGCCAAGAGCGGGGGGTCAGGGGGGCGGCAGCCCCCCACAACAAAAAACCTGTACAAAAGTGTCTATAAAAGCGGGGGGTTTTGGGGGCGGCAGCCCCCCAACTGCCTCTCCTAATTCCTGTACGTTTTAAGGTTCGACTTTGGGACGCAGCCTCTTTAACTCTTTAAGAAAACGAAGTTTTTTCATATTATTTGATAAAAGAACGCTTTTTTCATTCAATAACAAAACAAATTACTTTCAAATAACAAATGAAAACTGTGAAATTTGAAATGAGAGACATCTGACATTTTTATCGCTGTCGAGATGGACATAAGCTTTGGGCCCTTTTGGCCCTTATACGCATTACCCTAAACTATTTTCGTCTTTTTTATTTAGTTTTGGAGTCGCTTCCCAAACAATGCATCTCTCGCAAGCCAGAAAACGTCCCTCACCAGTCCTGGATGTAAGCTGAATTTTAGACCAATAGAGTCAATTAGATAAAAGTAGTTAACAAGGACCGTTCCTGGGGTTGGTGGTGCCCGTGCCAAAATGTTGAAGGTACCCTCTACTGCTCGAGTCAAGTATAAGCAAAACAGCCTCAAGAGCTCCAGCACCACCCTTTTTTGAGCGGCCTTGGTCACAATCTTTGTTTTGTCAGGTTTCGAGACAACCTCAGAAAAATAAAAAACAAGTACTTTTGCATCCCATCATTAGCAACAATGATCAAGGGATTTTTTATTTTTTTTTGAAAACTGAGCAAGTACATAACTGAAAACAGTGCTAAATATTTCAACCCAGCCTCCGAGGAATCTCCATAGCAGCAATAAAGAGAAAAGAATGAAGCATAGAAAGAAAAAATATAAACACGCGAAAAAAGAACTTCCTGAAGTGTGATAGTTCCGAAGTCACCCAAAAATCATAATATTTATCACCCATAATCAATAACAATTTCAATCTTTTCAAAAATGCATCGACCGGGAATCGAACCCGGGCCGCCCGTGTGGCAGGCGAGCATTCTACCACTGAACCATCGATGCTTATAACTAATATTCGTAACTTTTAAGAATTTCAAAAATTAACATGGGCTCTTATGGGGTAATGGGTTTTTCTAAGCTAGAAAATCGGGGGGGGGGGGTTAAGATTTTCCGACGAAACTTTCCAGGAAAATTACTCGGAGAATTCCGCGTCGAATGGGTCTTCGTACAACCAGATCCGATGTCGGCTGTGACCTGTAGGCGTGGCAGAAAAAAAGGGTTTCAGTCATTTTTCTCAAATAAAAATTTTACGGATTAAGACATAATTTTTTAAAGCTTTTAGTCAGTCTCACCATATTGAGCTGATCATTTTGATGTACTTGAATGTTGAAATTCTTAACTTTTAACAACAAAAACTTAACATGGGCTCTTATGGGGAAATGGGGTTTTTCTAAGCTAGAAAATCGGGGGGTTAAGATTTTCCAACGAACCTTTCAAGCAAAATTACTCGGAGAATTCAGCGTCGAATGATTCTTCGTACACCCAGATCCGATGTCGGCTGTGACCTTTAGGCGTGGCAAAAAACAAAACAAAAGGAGAACATGAACATTAAGTGGCTATGCGTGGTTTCTGGAAAACAGGGAAGGAGTTATCGGATCGAGCTGAAATTTGGCGCATAAGCTCCTGGGCCCTAGGGGCCTTAAATTGTGAATTTCAGCCCGATCAGACAACGTTAAAGGGGGGTGGGGTTGGGGGGTCGAAACTTTCGGCCAGATTTTCCCCTTGACGAAAAAGTCGGAGGGGGATAAAATTTGGCAGGTTTCTTAGTTGGAGCTCGGGCTACGAAATGCATCCCTCCCCATCCCTCTGCGACCACTGGAACCGAAGATAGCTTAACACTGTCGTGGTTCGCCTCTTTAAAGAGGCACGAGTGTGCCTCCTTGATGTCAGAATGACTACAGAAAGATCAAAACGCATTAAAAATAATCTCTAAATATCTATACGTCTTAACCCATCAATTCTACTCCCAGAAACAACTAACTTAGAAATCCCCACTTTAGCAACTCCATGATTAGATTTCCCAAAAACTATAAATTCTGTCTTAGACAAATTCTGGACAACAATTACAAGAAAACCAGTGGATAGCTGAATTCGTTTCAGCCGCCAAATTCTTAATCAATAATAAAGGGGTTTTAACTTCAGCAGATGCCACTTTATCATTTACAAACATAACTGCCATCCATCTCTTTTGGGTACACCGTATCATTTACAATCATAACTGCCATCCATCTCTTTTGGGAATAGTTGCCATCCTATACCCAGAAGTGATGGATAGTTGCCATCCAACACTTTTGACTCTTAAATTAGAACTAGAACTTTCAAAGTCCAATCAAATGAGCCTCCTCTAGAGCTAATACGACCATCCGTTCCAAAAAAGATTATTTATTCCCGGGGCATAACTTAAAACCCTTGCCTTTAGGCTCAGGGGTTTTGTTTTATTATTCAAGGCTTGTTACATGATTTGTTATTCTAGACAAAATAACTATCCTGCCATTTCCATTGAATGTATTCAGTAGAAATAGGAAGTGAGGGGGGAGATAGTACTGGGACTTCTGATTTCTATTTCAATGAGCCTGCACTGAAATTTGTATGGCCACTCCTTCTATGAAAACCTTGAATATTAACAATGGGTAACCAGCATAACTTATAGTCATTGCCCTTAGGGTTGTGGGAGGATTGTCATCCCCAAAGACACATTTTATGGACCTATCAGATTCTTTTAACAAAAAATGGCTCAAAATTTGGATTGTATGTGTTTGGGTTAATGATGGGTTTGAGGCTGGTTGCCCTCCAATTTCTTTCAACTATTAAAAAAGAACTAGAACTTTCAATTTCCAATCTAATGTGCTGACAACTCCTTCTTTACAAAGTGCCCTGGTCTGATAAAAATAATACATTGCGCCAACATGATTCTTTACTTGGTTAATGCTACTGTGCGGCCTATGATAATCTAGCAACGCAGGGATGTAGATCACAAACATTTGAAATTTTCAACTCAACATCTACTATTAATATTGGTGGTTCTTTAAAGTCTCTGTATTCATTTACACATGTTTGTGTTTCTGACAGTTTTTGGAAAGGCCCGACAAAATAGAAGTGTAATAAGCAGCAGTGGGCTGAAAGGAAAACAATTTAGAAAATGACATCCTCATTTCCTCTTTAAGTAGGAGTCCATCAACAGACTCTTTTGTTAAGACAAGTTTTCAATAACTGCAATTTTTTATCGAAAGTAAAAGAGTCAAATCCAGAGATGTGAATGGGACAAATAATAATTGTAAAAATAATATCCTGTGTCCTTTTCAGGGTTTCTCCTGGTTAGGTTTCTGTTATGGCAAGCAATTAGTAAAGGCTCATTTTTACCTTTAGTTTTATTTGAAGGTGTTTTTATTTCCCCATCTAAATTTTTCTGCTCTTATTCTGTATGTACATGAGTCATATTGAAAGTTAGAAAATTACCTATTTTAAACTCAGCATTACAAGCTGCATTGGAAAAGTTACAAAAATAAAACAAAGCTTTATTTTTTAATCAGAGGCAACCCTAAAACATTGCCAACAGTAAAGAATCAGAAGGGTTTAATGCAATTTTTTCCAAAGAACCACTGCAAATAGAAAGTATGGTCGTAAAAGCATTCGAATAAGCCTCTTATGGTTTGTAATGGAAAGTTCCAGTGCCGCTTTCAAGAGACAAAAGTTGTAGGAGGGCAATAGATCCCTCCAGCTTCCGTTTTTTCCCAAGGACATCCAATCAAAATTTTTAGATATCAGATTTATTTTTTAACTATCCAGGTGAAATAACTATCCCTCTAGGGTTGACATAACCAACTATAGTCCCCTAAGTAAGGGCTGTAAGCGATGCAAGCTGCCCATTTTTAACATATTTATTATCATATGTATTACCATTTTTGACATTTTTTATTATTGGGAAAAGGGAGGATTTTGTTTTATTATAAGTTCCTAGAAAAGGCTTAGGATGTTAAGGTGGAACTTTATGGAAATTGTGAGAGGGTTGTTGAACACAAGATACACTATGTGCATGTTGGTTGTCAAAAGAACGTCTCAACAATATCTAGGATAAAACTGAGAGCGTTAAGTAAGAACTTTCAGAGAACTCAGGTGGAAGTTGATGAGCGATGTGGAAGCGGAAGGCCAATCAGCACTCCTTACCCTTTTAAAATACTCCTACCCTTAAAAGTTATCAAAACTTTGCGAGAGCAATTTTGTCAAAAATAATATTTCTAAACACTGTGTCACTGGGGATATCATACCTCCAATGCTGAATGAAAGCAGAAAACGCTGTGTACATTTCAGCTAGCAATATGGAGAATCTGTAATACTTTAGAAACAGCGAGGGGCATTAGCTTGAGACTTTCAGAGACACTAGTACTACTGCTTCTTCTGCAACAGGCTATGAAGGTAACTGTGACAAAACAGAACAAAGAGATATAAATGCATAGAAGACATTTAAAATGAGGGTTTTAAGTATAGGCAATAAAACATTAACAAATTACTGTTTCTTTTTAAAAATAGTGTTTTATTAAACAGTGTCAACTTTGACGAAATCTCAAAAATTTACTAATCAAAATTTTACTTTTTATAACAACGTAGTGTATCTTTCAACTTTCTAAGGTCAATATATTTCGTCTAAATTATAGAATTCACAATTTTATAAAAAAAAATCTATTGCTCTATTTCTACTCCCGTCATATCTATTTATTACACGGTCGATATCAACCTCAATATTTCGGTGAACGTTTATAATAACCAGTCCTGTCATTCTAGAGTCCTGTCAGTTTAGAACTCTTCGATAGTATTTCCTCTTTTATCAATCCTAAAATATTCGACAAAAGAGCAAAATCGTCAGAAATATAGGAACACCATTAAAGATGCGCGTAGGTATGCGCTTCAAACTAAGTATATGAGTCGAAATACAAATAATTATGTGTTTGTTGTCTTTGTATTTGATAGGTATAGATTTGTGATTAAATTCTCAGGGTTTCAAGCTGTGAAGATTTCTAATTATTTTTTTTAACCTTGATATTTTCAGATATTCAGTTCAAATGTATAAATCTCGATATGTCTGTTGAGCACAAAAATACAAATTTGAATTTCGACTCAGATTTAGCATTAAGTAAGAGAATTGTCGAGTAAAAATTTTTATTTATAAACAACTAATCGTGGAAATATAATTGGATGGTATGTATTAAAATAAGTGTAAAAATCCTCAGCAGTATATATGACAGTTTGGACAATTTTATGGACAAACATGTTCAAACCCTATACACAAACATAACTATATTTTCTGATTGGTTGGTATTGAGAAGGTGACAAATTCTGAAGTAATATTGCAGTTGAATTCTGTTCCTGTGGTTGACTCAAGTTTTGTGAATTTCCCCTTTTTATCTTTATTTTTTATTTTCAAATCTTTGAAAAAAATCAATGCATTTCCACTGGTTCATACTGAAAATTCAGAGACTGATCTATAACCGCTAGATAAAAATAAATAAACACATAATTATTTGCCTTCTTTTATAAACAATTTTCGAAAATCTATTCTTCTTAAATGATTACTGCAACCTTTGAAGGAGTATTATGCCTCATGTACTTATTTTTAAGTATATACTTACACGATGCTTTATGGCCTTTATTTTAATGTCTTAGGATGAACAGAAGTGATTTGTCATATAATATTGAGCTTTAATTAGATGAAAATAGGCAGTAAAGTGGCCACCATTTGCACACCAAAATCTAAAATTTTGATTAATAGTTTTTGCACTTCTCATACATTTACTTTCTATTATAGAAATCCCATGAAAAAGAACAACGTTGTAAACACCACCCTGCTTCGCAACAAATTTTTGACAGTAAAAAGAATTAAATATTTTGCTTTTCATCCCTGTTGTGACAGCACAATCTTGAAATATCATTTCGACAGCCTAAAGCAGTTAGGATTTTAAATTTTCCAGCCTTGTTATTAAGAAAAGAATGTTTTTGCCTCCCAGTTACCTTTTGTGGTAAAACGGACACATTCCCTTGATGGACCTAAGTTTAATTAAATACTTTTCGGCAGTAAATACTAGTGTTGCAGACCACACAAAGTAACTAAAACCACTTTTTAAGCTTCTTTGCAAAAAGAAACAGTCTTAAAAATTAAAAACTTATTAAAAACTAACTATTAAAAAGATTACAATAAAATTAATTTTCATCCCAACGCAAACCAGATCAAGTGGACCCAGCCACAAATCTACCACTAAGCTATGGGGGTGCGTGCCCCCCGCTCCCCCTGGATCCACCCCTGCTTGTGACTGCAACACCTTATGACTATGACAGCAACTACCTGTGACTATTACTACTTAAATTATGACAGCTTTCAAGAAACGTTTACAGGGATGTTGAAGAAAATCAGAACAAAGCATGTGCATGGTGATTATCAAAAAGGCACATCAGAAATATCTCAGAAATGGCAAAGGATATAAAGGGCTGAGTAAGTTGAATCTCTCGAGGCATGTTGAGCAGTGTCATGAACGTAAACAGCCTCCTTGTCCTTTTTAGATGTCTCTCCCTAAGCACTGACCGAAATTCTAAAGCTGTCAATTTGTTCGAAATAGTCAAATGGTGTAATAGCAATGCCTTTAGGGGTAACCCTCTCCCCAGCTCCGAGAAACGGGTTTCAAATAATACAATAAACTCTTTGCTTAAGTACAGGATCTACCATTAATAAATAAGGGAGAATGACTGATCCTGGGTGTTTCAAAAAGACTAAGGATACTAAGGTGATATTTCAGGGACTGTTGAAGGAGATGTCACCTTAAATCATAAAGCATATTTGCATCCAGATTGTCAAAAGGCCTTATGTGTAATATATTATGAATGGCTAAGATTTTAAGTTGAACTAAATCGAAAGACACTAGGTGCATCCACACAGTCAAAGCGGGAAGTTGCCAATATTTAAAGAATAATAAGGGGAGGCTTTCAAGTTGAAACATTTAGAGAGTTATAAAGAGAATGCTGAGCATAAGGACTTTAATTTCATCTCAGTCGTTAATGGTTGTAGCAGCAGTATCTCAGAAAGAGATACAATTATTAAGTTGACGCTTTGAGGAAGTATTGACTGGGAAGTTGAATTAACTAAAAGATACAAAGTTCATTCTGGGTGACATAATGGTATGTCTTAGACATGCATATAAATGTGTGTATGGCAAGTGGTCTTGGGAAGGCATGGGGAGTATCAGCCTTACTCATGTTAATTTCTGATCGTTTTGAGTTTGACCCGGTTATTTATTGTAATTTCTGTTCTTTTTGAGTTTCATATATTTATTGAACGTTATTTGTGGTAGTTTTACTCTTGAAAGATCATTTTACTTTATTTCTGCTCATTTTAATTTTAATGGAACTCGTTACTTTTCTTTGGAAAACTTGTTTTCTGAAAAAGAAAGTTTTCAAAATTAATTTCTGTTCGTTTTTTATTCAAATTGATTTTTTCATGGAAAAGTTGAGCAATATTTTGCATATTCTACTTCCTTTTTTCAATAAGAATCCATGTTTTAGCTTACGGTTTATATGTTCGAGAAACTTAGTCAACAACTTTTAATCCTGACACAAATAGTATTTATCAATTTAATTTTAAATGTCCTCACAATTGACCTGAAATTAATACTGAATATCATTCCCAAAAGATCTATGCTCTTTGACAACCTAGATACACTTACACTTTCTTGATCTAGTTAATTTGTACGAGCAAAAGTAGTAATAGTAGAAGCCCTGAAAGTTTCATGTTGCTACCCAAGTCGATCTTGATGTATTGCTAAGATGTCTTAATGGCAACCAGGAGAAACACAGTGCCTATTGATTTAGTGTTAAAGTATAATGGATAAATTGCTTAACCGTGAGGGGTATAACGCACTCGATTTTGCTAGAAACATAGTTACTGGACCGTTTTACAACAGAATTGCTGTCTCAAAATTTTGATTGGGCATGTTTTAAAAATGTAAGGGCTTGGATGGAAGCCTTCTTGCCATCCATTCCCTTTTGACTCTTGAAAACGGCACTAGAGCTTTAAATTTTCGATCTAATTACCTCCTTTAGAAGTTTCAATGATATTGCCATCTGTCATAGAGTGACACTGCCTATGATGCTGTACGTATTTCATTTTGAAAACCTGTATGCACATAGTTTTTTCTTGACACCATGTTTTCTGTCAAAACTCTCCCTATACATTCTCTGACAATTTCACCTTAACACCCATAGTACAATTAATTAAAGTAGCAGTGGTGATCAGGGACGTCACTAGTCTTTCACCTTTGGGGGGGAAGGGGACGCTTGAGATGGGCCAACGAATCTTAGGCAAGTTACGACAAAAAAATCTCTAGATATCGGTACCCTTTGTTGAAATTTAAATTTGAAAAAAAAACATGTCATATATTATAGTTTAAAACATTTAAAAAAATTAGACGCATGATCAAACCCATACGAATGAATCAGCTAAACTTTAAACTGACACTGCTTTACAACTTTCTACTTGTCTATATCAGAGTCGAGGTCGATCTTTGTCAGCCTGTCTTTTTTTGACATCATAATCATGAGATGGTCAAGTCTTTTGTCTCATATTGTTTACCTCAATCTGTTCTTCACGATCTTCATTTTACAGAGTATTCGCTCACCTTTAGCCGATTCTACCGGATCTTTTTTTTTTTTTTTTTTTTTTTGCAATAATGTACACTAAGGGCAATCCTCTTCTATTCTCCTATGCTATAGAAAATAGCTGTGGAAACTCAACTACACTTCCAGAACCTCTGCAAAATTCTGCAAAAATTTCCATTTGGGACTGGAACGCTTGGACAGGCATATCTTCTATTGGGAACGCGGCACTGGAAGCTTGACTCTGCGTAGATTCAAGGTTCACGAGGCAATCAAAGACAGGAAGTACCAGCTCCTTTGTTTCTTCGAATGCTGGGGACAAATATTCATCTACGACTGCTAAAATTTTCTTAAACTCAGTAGCATAAAATTTGGCAAGCGACATCTGCTACACTTCACTTGTTTTGTCACCATTGGCGTATCTTTGAGGAAGCCACCGCTGACAATGGTATCGTCTATATTCCCCCTCCAGCCAAAAGTAAAATTATTCGTCAGTCATGGGGCAATCATCGCCTTCTTCTCCACAAATTAATTGCTAGGCCACACTGACATATACCGTTACTTGACTAGCGAGCTCGCTCTCGTTGCTTATGGATTGTCCGATGACAGTCATCGAGGCTTTCATCATTTTGCATGCATTGACGATATCCAGCTCTACAGCTTGAAGCTCATGAATCAGGACGTTTGTTCTAGAAAATAATGCCCTCATGAGCATTGGTAGTGCTATGAATTTAAATCTAATAATGGCACTAAGAAGCCCGTTGGATTTTGATTTGGTGTCTCTACTAAGGGTGTCTTTATTTACCATTTCTCTCAGCAGTCCAACAGCTTCTGGCAGAACACTTCAAAGCGCTACAAGCGACTCCGATCTTGCAGACCACCTTATTTCTAACATTCCATTTTGATGAAGCTTGCCTTCAACTTCTTCTATAGCCTTGTAGTACAGATTGAAGAGCTTGGATCCCCCCGCAAAAAATTACAAATTTGCTGTAAGACACCAAACATGTTGCAGGTCAAGGTGCATGATTCACAGCAATGCTCCACTATAATATTTCCTCTGTGTGTGAGACACCTGAGGTAAAGAACATTTCTTCCGAGCTTCTTGGAAATGTGAGCCTGTGCTCCCTCAATACGGCTACTCCTGTTGCTGGCGAATTCATAGCATTGAAATTCCACTTTTTCTTCATTAATACCAAGCTTTCTCATAACTTACAGAATTTCTTTGGAAAGATCGACTTCTTATGTCGACTTAGAATCAACGACAGTGAGTTAGCGCTCTTTAGGTGACTCCTTCGTTATCAACGTATCAGACACCTACTGATAAACGTTCTTCGTGGCTGACAGCCAGTTGTCCGTCTGCCAACACTCCAAAGAAGTGAGCTTCATTAACTTCCACTACAAATATCTTAATCAGCTCTGTTAAAACAATGGCAATCAATTCGTTTTGACTGCATCCCAACAGATAGCTGGTGACTTGTGGCTTGTTCTGCTTGCTCATCCATTGATTCATTTTCAGAGTTATGCCTCGAAAGTAGAATGGCTAGCTCAGCGTAGTTGCCGCCTTCATAATCTTTGCTTCGAGATGCAAGACCTTGTTTACCTATCGAGGTGGTGATACCGAGCAACATGCATATGATGCAACGTCCTCTCTCCTTTTCTTTTTCTGACTCTATATCCTTTCTCAGTTTCTCTTTATCAACCAAGTAGGGCAAAGACTTGTATCTCGCTACAAAAGAAATGAGATCACTAACAAAATCTTTATGGGAATTCGATTGGAAATGAGTGATGAGCATTCCAGGCTTGACACCCTTGCTGCGCGTCTTATGCCAGTTTCTAGTTCTGGCAACGAAATCTTTGTTCCTGTATGTATGTCCAGGTCCAGTTTGGAACAAGGAACACGCGAAGCAGTAGGCCGAATCCTTTTCCCCACCATACTCTAAGTATGGGTAGTCATTATACGAGTTTTTAAAGAAGGATAGTTGGTGTTTGGAAGTCTGTGCTTGGATTGCCTCGTTTACTGAGAAGTTGAGCTGTGACTAAAAAGGTCCCATTTCAATAAGTTTCAGCTTTTCAGAGTCAGAAAGATGTTCTTTGCTCAAACCAGGATCATGCTCGACTCTCACAATTCCAAACCGATGTAGAGTTTCGGCCTCTGACTCGACCGATTCACTTCCCTTTACTTTTTGAGCAATGAAGTTCTCAGACTGACTAATAAGTCTATTTTCGTAATCAGTTTACAATCACCCGATATCTTATGCCTCTTTTGCAGCATCCAACTCGTTCGTAACGGAATCTGATCTCGCTGCAAGTGTCAATTTCTCTGCTGCCTCCGTATCTTCAATAATAAAAAAGAAGAGCGAAGATATTGCCAATTCTACCGTATCTTCCAGGTCAGTTTCTGAATTACGGGCTTCTCCTCTTTCAGCAGAATCCACAGTAACAGTTAGCAGATCACACGTAGCTCCAGTTTTTTCGGCCGTATTTTCTTCTATTGAGGTTACTGTATTTTAAATGGATCGACCAGGAAGAACATTTTCAAACAATGTCTAAAGAATTACATTGATTAATTTACAGTCCTAAATCATTGACTTAGCATACGTCACGTAAAAGTATCGACCGAATCAGTTCTGATCCGGTCACAAAGGGTAGAGCCGTATAGGGGTGAACCTATCTTTCCGTTTAAAGCAGCCATGCCAGTTTCATTCATATCTACTCTTTTGTCAGCTCCCACCCCATTGTATATTATTCAGTCCCAAGTTCTCATGTTCAAGTGGATAGTTTGAATCGCCTCATATTCCCCATTACTGTTCATATTTCTTAGCCAAATATATTTTCACAGTCATGGACCGAGGCCACGAGACTTCCGAAATCTGGCAATAAACGACATCCCATTTATCAAACGTTATTTCCAAAGGCCGTAGAAAATTTTATAGTATGCTGACTCACACATTAAAAACAAAAAGAATATAACCGCGAAACAGTTCAGACCGATATCAACGAGCCATATGTAGGCAGAAACAGACAGGTTCTATTGGCAGCTGCTTATCGTCCAAAATAATTAATGCCTAAAATCTGTGTCTTTTGCTTGCACATACGAAAATCGCGCTAAAGAACCACATAAAAAGCTACACATCGAAATCCCTCTATGCAGCTTATTTGAAATGCTTCATCAACGTTAAGCGGAAGCTTTCACATGAAAACAGGCCGAAAAAAAACCGCTATACGATGTAAAAAAAAAATGCTCGTGTCCTTCTGTGTGGGCGAGTCTCTATCATCGCCAATTTCTGTAGTAAATTCCTATTCTGGCTTCCCAAGTTGATTCTAAAAAAGGGCTCTGAGAAAGATTAGTATAGCTTGAACATGTTCTATATCCAGTTTATTGTACGAAAAATGTTTCAATATAAGGACGCTCCATATTTGGAACAGGACAATCGCTGCCTCATACACAGGATAATCTTTTGTATCCGAACAACCAGCAACTGCTCAGCTAAATGAATTGCTAATTATTTCTTATTTTGGACTTTCTTATAAGTCCAAAGTAAACGTCTACTAATTTCATCCGTTTTGCCCTTTCTTGGAATTCCAGTTCTGCAGCGAATTATTGTTCTTTCTCCCTACCTGAAAATCTTAATACTCGTTTATTTTAGTATTTGATTCGCCTTAATTACTTACAACTGAAATTGTCCCGGAAGGCGATAACTACTTCTTCAGGGAAAAATATATTTTTCAGTTCTATTTGACGATAAGATTTACCCACAGTTAGTGAGTCGGATAAGTTTATGACAGCTAGTTTATGCGCTTAGTGTCCAAATTTCGGGAGGTTTGTCTCTCTAACTATTACGTGTACAATTATACTTACAACAAGGACACGAGGAGGCTGTGATTCTGAAGCACCACAAGAGGCACCTCTAAAGACTGATTCAATGCTTTTGGATGTGCTAAATTGACTCAAGCTTGTATCTTGCTGTTCAAGATCACTTTCGAAGACCACAGATTCTTCTCGGATTTTCTGCGAGCCACCTGACCGAAGCCATTTCGGAATGTCAAATAGGGTCGTTTTGTACTTTCTTTGGCTTAATCTTCACCTCAGTTCTTTTTTTCTGTTCTTCAGAATGATGCTTTTGCAAGTGGGTAGCTCGATAATCTGAGTCAAATTCAAAATATCTCTCATCTTTCTTTGCACACTTGACAAACAAGCTTCATCCTAGTTCTGCCTCTTTCTCCTTGTCCTTCGAATATTTTCTCTTATCGAAGCGCAACACAATACAATGCACCAAACTTTCATATCTTATGGTTCTAGGTCCAATGTCGTACTAATTAAAAATCACGCTTACTTTGACATTGTGGAGCTTGATACAACCGGTGGCCTTGTTTGAGCTTCCCTAGTTCACAGTAAACCGGTTTGGTTTCCTTGTGAAATAGTATTTCCTGTATTTCGAATCAACATCGAGAATTCGCTCAGGGCTGTATATGGATCAACAAAATTCTCTTTCGAATTTAGAATAAGAACAAATATACTTAATGTATTAATTACCGCGAGAACTTCGGCTGCATCAGTTTCATTCCTGGTACTGTATTTCTGACATCCCGAATTGCTCCAATTTCCGGTCGACTGTTTTTTTCACGTTTAAAACAAAAATGGCGACCGGGATTCGCCTAATTTTAATTAAGTGTTTGTTGGATCTAATAGTGTGGCACTATGTATGTTTTATTGTATGCTTTTCTAATGAGGTTGACAGAGTTAGCTTCATTCTGTGTTTACTAGTGGCGGTCTGTGCCGACAGACCCGTAAATTTTCGAGCGTTGTCCGACACAAGTTGACAAACTTTTGTTTCTTATATACTTTAAAGAATTTAAATCAATTTTAAATCTGTCTTTGTTGGCGCTCTGTGCCAACAGACAAGTAAACTTTCGAGCTTTATCTGACGAAAGCTTACAGAATTAGCTTTTTTATGTGTTTTTTGGTACTCTGTGCCGACAGACGAGTAACTTTTAGCATTGCCTGGAGAAAGTTGACAAAAAAATTGGTTCATTATGTGCTTGTTGGCGCTATGCCCCGACAATCTATTGTACTTTCGTCGGGCTTTTACCGACGAAAGTGTATTCTTAAGACCTTTTTGGGGGGAGTCCCCCCTTCCCCCCATACTGACGCCCCTGGTGGTGATAGCAATAATAGCATAAACATAGTCCCTTCTGGCTATTTAAATTTCTTTCGTTCATGCCACAATTTAACATTGAAGGTTTAACTTAATGATATAAGCCTTTTTTTAAAATATTGCAATGTCATCTTTTTGAAAATTCATATGCTCAAATTTCGTTTTGATTTAGTTCATCTGTCTAAATATTCCTTGAAAACCTCATTTTAATGTCCTTAATCTGCTTAGTAGCAATAGCTGTGGCAGCTGCAGCAGAATTTGTAGCCGTATGCACATAGAACCTTTGGTCTTCTTCAACATCCCCTTCAACACACGCTGAACACTTCACTTAATTCCATCAACCGTTCCTGAAGCATTGACCATATGTCTTATTAACAATTTGTGTGGATATGGTGTGTTTCGATTTTGATCAAAATTGCTATCATGATCAAAAGTTATCTTGTTAATAGATTGTTTCTGGTATCACAGGCTGCAAGATGTCCTTTACTACACAGTAAATATAAGGTTGCTACTATCAATTAATATTTCAGCTACTGTGAGCTGGTATTTGTTCTTTATAAAAATGGTGATTTATTTTGTCTGTTACTATAGGCTAGCGCTCGTACCTCACTATAAAAATTACAAGCAGGAACAAGCCTATAGCTTTTTCTTAGTTGGAATAGTAAGAGAAAATCCCAAGTATGGTACTATGCCTCAAATTAGTATCTTTTCAGAAGATACTTGTATTATCTTAACATTTAGTTACTATGTGCAGAGGTTTGTTCTTTACTAGGTTTCAGCTACATACGATGAAGCTTCCAGGATATCCATTTATAATGAACTAGATCAATTCCTTATGAATTTTAAAAAATTGATTTTCTTATAAAGAAGAATTTTAATTTTCTTTAAAATGATACATTAAACAACTCTATACGATGTTCCAGTGCAAAGCTATTTGAGGAGAAAAAGGATGAAAAATAAGATGCCGTTTATGCACAATATCGTGGTTACAGTCACTTTTCTTGATTTCAGGGACGGTAAGTTTCCTATTCAGAGACTTTGGACGAGGCAGTTCTAATAGTATACTTCTTGTTTTGATCTGACTCTATTTCTAGGAGTCATGGGCTATTATATTTCTTAGTATTGGACGTAATCGTCTCTTACTTGGGGGCTATCTAACGCTGCCAGTCGGAAAATTCCAATATTTGCGAAATTTGGTAGCAATAGTACTACTAGCAGCATTAATTGTAAAAGCAGTAGTAGTAGTAGTAGCAGTGGAATTAATAGCAAAAGTCTTATCTTTATTACCAGTAATAATAGTTGTAGCAGCAGTGGTAGCAGTGTGAGCAGAAGCATTATCATTAGAACACGAATATCGCCTTTTGATTAGGGCAACATCCACCACAACAAGCCCTGTGTTTTTCAACTTCACACCCCAAATTGTTCCTAAGATATTGCTGATACACCCCTTTGACAACCTGTATGCAGACGGTGTGTTGTTATTCACTTCAGCACCCCCCTCAAAACTCACTAAAACTTCACACTTACTCTTATATATAATTAAGTTTAAGTTTAGACTTACTCTTAGATATGATTGTAATAATAGTCACAGCAGTAATATCAATAATAGTAGTATAACTAGCATAATATAATGTTAATATATAATATTAGTAATATACTAGTAGGAGCAGTAGTATTACCATATTGTGTTTTGGTCAGTTAAACATCCCTCTCATCAAGTTCTGGAAGTTTCTTTAATTCAATTAGCCGTTCCTATGTCATTACCAATGTCTTTTTGATAACCTGTACATTCATATATTTCCTAAAATTTTCATCTTAATACTCTTAGCCTAACAAACAGTTGCAATGGAAGAAGTAGTTGAAGTTGTTTTATTATTACTGGTAAAAATTTAGCACTCGTAGTAGTATTAGTAATAGCATTCACATATTGCCTTTTGGTCTTCCCCTTTAAGCATTCTCTGAAAGTTCCAACTCAATACCCAAATCTTTTCTTGAGATACAATATTTTAACAATCTCTATGCACATAGTTTATTTTGAATTATTTCAAATTTTTCCTCTGTATTCACTCAAATTTCCAGTGTCATAGACTAAGTACTTCGGAACTACAATCGAATGAAGGCCCTTCGAAGTTTACATGACTACTTCTTCCATGAAAATAATATGAAAAAAACTTCGTTTTCTTAAAGAGTTAAAGAGGCTGCGTCCCAAAGTCAAACCTTAAAACGTACAGGAATTAGAAGAGGCAGTTGGGGGGCTGCCGCCCCCAACTTTTTTTTGTGGGGGGACTTCATTGTTACTAATTACTAGTTTCGGCGCAATGGTTCTCCTGTCCTCTTGTGTTTAACATTTTTCGAAGTTATTCCATTATTCATTCATTTCAATTTTTTGTTAATTAAAAGAGGGCCTTTCCGAAGCCAAGAGCGGGGGGTTAGCAAAAAACAAAAAACCTGTACAAAAGAGTCTTTAAAAGCTGGGGGTTTGGGGGGCGGCAGCCCCCCAACTGCCTCTTCTAATTCCTGTACGTTTTAAGGTTCGACTTTGGGACGCAGCCTCTTTAACTCTTTAAGAAAACGAAGTTTTTTTCATATTATTTCTGTACGTTTTTCTACAATCCATGGTGGATGTAATTTAATAATTCCTGTACTCCTCGCAGAGGAATTAGGAGAGGAAGTTGGGTGGCTGCCGCCCCCCAACCCCCCCACTTTTAAATCATTGTATAAAATAGAAAAAAAATAGATAGAATGACCGAAATGTTTCTTTTGCTCATAAGAAGCTAATATTCTGTTATCTCTCAAATGATAAGCAGTCCAGGTGTTAACAAAAGTATACACTTTTATTTTGATCGCTACGTCCAAAAGCCTATAATAAAGAATTTATTCTAAAAATGCCTTCTCATATAGGAAACATGTTTAGGTAATTATAGTAAATTATATATTATTTATCTTATTTAGCAACTATTTATATAAAATAAGTAAATATCCACGTTTCATTAAATCGAGAAAAACTTAAACTTCTTCAAAACATTTGAAAATTCGCCTAAAAATTGGCAATGAGCACTTAAAGGCTATAAAATATATACTTAAAGCACATTTATATCACACTTATTTCGGACATCTGGAATGGAGCTGGATTTTTATGATGCTTGCAATCATTCTCGCCGTGCCGAGCTGATTATTTTGATGTACTTGAATGTTGATATTCGTAACTTTTAAGAATTTCAAAAATTAACATGGGACTATTAGACTATTAGGACTATAAGAAGACTATTAGGAGAGGCAAACCCCCCGCTTTTAAAGACTCTTTTGTACAGGTTTAATTTATTTTCATATTAATTCTGTACGTTTTTCTACAATCCATGGTGGATGTAATTTATACTTCCTGTACTCCTCGTACAGGAATTAGGAGAGGAACCCCCCCCCCGCTTTTAAATCATTGTATAAAATAGAAAAAAAATAGATAGAATGACCGAAATGTTTCTTTTGTTCATAAGAAGCTAATATTCTGTTATCTCTCAAATGATAAGCTATCCAGGTGTTATCAAAATTTTTTTGATGTTGTGAAAAAAAACCTCCCGTAAGGGACTTGAACCCTTGACCCGAGGATTGAAAGTCTCACGCTCTACCAACTGAGCTAATAACTTGCATGTGTGTAAATATAACTTCTCAATAGCTTTTAAAAATTTCAAATTAACATGGGCTCTTATGGAGAGAAATCCGTTAATTAAATAGCTAATGGGTGGTTTCTGGAAAACAGGGAAGGAGTTATCGGATCGAGCTGAAATTTCGCGGATAAGCTCCTGGGCCGTAGGGGACCTTAACTTGTGAATTTCAGCCCGATCGGACAACGTTAAAAGGGGTGGGGGGGGGGGGTTGGAGGGTCGAAACTTTCGGGGGGTTAAGATTTTCCTACGAAACTTTCATGGGCACTTACTCGGAGAATTCTGCATCGAATGAGTCTTCGTACACCCAGATCCGATGTCGGATGTGACCTGTAGGCGTCTAGGAAAAAAAAGTAAATGAATTTTAAGTGGCTATGCGTGGTTTCTGGAAAACAGGGAAGGAGTTATCGGATCAAGCTGAAATTTCGCGGATAAGCTCCTGGGCCCTAGGGGACCTTAACTTGTGAATTTCAGCCCGATCGGACAACGTTAAAGGGGGGCTTGGGTTGACAGGTCGAAACTTTCGGCCAGATTTTCCCCATGAAGAAAAAGTTGGAGGGGGATGAAATTTTGCAGGTTTCTTAGTTGGAGCTCGGGCTACGAAATGCATCCCTCCCCATCCGTCTGCGACCACTGGAACCGAAGATCGCTTAACATTGTCGTGTGTCGCCTCTTTATAGAGGCACGAGTGTGCCTCCTTGATATTATATGCTGATAATGGACAACTATTATAACTTTTAGCCCTTGTCCTGAGGTGTATTGAGGCGTAGGAATCTTCACAGACATAATTACTGAACCTTTCAACTATGCTTCCCAAAACAGCCATCTCAAATTTATATTGGATGTGTTTGGGGAAATGATAGGCGTGAGGGGGGGGGTCTAGTTTCCTTTTAATCAATTTTGACTCCTAAAAAGGGCATTGGAACTTTCAATTTCTAATGGAATAAGACCCTTTTGAAATTTTCAACGACAGCTTTTTGTATACGAAGTGCCCTGGTCAGGAGAAAAAAAAAATATATTAAGACTACATCGCTCTTTCCTCAGATAGTACTATCGCGCTACCTATGATTATCTTAACAGCTGTCATACATGTAGTTTTAGTTAGGTGTCGTACATTGAAATTTTAGCAGAACGACCAGGTCACGTTTGAAGGGGAAACAAGAACTATTTTACATGAAGTTACAAAGCAAAGTTTTGTTAAATTACACGGGGACGATTTCCAAATTAACATTCTAAAAAAGTTTTTTTGTTTCCTGGAGAGACGATTAGCCCCTGTCCTCGATATACAACCCCTTAGAAGCCTTAAACGGTAAATTCTTTCGTCAAGTTGATTGAACTAGTGGTTGCTGAAAGCGGGGACAAAATGATTCGAACAGACGTTTATAGTTATGACTTTAAAAACTTTATTTCACAAAACAAGTTTTTAAAAGAAAAATAAAGAGCTCTATTTAACCAAAGCAATCAAAAATAAACTCAAATAATTTCGCAAGTGTAAAAATACCACAAATCACCACCAACAAATAAATGAAATCAAAAATTACTGAAATTACAATAAATAACCAGTTCAAAATCAAAATGAGCAAACATTAACACGAACAAGGTTAAAAACCCTATTCCTCTATTTCTTCCCAAGACCAGAACAGAGTTCACACTTTATTGAAAACAAAACAAACAAGAAAATGTTTCACTTTATTTAACTTTGAAAAATAAAAAATTATTAAGACTAAGGAGTAAATATAAGCATGTCCATATTAGACAGAGAATCCACGGTCATTAGTTTCTTTTCAGTAAACAGTTTAGCCTGAGAATTTCACTAAGAAAAAATAAACACTTTCGATAAAACACTCAATTTTTTATGTGAAAAATAATGTTTATTTTTCTGATGGATAAAATTTTTAATTTAGAGATATTAAGAGGCATGTAAGCGAGGTCCTTGGTAGGGGAGTTTTGTTGCAGGGATTCAGACATAACCTTGTTACCCCTTATCTCATTTTGCGAGACTTCAAAAGCTTCATAAACTACACTGTATCTCCTAAAAATCAGGAATTCTAAGTATACCCTGCCGTTTCAGATTAAAATTATATTTTTCGGTCCATCTTCCGGGGGAAAAATTCGTCTCTCTCCTCATTCTAACCTCCATTCTATAAATAAAAAGCAAAACGCATCGTGTTTCACCTTTATTTCATAAAATATTCACCTGAATCATATTTAATATTCCTGAATTGGTTTAGAAAAATCTACCTCTACTTTTCATTTGAAAAAAATTAAGGTTTTACGTCCAAAAATTAGCTTCACTTCGTTTTAATTTCCATAAAACTTAGATTTTTCTTCTTCTTGTGGCCGTTCTTGATATCTTTTTTCAGACGGGAGGATGAGATACCAGAAGAAGATTTAAGTGACTAGAAAATATTACTTTTTGGATTACTTACGCACTTTCAAAATAGGCTAATGCACAGAGGATATCAGATAAAGAAAAAAAAATTGAAATTGATATTTTTATAAGAACTTTTTACATAGCAAAGCTATCTACTTTTAAAATCAAATTGTAGCACACATGGTTCTTGTCAGATTTCTCTCTTTTAACAGAAACTCCAAGAAATGTCTTTGACGGGATTTACAGTGATGCTACGTCTGTTAAAATTACAAACTGATTACAGAATCACTTGATTAGTTCAAATTAAAAAAATCTTATGATTTTAGGATTTGGATTTATTAAAGTATAAAGCTAGTAAGTTTATTTGATTGTTTTAAAGTGTGAACCTGTTTACTTCTTAGAGCCACATCTTAGTATTAAATGTGACACTGATTTTAAAACTGGTTTTCATTGAAAATAAATCTACTGCCGATCCATGTTGGTAGAAATATCACCAAATCAACCCAAATTAAAATTCTTTTGTATTTTTTTTTTTGGAAATTAATATTTCTATTCTATAAGGCCTTTAATGGACTGTTTCAAAGAATCATATAAAAAAGCAAGTTTTTTCAAATGAAAGTAAGGAGCATTATTAAAACTTAAAACTAACAGAAACTATCACGCACAGGATGGGGGGTTTTCCCCTCTTCGATACTTTGTTGTTTGCAATAAGGTTTTACATTTTGTTCTAATTATTTAAGATAGGCTTCTGAAACACTAAGGCCATTTAATTAAAATAGTAAGCTTTTTTAAAAGTTAAAAAAATCTTAAGCGTTAATATGAGGTATTGAGGAGAGTTAACCCTCCTCATATACCTAGTAATTTCTGTTCGCCTTAAGTTTAAATGTTGCTCTTTACTTTAAATAGAAATAGCTCAATTTTATTATTTAATTCTTGAAAGGTCAATGAAATCAATTGGGAAATGGAAAATAACTAAAGAAAATTAAAAAAGCCTCACTTCAAACGCTTTCTCTTTAAGTTAATATATTATATTGAGTATATTGAGTTGGATAATGGGGAATGAATCAAGATGAGTTGAATCAAAAGGAAGAAGAAAGAAGAGCACCTCGTAAAATATATGAGCAAGAACATGAGCAGATTCTAACAATTAAACAAACAAGATTAAAAATTTAGAGGGGAAAAATATGTGCCGAGTTTGCAAAATGGAAAAGCGACTTTGTGCAGGCTGAAAAAAGTTTTGTAGTTCAAAAAGCTGAGATTTAAAAGGCTCAACAAAGCTATTGAGAAAGAAAATTGAAAATGTGGAAAAAGAACTTCACACATTTTATTAAAAGAAAGTAAATAGGTGAAAGAGAGTAGTAGAATAAATAGAGTGATTGAACAACACAATCAAAATCAAATGGAACTACTTAAGTTAGAAAACAACAACGAAGAATAACGCATATGAAACGAAAATGAACTGTTAGAGATAGAAAAAAAAATCAATTTAAAAAAGAAATGGACTTAGAAAGTAACAAAATAAAATTAAGAATAAGTAGGACTGAACAAGAAAAAGAATAATTACAGAAAACAAATGTAAAAAAAAAGAACTAAATGGGGTTCCGAATATTCGGAAAAAAGAAACGTTGAAAAAAAAAAAAAAAAACAAGCTTCAGAAACCTTGTTAACTTTGAAAGGGTAAAGAAATATTTTTTTACCCACAAAGTGAACGGAAGAGTCAATCGTCAATTTAAATGGCTTAACACCATCAAAGGTCTATTTTGTTTATTACAGAAATATTGTTTTTTCTTTCTCTTTTTTGTATTACATGGATAAGCATTGTTTATTGCTAGAAACCAAGTCACTTTACTGATAAGAAATTTCTGAGTGTCTTTTATTTCCCAGAAATTACGAATTTTTAATCTTGGCGTTTTATTTTGCTATATTTTTACTATTACTGTTCATTCTTGGCTTTCCACTCATCTAATAGTGCCTACTATTTCTAAAATGTTAGTGATTACTAGAACTCCCATAATGTTGGTTGAAAAATTCAAATATTAATGAAACCTGTATGCTCATACTACTATAATCAACTCCATCCAACTAAGACTTATTGTTCTGAGAATTTTCAAAAGTAAATTCAATGTCAGCTCTAGGCCTTCAGAAGTGATTACTTTTTACATACTGTGACTTATGTGTTAATATGACTGCAGCCATGGTTGTAACTTATGATTTATGAGGTCATTCGCCAATTTATATATAAAGCTTAAGTTTTACAATAAAATTTGAATTTTTTTCAAATATTATGTTTTATTAATTAAAACAGCATGTAGATGTTTACAAATAAAGATGTAAATACCAAGGAAAATCCTATGTAAAAACAACTCTACCATAGGGGTATGGACATTCCTAAATACAGACCTATCTTCAAGCTCTTTTACCAATGGAAGCATTGTTTCACCAGAAAATAAGGCCCAGGCCCTAATGTGTATATTTTATCTATTAATATACTGTCTTGAAATGAAAAATTGTGTATGAATTTGTTTATACATTTATTGTATGAACGGCCATATTTTTTTTTTTTTTAATTGGCATTGCTATTTTCTCGTCTAAAAAAAAAGATCGACATAAGTGACGAGTTTGAAAATATTCATTTTGTGCCACAAATTTGGAAAAAAATATTTAATGTAAATGTCATAATGAACAACCGAAAAAATTATAAATTGATGAAAATGAATAACCTGGACCATCAGGTTTCACAAGAACAATCTGAACAGCCAAAGCAAATGGCAAGGAGAAAATTTCTAAGGCAATGATAAACGAATCCAAAGCCCAAAGAAATATGAGGTTAAAAGACAAATAACAACACGGATTGCAAAGGACTTTGAATTACAGCAGTCTTCGTTTGGAAATCGACCAACTTAAAAAATCGTAAAGAATCAAAGCAATAAATAATAATAGCAAAATAATTTCTTAAAGTGCTCGTTACATATTAGTATGATACTTTCTCTTTAAACCAAAATTAGAATGAGCGATATATAGAGGAATTTTATGCATTTTATGCAATTGATGATACTGTTATATTTTAGGTCCAAATCTATAAAAGGCTGACCAAACAAAGAGGACTACCCAGGAAACGTAAATTTATAATTGTAAGTCGTTAGAACAAAGAAATTTTTCAGACTACCAAAATCAATAAACGTAACAAGACCAAGAGGAGAAGCCAAAAATATTAACTTGTGATTTGCTGAAAACAAACCGTCTGAACTATATAACTTAACAAGACTAGCCCGAAGAACCAAAACAAAGAGCTTGGAGAAAATAAAATATTTAGGAGGGTAATGATGAATGAAAGTGAAGCAAAAAAAAAAAAAAATTATGAATTTGAAGGAAAAATGAAGCAACGATTATGACGACGAATCCTTAATGAAAATGAACCATAAAAACAAGAATATAGGTTAGAAGACAAACAAAGTCACAAATTGAAACTAATCGAAGCAATAAGTGGCAACAGAAAGATGTTCCTTAATATCCTCATTAGGCCTATATATATTTAAACAACTGGTACTATTTTGGCACAACTCCTTTGAAACTAAGCCGCGCCTATCACCGTAAACACGAAAAAAAAACTAAAATTAGAATGAGTATTAAATTAAAAGGTGTTTTTTACAAGAAGATAATTTGTCCAATCGCTTGGACCATTAAACGTTAGAGAACAAGAGGGTGACTCAAAAAAGTTGGAATCAATATTACTAAAAAAATTAACCTGAACTGTCAAACGTGACAAGACCGTCTGAACAGCAAAACTAAGAAGCTAACAAAATTGTCTCAGGTTTAAATAGATAAAAAAAAGTCATAAAGAATAACATTATAGGTTCTTTAGTAAGGATCTTGTAAAAAGCAAACCACTTTGTCATCCTTTTACCATAGCCACTTTTCAAAGTAACATTGTGAATGTAACACGTAGTTCTATAGTTTTATATACCATGGTACATGTTAAAACCTGACTCCAACCCCTGGTTGTAACATAGAGAAAAAAAAAGATTAAAAAATCAAACGTAACTCATCATCTCATGTATTAAGATGTAGTTTTTCGGTAAAATTTGAGTTTCATTAAAATATTTTATATTTGTATAAAATCGTATAAAATATAAAAAAAAACACATATATTAAAATTCTGTATCACATAAACTCTAAAACCGCTGTATAATATTTAATTGAAGAAACAAAAGAGATAGTAAGCTATTTGTGATAAGGGTCTGCCTCTCATTAAATTGGAATTGTTCGAATTCTACATAGCTTGTGAACTCAATGGTCTTAGCATGTTTATTTAATGTTTATTTCTACAACAATTATAACTCTATCCAAAGTGGAAAATATTTATTCCGAGGCCTTCGCAGTCTTTTAAGTTACATTTTTGTTAGGTTTTAACTACCTGATGTGTGATTTAACGTGTTTTTCCATAAAAAAAACTAGAGCTAAGAGCTCGTATGGCACTTTTGACGAGGTTGGAAGAGCCAAGAGCTCATATGGCATATTCTGAGAATCAATATATTAATTTAAAAGGAAATTCAGAGGCTTAATGCCGGTTGGGGTTTAAAATAAGACCTCTGAGACACGAGGTACTTCTAAATATCGATATTCATTAAGATCCGATCACCCACTCGTTAGTTAAAAATACCTCATTTTTTCTAATTTTTCCTCTCCCTTTAGCCCCCCGGTGGTCGAATCGGGGAAAACGACTCTATAAAGTCAATTTGTGTGAGTCCCTGACACGTCTACCAATTTTCATCGTCCTAGTGCGTTCAGAAGCACCAAAATCGCCAATGCACTGGACCCCCTAGCTCCCCCAAAGTGAGTGGATCTAGTCGCCTTACGTCAACCATGTATCTACAACATTTGAGTACTCTACCCATCAAGTTTTATCCTGATCTCTCGACTGTAAGTGTTTTCCAAGATTTCCGGTTTTCCCCTACAACTCCTTCCCATTGTTACTAGATCTGGTTGGGACTTAAAATAAGAGCTCTGAGCTAAGAGTTCCTTCTTAATATCAAATTTAAAAATACCTTACGAACGGTCACCTGTTCTTAAGTTAGAAATACCTCAATTTTTCTAATTTCTCCAAATTATCACCCCGTCCAACTCCGCCAAAGAGAAAGAATTCAGTCCGGTTATGTCGATCACGTATCTAGGACTAGTGCTTATTCTTCCCACCAAGTTTCATCCTGATCTCTCCACTCTAAGTGGTTTCCAAGATTTCTGGTTCCCTCCCCCTAACTCCCCCAAAGAGAGCGAATCCGTTCCAGTTACTTGAATCACGTCTAAAGGATTTGTGCTTATTTTTCCCACCAAGTTTCATCCCAATCACTCCACTCTAAGCATTTTCCGAGATTTTAGGTTTCCCCCTCCTCTCCCAAATGTCTCTCCTCAATGTCACTAGTTCCAGTCAGAATTTAAAATAAGAGCTCTGAGACCTGATATCTATCTAAATATCAAGTTCCATTAAGATCCGACCACCCATTCGTAAGTTAAAAATACCTCATTTTTTCTAATTTTACCAAATTAACTATCCCCCAATCCCACCAGAGGGTTGAATCCAGGAAAAGACTATTTCTAATTTAATCTGGTCTGGTTCCTGGTCTGCTTAACTCATAGTGATAGATATTTAAGACATGACTCCTGTAACCACACCATAGTAAGAAATTCTGTAGTCCATTCATTGGTTGATAGAGCATTTCTGGTGTGCTCCTCTGATTCTGAGCTGAAGGCTGAACTTGATTATATAAGAGACTAGTTATTGGGGTGGTGCTTCGCGCCACCCTAACACCTAGTTGGTGGAGGCGCTTCACGCCCCCCGAGCCCCCCGCGCGCGTAAGTCGTTACGCGCTTTATTAGTTACGCGCCATTGTAGTTGTGTCCCTCTGTCCCATATATATATATATATATATATATATATATATATATATATATATATATATATATATATATATATATATACTAGCTGTTGGGGTGCTGCTTCGCGCCATCCCCACACCTAGTTGGTGAGGCGCTTCGCGCCCCCCCAAGCCCCCCGCGCACTTAAGTTTTTACGCGCCATATTAGATACGCGCCATTGTAGTTGTGTCCCTGTGTACCACCTATGAATATAGATAGATTTATATATGTGTTTCAAACTACGTAAAACTTGCAAATATACAACATTCTTGGCTTTCCCATTGTCTGTGCATATACAAAGCCTTATGTACTAATAATGACGTCATATGCAAACGCTCTTTTTACAAACAAACAAACATGCATAGACACAACTCATTTTTATATAGATAGATAGATAGATAGATACAATACAAATTAACTGCGTAAAACTTGCGAATATACAACATTCTTCGCTGTTCAATTGTCGCTGTATATAAATAGATTGTCAGGTTTACCGACCCTCAAACATGCAACGTACAATTGTCCATGGGAAAAACAATCAGTATTGAGATCTATACCACATTTTTCTAATGATTGACCTTGAGCTTTGTTAATGGTGATTGCAAATGCTAATCGCATTGGGAATCGCAATCTTTTAAATTGAAAAGGCAGATCTGATGGAATCATGGGAATGCGAGGAATAAGAATAGCCTCACCCTCAAAAGGCTCTGTCAAGATTGTGGCCTCTATTAGGTTTTCCATTGTTTTTTTTTACGGAAAGTCGCGTGCCATTGCGAAGGTTTGGTTGGTTGATATTTCTTAAAAGTATTATTGGTAAGCCTATTTTTAGTTGTAGCACATGTGGTGGAAACCCTGAAAGATCCACGGAATTTAAAAATTCAGATGGATAATTAACCGCTTCATTTGGTTCCAAAACTGTGTCGACTGACTTGTAAAGGACTGGCTGGTCTCAAATCCTGGTCAAAACAATATTGTTGATTTCGTGGACATCTATATTTTTGGGTGCAAGAATCGCTCTTTCATTTAGCCATTTATTATTTTTATAATTGTTTAGAATATTTGGAAATACTTTTTCAATCAATTCATTTTTGGACGTCACTAAATTACAGAAATCAGCAGGTAGTTGTAAACGTCCTGAAATTGAGTCTACTCGGAGCTTTCCGTTTCCAATTGCCAGCAATTGATCTGAAAATGTTTGACCAGAGTCATCGTTTTGCAATCGGACACGCATATTTGTAGTTAATTTTAATGTTTTTACGTGTGCCCATAAATTAGAATTTTTCAGGCAAGCATTTATTTCGTCTGCAGGAGTTGATCTAGGTATTATAGGTAATGTTTGTCTGAAATCTCCCGCAAGCAATATTAATGTGCTGCCAAAGGGTTTCGACTTCCCTCGCAAATCTTTCAAGCATTGATCCAGAGCGTCGACCGATTTTTTGTGTGCCATTGTGCACTCATCCCAAATAATAAGTTCGCATTGCTGCAATACTTTACCCATCCCAGATGATTTGGAAGTATTGCACGTGAGAGTTTCGATAGAATGCAAATTCAGAGGCAATTTCAAAGCGGAATGAGCAGTTCTTCCACCAGGCAGCAATGTTGCGGCTATTCCGGACGACTCAATTGTCAACGCTATATCATTTTTTGATCGAATTGATGCTAGAATCAGTTTTATCACAAACGTTTTACCAGTACCTCCTGGCGCATCCAAAAAGAAAATTTCTCCAGCGTTGTTATCGACACAATGCATTATCGTATCATAAATGTCTTTTTATTCCGACGTTAACTTGGAAATGTTATTTTGTACATACGACAATAGATCACTCGTATTGTAACTTTGTTCACGATCCAATTCTACACATGTCGAAGGCCTTCCCAAATCCTGAAGAGGTTTGTTTGCCATACGTAAGCACAAATCTTCTATAATAACTAAAGTGTACTTATTAATTTCTGATGTAAAATCAAAAGTCATATCTGACGTCTCTAACTGTTTTCGATGGAGTATATCTTCGGACATTTTTGACTTATATTTTTCCCATAACTCTGTAGGAGCTGATGGAGAGCAAGTTGTTAAAATGATGCCAAACAATGCACGAATTTGACTTGGAGTTGACGTTTCGCAGGCGTCGTTGATGCAATTATCCCAGTGTTGGTCATTGTCCAATAAATTCAGAGCTTGGCATGCACTACGGTAAGTGTTATGTATAGTACCGTTTAAAGTTCTCAATTACTCAAAGGATGTAAGACCGGATATATTCACCAAAAGCAGGCGTAGAAAGAAGCATTCATGTTTTCTGGGGTGAACGGTGTAGAGTCTTCTTATCGTGGCATCTTTAAAGATGGTAGGTTGGCCGTCGACTGACTTGCCCTGTTTTCCACGTTCAAATACTTTATTTTTAGTATTCCACGTGTAATACGAAGGCACTTCAGTATACAGCAGTTTTTTTGCAAAAGAATCATTTTTGCAAAGCGAAAAGAAACCGGTTAACTTTGTATCCGGTGGATTCAGGGCTCTTTGTTGCACGTTGGTTTCCGAGACATAAACACGTTGACCATTCTGTAAATGTACCGCTAAGTGAACAACAGCTCGACTACGTTCATGTATCGGAATTTGCCAAACAGCTTCATTACTGCTTTTGTATCTTCCAGCCTGATAAAGTACGATTTCGTCGATATCTTTGATTTCGGGCTGCAAGCCAAAAACTGCCATGTCACTGCCTTTGTTGACATATTTACATATGTATTTGATTGCCTTTCCGGAGTTACAGTATTCAACGTTTATGTGTGCATTAAATGTTTTTGATAATAATGGGGAATATGGAACAACCCACTGGTTATCTACTTCGATGGTGGTACCGTTACGCTTCTTTATTATTGCTGTTTTACTTTCATCTTCAGTAGATCTTCTTCTATATTGTGGGTAAGCATCATTGCCAGTAATTGTGTTGGATACTAAAAGTCGAGGATATTGCTTTGTGCACCTTCCTTTGGCCATGCATGGTGAATTTTCGTTCAGTGCAATGCAAGGTCCATGTATCATATTTTCTACAATAATGTCATGTAACCCCTTATTGACATTTTCATCGGGTATTTCAGTGGAAATCACATCATCAATTTCGTTCGAAGTAATTTTCTTATGTAGCCAGATTAGTATATGTGCGTTTGGCAAACCTCGTTTTTGCCATTCCACTGAGTACATCCAGCATCCCACTGACTCAAAACACTGCAAAATTTACTATGTAGTTTAGCAGCGATTTCAACTTTTGCCGGAAGACACAGGCCGTAATGTCATGTCTATGAACCGTCGATTGTCCTTGAAGTAAAAGCTACAGTATCTCGTCCCAAGATTGATTACATGTAAATGTAATAAATAAATCTGGACGACCATAGAGACGAACATACGCAATAGCATCTTGAGCATATTCATGCATATGACGGGGACTGCCAACATATGACGAAGGTAAAATTGTTAATCTTCCAACGTTTGTGGTATTACCGTCATTTAAAACTGCATCTCGCAAATGAATGTATTGTTCAGAGCAAAGCTTGGTCTGATTCAGGCGGATATATAGCAAAAGTTCTGATTCAATTTTAGCATACATATCAACGACGAATTGGTGAAACAATTGACGGCATTTTAAAATATAATTTTCTTCATCCTGCCGAATCATTAGTCTATAGGAATAATAATGCATTGCACTGAATTTCTTATTCATTTCTTTGTTAGTGGCTGGATTCATCAATTTATTAATATTAAAGTGATAGCCGTCGGCTCCATCCCAAAAAATAATAGGATATTGTAGGGCATCATAGCATCGATGTTTTTGAGCAATTCTTAACAACTGAGCGTTTCGTTTATGAAGAATAATATCTCAAGGTAAAAACTGATCACCGACCATAACGATTGCCACTTCGTCGATAGTTGGAGCATTGTATCTACGCACATGTTGGCCAGGAGGCGTTTTGTCAGCGGAAATAACAATTTTATGCGTATCAGTAGGCATCAAATCGATGGCTGTTTTGAACAGACGCGCTAAATTATTAGTTTCGTGGAAAAGATGTTGCAATTGGGAAACGATTGTCCTTTCAACGTTGGGAGAAATTTCGCACCGTGCATTCAATTCAGAATTTCTATCACTGATGAAGTACAATTGCAAAAATTTATGATTCTAGCCTGAGAATGATAGAAGGGACCCTGCTTTATGATAAATTTGCACTTTTACTTTGAAAGTAGCGATAAATTGATCTGGATTTTCGATTTTGGCACCAAACGACGTCATTTGGAAACATGAGTTATATTTTCTGATTTGTGATAAAAAAAACGCTTAGATTCTGACGTAGTTCCATTAAGCAAAGTTTTCAATGGCTCTGGTGGTGCAGCCAATAGAGGAAGTTTAACTTTTCCTGAGGCGCAACACATTCCCATTGTTTCACTATTGAATATCAAGGCCTTGCAATAGGGACAAATTTTAGACCTAGTCCTGATTTGAAAACGTCTACTCAAGCTATAATCATCGACTGGGCTGTACCTGAATGCCAGGCGATAACTTTCATGTTGGTCTGATTCCTTGGCACGCTTTCTTTTCTTACTTTCTGTATCAGCAGCAAACCTGATTTCTTGCTGTTCTTTTGATTCCTCGGCACGCCTTCTTTTTTCACTTTCTCTTTTAGCAGCAAGTCTGGTTTCATGTTGCTCTGGTAGTTCCTCGGCATGCCTTGTTTTTTCACTTTCTCTTTTAGCAGCAAGTCTGGTTTCATGTTGCTCTGGTAGTTCCTCGGCACGCCTTCTTTTTTCACTTTCTCTTTTAGCAGCCAGTCTGGTTTCGCGTTCTCTGGTAGTTCTTCGGCACGATTTCTGTTCTTTCTTTCTCTATCAGCCTCAAGCCTGTTTCCTTGCTGTCCTTTTGATTCTTTGGCACGCTTTCTTTTCTTACTTTCTCTATCAGCAGCAAGTTTTTTGGCAGAGACTCTTTGAGCATCTTCCTCGGCTGTTGCCATTGTAAGTTCATCAGTCATTTTACAGTTAAACATTAATAGATTTCTACGTTAACGCATGTCTTAAATATCTTTAATGACGTCACCGTCATAACAAAAATGATGACAACTAACTTCATGACGTCAGTCAACACACAAATATGACGTCACCCGACAGAAAGACCCACACAGACACAGACAACTTATTTTTATATGTATAGATATGTGTGTTTTTAACTGCGTAAAACTTGCGAATATAACACATTCTTTGCTGTCCCATTGTCTGTGCATATATACAAACCCTCTTTTTACAAATAAACAAACATGCATACATACAACTTATTTTTATATAGATAGATCGATAAATAGATATACATATACACTATAAATTAACTACGTAAAACTTGCGAATATACAACATTCTTCGCTGTCCCATTTTCTGTGCATATAAATAGATTGTCAGGTTTACAGACTTGCAATAGGGAAAACAATCCGTATTAAGATCTATACCTCATGATTCTAATCATTGCCCTTGAGCTTTGTTGATGGTGATTGCTAATTGAACATTCCCTGTGTCGCCGTCGTCATTTACATATCCCCCTGTGCCCCCCAGCGTCCCCGTTGTAGTTGTGTCCCTGTGTCCCGGTCGTCATTTATATTCCCTGTGTCCCGGTCGTCATTTGTGTCCCGGTGTCCCAGTCTATGATTTCTCTTTGAGTGTCACGGGCGTCATTTATATTTCTTGTGTCCCGGTGTCCCGGTCGTCATTTGTGTCTCGGTGTCCCGGTCTGTATATACATTCGTTTTCGAATTGGTCTTTTTTTTAGTTTTTAGTTTTTTACCCTTTTTTAGTTTTTTTAAGTTATACCTCATGAATGATTGCCCTTGAGCTTTGTTGATGGTGATTGCTAATCGAAAATTCCCTGTGTCCCCGTCGTCATTTATATATCCCCCTGTGCCCCACGGCGTCCCCGTTGTAGTTGTGTCCCTGTGTCCCGGTCGTCATTTATATTCCCTGTGTCCTGGTCGTCATATGTATCCTGGTTCACCGGTCTGTATATACATTCGTTTATGAAATGGTATATGATGAAAAATTTTTTTGTATTTTTCCCCTTTTTTTCTTTTTAGTTTTTTTTTGGTTTTTACTTTTTTTTAGTTTTTTTAGTTTTTTTCTTTTAATTTTTTTTATTTTTTTTCGTTTTTTTTCGAACATTCCTAATTGAACATACCCTGTGTCCCCAGCGTCCCCGTTGTAGTTGTGTCCCTGTGTCCCGGTCGTCATTTATATTCCCTGCGTCCCGGTCGTCATCTGTATCCCGGTGTCCCGGTCTGTGTATACATTTGTTTTTGAAATGGTATATGATGAAATAAATTTTTGTATTTTTCCCCTTTTTTCTTTTTAGTTTTTTTGGTTTTTACTTTTTTTTGTTTTTTTAGTTTTTTTTCTTTTTTTAGTTTTGTTTTTCTCCTTTATTTGTCATTTTTTTCCTTTTTTATTTTTTTTCTGTTTTAGTTTTTTAGTTTTTTAGCTTTTTCAGTTTTTTTTATTAGTTTTTCTTTTTTTTTTCTTTTTAGTTTTTTTGTAGTTTTTACCCTTTTTTGAGTTTTTTTAGTTTTTTCTTACTTTTGTCCTGGTCGTCATTTATACTTCCTGTGTCCCGGTCGTCATTTGTACCCCGGTGCTTTATTGATGGTGATTGCTAATCGAACATTCCTTGTGTCCCGGTCGCTTTCTCTTTGAGTGTCCCGGTCGTCATTTATATTCCCTATGTGCCGGTGTCCCGGTCGTCATTTGTGTCTCGATATCCTGGTCTGTAATTTCGTCAGTCGAAAACATGACGTCAGTCGACACACAAACATGACGTCACTCGACAGACACACACACAGACAACTTATTTATATATATATATACTAGCTGTTGGGGTGGCGCTTTGCACCCCCCCCCCCCAAGCCCCCCCCCCCCCCGCGCGCGTAAGTCGTTACGTGCCATATTAGTTACGCGCCATTGTAGCTGTGTCCCTGTGTCCCACCTGTGAATAGAGATAGATATAAATATATATTTTTAACTACGTAAAACATGCGAATATACAACATTCTTCGCTGTCCCATTGTCTGTGCATATAAATAGCATTTATATTCCCTGTGTCCCGGTCGTCATTTGTGTCCTGGTGTCCCAGTTTGTAATTTCTCTTTGAGTGTCCCGGTCGTCATTTATATTCCCTGTGTCCCAGTGTCCCGGTCGTCATTTGTGTCCCGGTGTCCCGGTCTGTAATTTCTATTCAGACAATCCGTGTCTCAGTCGTCAATTATATATCCCGCCTGTGCCCCCGGCGTCCCCGTTGTAGTTGTGTCCCTGTGTCCCTGTCGTGATTTGTGTTTGAGTGTACCAGTCTGTAATTTTTCTTTGAGGTTCCCGGTCGTCATTTATATTCCCTCTGTGTCGGTCGTCATTTGTGTCCCGGTCTGTAATTTATCTTTGAGTGTTTTTTCTTTTTAGTTTTTTTTTAGTTTTTTACATTTTTTCAGTTTTTTTTTCTTTATTTTTCAGCGTCACTATGAAGTACATATCGCCGAACCTTTGTTTTTTAACTTAAATCTGGTAGGCATTGATGACTTTATCCAAGTCAAAATCCCAAACCCAATCATCATCGCTATCATTTTCAGTTTTGATATGTTTTGACTCTCGCTTTCCAGGTGGATTTTCATCTAACTGCGCGGTTTTGCGTTCTTTAGCCGCAAGCCTGTTTTCTTGCTGTTCTTGTGATTCCTCGGCACGCTTTCTTTTCTTACTATCTCTATCAGCTGCAAGCCTGTTTTCTTGCTGTTCTTGTGATTCCTCGGCACGCTTTCTTTTCTTACTTTCTCCATCAGCAGCAAGTTTTTTGGCATAGACTCTTTGAGCAGCTTCCTCGGCTGTTGCCATTGTAGGTTCTTCAGTCATTTTACAATTAAACATTTTTCCGTGAACGCATGTCTTAAATATCTTTAATGACGTCACCGTCATAGCAAAAATGACGACAACTAACTTCATGACGTCAGTCGACACAGAAACATGATGTCACCTGACAGACAGACACACAGACAGACAACTTATTTATATATATATATATATATATATATATATATATATATATATATATATATATATATATATATATATATATATATATATATCCTCCTTTATTTTTCAGTTTTTTTCCTTTTTTTAGTTTTTTTTTTGTTTTTCAGTTTTTAGTTTTTTTTTATGTTGCATGTTCAAGAGTCGGTAAACCTGACAATCTATTTATATGTCCCCCAACGGTAGTTTTTATATATATAGATAGATTCGGTCGTTATTTGTGTCCTGGTGTCCCTGTCTGTAATTTCTCTTTGAGTGTCCTGGTCGTCATTTATATTCCCTGTTTCCTGGTGTCCTGGTCGTCCTTTGTGTCCCGGTGTTCCGGTCTGTAATTTCATCAGTTGACAAACATGACGTCGTCATAACAAACATGACGACAACTAACTTCATGACGACATACAGCTCAATCCTAATGACGTCAGTCGACAGACAGACAAACAGACAGAAAATATAAAATATATACAGACAGAAAATATAAAAGTCGACAGACAGAAAATATATATATATATATATATATATATATATATATATATATATATATATATATATATATATATATATATATATATATATATATAGATAGATAGATAGAGGTGCCGGTGTCCCGGTCGTCATTTGTTTCCCGATGTCCCGGTCTGTTATTTCGTCAGTCGACAAACATGACGTCAGTCGACACACAAACATGACGTCACTCGACACACACACACACACAGACAACTTATATATATATATATATATATATATATATATATATATATATATATATATATATATATATATATATATATATATACATATATATATATATATATATATATATATATATATATATATATATATATATATATATATATATATATATATATATATATATAAACTAGCCCCACCAACACCAAGTTGGTGGGGGCGCTTCGCGCCCCCCCAAGCCCCCCCCCGCGCGCGTAAGTCGTTACGCGCCATATTAGTTACGCGCCATTGTAGTTGTGTCCCTATGTCCCACCTGTGAATATAGATATATATATATATATATATATATATATATATATATATATATATATATATATATATATATATATATATATATATGTTTTTAACTACGTAAAACTTGCGAATATACAACATTCTTTGCTGTCCCATTGTCTTTGCATATAAATAGATTTTCAGGTTTACCGACTCTTGAACATGCAACATATAATGGTCCATGGGAAAACAATCCGTATTCAGATCTTTACCTCATGATTCTAATGATTGCCCTTGAGCTTTGTTGATGGTGATTGCTAATCGACCATTCCCTGAGTCGCCATCGTCATTTATATATCCCCCTGTGCACCCCGGCGTCCCCTTTGTAGTTATGTCCCTGTGTCCCGGTCGTCATTTATATTCCCTGTGTCCCGGTCGTCATTTGTGTCCCGGTGTTCCAGTCTGTGATTTCTCTTTGAGTGTCCCGGGCGTCATTTATATTCCTTGTGTCCCGGTGTCTCGGTCGTCATTTATATCCCCCTGTGCCCCCCGGCGTCCCCATTGTAGTTGTGTCCCTGTGTCCCGGTCGTCATTTATATTCCCTGTGTCCCGGTCGTCATTTGTATCCCGGTGTCCCGGTCTGTATATACATTCGTTTTTTAGTTTTGTTTTTCTCCTTTATTTTTTTCCTTTTTTCTTTTTTTTCTTTTTTAGTTTATTTAGATTTTTAGATTTTTTAGTTTTTTTATTAGTTTTTAGTTTTTTTTGTAGTTTTTACCATTTTTTTAGTTTTTTTAGTTTTTTTTTTTACTTATGTCCTGGTCGTCATTTATACTCCCTGTGTCCCGGTCGTCCTTTGTGTCTCGGTGCTTTGTTGATTGCTAATTTATATTTATATTTATATTTATATTTTTTATATTTATTAATATTTTTTTAGTTTTCTTTTTCTCTTATTTTTCAGTTTTTTCCTTTTTTTTAGTTTTTTCCTTTTTTAGTTTTTAGTTTTTTTTTACCTTTTTTTAGTTTTTTAGTTTTTTTAGTTTTTTAGCTTTTTTAGTTTTTTTATTAGTTTTTAGTTGTTTTTTTTTAGTTTTTGCCTTTTTTAGTTTTTTCAGTTTTTTTTAGTTTTTAGTTTTTTACCTTTTTTAGTTTTTTTTAGTTTTTTAGCTTTTTTAGTTTTTTTTCTTTTTAGTTTTTTTGTAGTTTTTACCTTTTGTAGTTTTTTTTCTTATTTTGTATTAGTGTGAAATAATTCAGACGTCATATGCGGACAAACACGACGTCACTCGACAGACAGACAGACAGACATAACCCACAAACAACTTATTTTTATATATATTTATTCATATTTTTTTAGTTTTCTTTTTCTCTTTTATTTTTCAGTTTTTTCCTTTTTTTAGTTTTTTTCTTTTTTAGTTTTTAATTTTTTTTAGTTTTTTACCTTTTTTTAGTTTTTTTTAGTTTTTTTAGTTTTTTAGCTTTTTTATTTTTTTTATTAGTTTTTATTTTTTTTGTAGTTTTTGCCTTTTTTTATTTTTTTCAGTTTTTTTTTAGTTATTAGATTTTTACCTTTTTTTTAGTTTTTTTTAGTTTTTTAGCTTTTTTAGTTTTTTTTTCTTTTTAGTTTTTTTTGTAGTTTTTACCTTTTTTAGTTTTTTTCTTCTTTTGTATTAGTGTGAAATAATTCAGACGTCATATGCGGACAAACATGACGTCACCTGATCCACAGATCCACAGATCCACACACAGACAACTTATTTTTATATATATATATTTTTATTTTTATATATTTTATATATATATATATATATATATATATATATATATATATATATATATATATATATATATATATATATCTATATATATAAAAATAAGTTGTCTGTCCGTTACGCCAGATTATATCTTCTATATATATAAAAGAAAACAAACTAGAATGTAAAAACTGGAAATTGCATAAATATTTCGAACTATTTTGACAATAGATTAAAGTAATTCGAAAAAAGAAAAATGGTAAAAAACTAAAAAAAAAACTAAAAAAAAAACTAAAAAGAAAAAACTAAAAAAAATTAAAAATTGAAAAAATTAAAAAAAGAAAAAACGTAAAAAAATAAAAAAAGATAAAAAACTAAAAAAAAACAAAAAAGCTAAAAAACTAAAAAAGAAAAAACTAAAAAAAAAATGGGAATTGCACAAATATTTCAATACATTTTGACAATAGATTAAAGTAATTCGAAAACCTTAAAACAGATACCCCAAATTTTGAGGTTTAATATAAATTGTTGGAGCTTTAGCATGCTTGGCACGTAAATATTTTTCCAAGTGTCAATGTTAGAATGAACATTGACAAATTGAAGAAAACAAATCAATAAAAAGAAGAAATTAAAAAAAAGAAAAAACTAAAAAAGAAAAAAACAACTAAAGAAGAAACTGTATCTATATAAATAAAAATCTATATATATAAAAATAAGTTGTCTGTCTTTTATGTCTGTTACACTATGTCTGTTACGCCAGATTATATCTTATCTATCTATATAAAAATAAGTTGTCTGAGTGTGGATCTGTGGATCTGTGGATCAGGTGACGTCATGTTTCGGCTGACGTCATGAAATTATTTGCCATCATTTTTGCTTTGACGATGCTTAGTATATTGTAAAACACATTAATTTGGTTAATAATATACCATTTAAAACACCAAAATGAACATGCTGGAGTAGTCACTCGGTGAGAGAGGGTGTCAGAACGGAGAATGAAGGTCCCAGGTTCAAATCCTGGTTAGGCTAAAAAAAGGTAATAAACTAAAAACTAAAAAAAAAACTGAAAAAACTAAAAAAAGGCAAAAACTACAAAAAAAAACTAAAAACTAATAAAAAAAAAAAAAGCTAAAAAACTAAAAAAAAACTAAAAAACTAAAAAAACTAAAAACTAAAAAAAAACTTAAAAAAAAGGAAAAAACTGAAAAATAGAAGAGAAAAAGAAAACTAATAAAATTAAGAATAAAAATAAAAAAAAATAAAAAAGATAAAAACTAAAAAAAAAGTAAAAAGAAAAAACGAAAAAAAACTAAAAAAGCTAAAAAAAAGGTAAAAACCAATAAAAAACTAAAAAGAAAAAAAGGAAAAAAACTAAAAAAAATTTTCATCTAAAAAACTAAAAAAAACTAAAAAAGGTAAAAACTAAAAGAACTAAAAAAGAAAAAAAAATAAAAAAAAAGGAAAAAAACTGAAAAATAAAGGAGAAAAAGAAAACTAAAAAAATATAAATAAAAATAAAAAAACTAAAAAGATAAAAACTTCAAAAAAAACTAAAAAGAAAAAAGAAAAAAACTAAAAAACCTAAAAAAAGGTCAAAACTAATAAAAAAAAAACTAAAAGGGGAACACTGGGACACAAATGACGACCGGGATACTGGGAATATAAATGACGACCGGGACACAGGGAATGTTCAATTAGCAATCACCATCAACAAAGCTCAAGGGCAATCATTAGAATCATGAGGTATAGATCTGAATATGGATTGTTTTTCCCATGGACAATTATATGTTGCATGTTCAAGAGTGAGTCGGTAAACCTGACAATCTAAATAAATGACGACACTCAAAGAGAAAGCGACCGGGACAAAAGGAATGTTCGATTAGCAATCAACAAAGCACCGGGACACAGGGAGTATAAATGACGACGACCGGGACACAGGGACATAACTAGAAAGGGGACGCCGGGGTGCACAGGGGGATATATAAACGACGATGGCGACTCAGGGAATGGTCGACGATGGCGACTCAGGGAATGGTCAATTAGCAATCACCATCAACAAAGCTCAAGGGCAATCATTAGAATCATGAGGTATAGATCTGAATACGGATTGTTTTCCCATGGACCATTATATGTTGCATGTTCAAGAGTCGGTAAACCTGACAATCTATTTATATGCACAGACAATGGGACAGCAAAGAATGTTGTATATTCGCAAGTTTTACGTAGTTAAAAACATATATATATATATATATATATATATATATATATATATATATATATATATATATATATATATCTATATTCACAGGTGGGACATAGGGACACAACTACAATGGCGCGTAACTAATATGGCGCGTAACGACTTACGCGCGCGGGGGGGCTTGGGGGGGGGGGCGTGAAGCGCCCCCACCAACTAGGTGTTGGGGTGGCGCGAAGCGCCACCCCAACAGCTAGTATATATACATATATATATATATATATATATATATATATATATATATATATATATATATATATATATATATATATATATATATATATATATATATATATATATATATCTATCTATATATATAAAAATAAGTTGTCTGTCTGTCTGTGGGTCTGTGGATCTGTGGATCAGGTGACGTCATGTTTCGGCTGACGTCATGACATTAGTTGCCGTCATTTTTGTTATGACGATGCTTAGTATATTGTAAAACACATTAATTTGGTTAATAATATACCATTTAAAACACCAAAATGAACATGCTGGAGTAGTCACTCGGTGAGAGAGGGTGTCAGAACGGAGAATGAAGGTCCCAGGTTCAAATCCTGGTTAGGCTAAAAAAGGTAAAAAACTAAAAACTAAAAAAAAACTGAAAAAACTAAAAAAAGGCAAAAACTACAAAAAAAACTAAAAACTAATAAAAAAATAAAAAAGCCGAAAAACTAAAAAAACTAAAGAAACTAAAAAAAGGAAAAAACTTAAAAAACTAAAAACTAAAAAAAAACTAAAAAAAAGGAAAAATGAAAAATAGAAGAGAAAAAGAATACTAATAAAATTAAAAATAAAAATAAAACAAAAATTAAAAAATAAAAAGCTAAAAAAAGGTAAAAACCAATAAAAACTAAAAAGAAAAAAAGGTAAAAAACTAAAAAAAAAAAAATCATCTAAAAAACTAAAAAAAATAAAAAACGTAAAAACTAAAAGAACTAAAAAAGTAAAAAAAAACTAAAAAAAGGAAAAAACTGAAAAATAAGCGGGATATAAAACAGGGGAATATAAATGACGACCGGGACACCGGGACATAAGGAATATAAATGAATCAGAAAATACAACTCATGTTTCCAAATGGCGTCGTTTGGAGCCCAAATTGAAAATCCAGATCAATTTATGTCTACTTTCAAAGTAAAAGGGCAAATTTATCATAGAGCAGGGTCTCTTCTACCATTCTCAGGCGAGAATCATAAATTTTTACAATTGTACTTCACCAGTGATAGAAATTCTGAATTGAATGCACGTTGCGAAATTTCTCCCAACATTGAAAGGACAATCGTTTCCCAATTACAAAATCTTTTCCACGAAAATAATAATTTAGTGCGTCTGTTCAAAACAGCCATCGATTTGATGCCTACTTATACGCATAAAATTGTTATTTCCGCTGACAAAACGCCTCCTGGCCAACATGTGCGTAGATACAATGCTCCAACTATCGACGAAGTGGCCATCGTTATGGTCGGTGATCAGTTTTTACCTCGAGATATTATTCGCAGGGTTTCCACCACACGTGCTACAACTAAAAATAGGCCTACCAATAATACTTTTAAGAAATATAAACCCACCAAAGCTTTGCTATGGCACTCGACCTGCCGTAAAAAAACAATGGAAAACCTAATAGAGGCCACAATCTTGACAGGGCCTTTTGAGGGTGAGGCTGTTCTTATTCCTCGCATTCCCAAGATTCCAACGGATCTGCCTTTTCAATTTAAAAGATTGCAATTCCCAATTCGATTAGCATTTGCAATCACCATTAACAAAGCTCAAGGTCAATCATTAGAAAAATGTGGTATAGATCTTAATACTGATTGTTTTTCCCATTGACAATTGTACGTTGCATGTTCGAGGGTCGGTAAACCTGACAATCTATTTATATGCAGCGACAATTGGACAGCGAAGAATGTTGTATATTCGCAAGTTTTACGCAGTTAATTTGTATTTTATCTATCTATCTAGCTATCTATCTATATAAAAACGAGTTGTATGTATGCATGTTTGTTTGTTTGTGAAAAGAGCGTTTGCATATGATGTCATTATTAGTACATACGGCTTTGTATATGCAGAGACAATGGGAAAGCCAAGAATGTTGTATATTCGCAATTTTTACGTAGTTTAACTCCTGCAGACGAAATGAATGCTTGCCTAAAAAATTCTAATTTATAGGCACACGTAAAAATATTAAAATTAACTACAAATATGCGTGTCCGATTGCAAAACGATGATTCTGGTCAAACAGTAGACTCAATTTCAGGACGTATACAACTACCTGCTGATTTCTGTAATTTAGTGACGTCCAAAAATGAATTGATTGAAAAAGTATTTCCGAATATTCTAAAAAATTATAAAAATAATCAATGGCTAAGTGAAAGAGCGATTCTCTCACCCAAAAATATAGACGTCCACGAAATCAACAATATTGTTTTGAACAAGATTCGAGACCAGGCAGTCCTTTAGAAGTCAGTCGACACAGTTTTGGAACCAAATGAAGCGGTTAATTATCCATCTGAATTTTTAAATTCCATAGATCCTTCAGGGTTTCCACCACACATGCTACAACTAAAAATAGGCGTACCAATAATACTTTTAAGAAATATCAACCCACCAAAGCTTTGCAATGGCACGCGACTTGCCGTAAAAAAAAACAATGGAAAACCTAATAGAGGCCACAATCCTGACAGGGCCTTATGAGGGTGAGGCTGTTCTTATTCCTCGCATTCCCATGAATCCAACGGATCTGCTTTTTCAATTTAAAAGATTGCAATTCCCAATTCGATTAGTATTTGCAATCACCATTAACAAAGCTCAAGCTCAATCATTAGAAAAATGTGGTATAGATCTTAATCCTGATTGTTTTTCCCATGGACAATTGTACGTTGCATGTTCGAGGGTCGGTAAACCTGACAATGTATTTATATGCAGCGACAATTGGACAGCGAAGAATGTTGTTTATTCGCAAGTTTTACGCAGTTAATTTGTATTGTATCTATCTATATAAAAACGAGTTATGTGGATGCATGTTTGTTTGTTTGTAAAAAGAGCGTTTGTATATGACGTCATTATTAGTACATACGGCTTTGCATATGCACAGACAATGGGAAAGCCAAGAATGTTGTTTATTCGCAATTTTTGCGTAGTTTGAAACACATATATAAATCTATCTATATTCACAGGTGGGACACAGGGACACAACTACAATGGCGCATAACTAATATGGCGCGTAACGACTTACGCGCGCGGGGGGCTTGGGGGGCGCGAAGCGCCCCACCAACTAGGTGTTGGGGTGGCGCGAAGCGCCACCCCAACAGCTAGTATATATATATATATATATATATATATATATATATATATATATATATATATATATATATATATATATATATATATATACCTAGTTGGTGGGGGTGCTTCGCGCAACCCCCAAGCCCCCCCCGCGCGTAATTCGTTACGCGCCATATTAGTTACGCGCCATTGTAGTTGTGTTCCTATGTCCCACCTGTGAATCGACCATTCCCTGAGTCGCCATCGTCATTTATATATCCCCCTGTGCACCCCGGCGTCCCCTTTGTAGTTATGTCCCTGTGTCCCGGTCGTCGTCATTTATACTCCCTGTGTCCTGGTGCTTTGTTGATTGCTAATCGAACATTCATTTTGTCCCGGTCGCTTTCTCTTTGAGTGTCGTCATTTATTTAGATTGTTTCCCGGTCGCTTTCTCTTTAAGTGTCGTCATTTATTTAGATTGTTTCTCCTTTATTTTTCAGTTTTTTTCCTTTTTTTAGTTTTTTTTCTTTTTTAGTTCTTTTAGTTTTTACCTTTTTTAGTTTTTTTTTTTATTTTTTTTATTTTTATTCTTAATTTTATTAGTTTTCTTTTTCTCTTCTATTTTTTAGTTTTTTCCTTTTTTTAAGTTTTTTTTAGTTTTTAGTTTTTTTATTTTTTTTCCTTTTTCTTTTTAGTTTTTTATTGGTTTTTACCTTTTTTTTTAGCTTTTTTAGTTTTTTTCGTTTTTTCTTTTTACCTTTTTTTTAGTTTTTATCTTTTTTATTTTTTTTTTATTTTATTCTTAATTTTATTAGTTTTCCTTTTCTCTTCTATTTTTCAGTTTTTTCCTTTTTATAAGTTTTTTTTAGTTTTTAGTTTTTTTAGTTTTTTAGTTTTTTTTTAGTTTTTTTAGTTTTTTAGCTTTTTTATTTTTTTTTATTAGTTTTTAGTATTTTTGTAGTTTTTGCCTTTTTTTAGTTTTTTCAGTTTTTTTTTTAGTTTTTAGTTTTTTACCTTTTTTGTGGATCGTCACCTGATCCACAGATCCACAGATCCACAGACAGACAGACAGCTTATTTTTATATATTTTTTATTTTTTTTTATTTTATTCTTAATTTTATTAGTTTTCTTTTTCTCTAATATTTTTCAGTTTTTTCCTTGTTTTAAGTTTTTTTTTTAGTTTTTAGTTTCTTTAGTTTTTTAGTTTTTTTAGTTTTTTTAGTTTTTTAGCTTTTTTATTTTTTTTATTAGTTTTTAGTTTTTTTTGTAGTTTTTGCCTTTTTTTAGTTTTTTCAGTTTTTTTTTTAGTTTTTAGTTTTTTACCTTTTTCGTGGATCGTCACCTGATCCACAGATCCACAGATCCACAGATCCACAGACAACTTATTTTTATATATATAGATAGATAGATAGATATATATATATATATATATATATATATATATATATATATATATATATATATATATATATATATATATATATATATATATATATATATATATATATATATATATATATCAATTTGTCAATGTTCATTCTAACATTGACACTTTGAAAAATCTTAACATGCCAAGCATGCTAAAGCTTCGACAATTTATAATAAACCTCAAAATTTTGGGTATCTGTTTTAAGGTTATCGAATTACTTTAATCTATTGTCAAAATATATTGAAATATTTGTGCAATTCCCAGTTTTTTTTTAGTTTTTTCTTTTTTTTAGTTTTTTAGCTTTTTTTGTTTTTTTTTAGTTTTTTTTAGTTTTTTCTTAGGTTTTTACCTTTTTGCATTTTTCAGTTTTCTTTTTCTTCTTTATTTTTCAGCGTCACTATGAAATACATATTGCCGAACTTTTGTTTTTTAACTAAAATCTGGTAGGCATTGATGACCTTATCCAAGTCAAAATCCCAAGCCCAATCATCATCGCGATCATTTTCAGTTTTGATACGTTTTGACTCTCGCTGTCCAGGTGGATTTTCATCTAACTGCACGGTTTTGCGTTTTTTAGCCGCAAGCCTTTTGGTATTAACCCTTTGAGCAGATTCCTTGGCTGTTTTTTTCTGTCATTTTAAGATCTATACTAAAAATTTCTCTTCACGTGCCAAGCTTGCTAAAACTCAACAATTTATAATAAACCTCAAAATTTTACGTATTTGTTTTAAGGTTTTCGAATTATTTTAATCTATTGTCAAAATATTTCGAAATATTTATGCAATTCCCAGTTGTTTATTTTAGTTTGTTTTCTTTTTTTCTTTATTTTTCAGACGTCATATGCATACCCTCAGTGTAACAGACATAACACACAGACAACTTATTTTTATATATATAGATAGATAGCAGTTTAGAAAGCAAACACAAAATCCGTTTTGGAGTTTATCTCCAATGCTCACAAAATACATTTAAGCTCTAGTTTTGTCCCAGTACAAATTTTTGGCTCTTTTTCTTTTATGCATTGACAGAAAGACTGATACAAACATTCAAGTGTTTATAAAAGGTAAACTAAAACTGCTTAGCATGGGAAGAATGGAAGGTTAGCAAAATAACTATATCTTGTATAGCCTTATCTAACATCTTTCACCTCACACAAATTTTACTTAAAACTAAATGAATATTTATGGGAAGAAATTTCGGCGTGGAAAAAAATTATTTCTAAAGAACGAAAATAAATGTTCAATTTATAAATCTTTTTCCCCGGCAAAACTATGTCGATACACAACAGAAAGAACCATTGCAATATTTGAAGTTTCAGTGACAGTTTGGAATTAAAAAAAAAATTCTACTGGCTTGTGGAATTTAAAAAAAAATTACTGACATAAACGACAGCCAAAGAAGTCCAGTAAATTTAAAGAGATTTTCTTATGTTCTGAATCAAGCTAGCTACTGCTTGATCTTTACTTTTAGAAGAAACCAAACTATGAAAAGATCACTAGGCAAGGAGTGTCAGACACCAATTTTTATCCTTTTACTTAGAAACTTCCTTTTTCGTTTTAAGTTTTCCAATATAATTCTTCATTTTGTTTCCAGCCTCAATAATTCTTTTTTTATTTTTCCAGTTTTTTTTTCATTTTTGTTGGATTTTTTTGTATTGTATTTCTTTCTTGATTCGGTTCTTTAGCCTTCCTTTTCTTGAAATACTCTACTTGACATAGCCTTGTAGGTTAAGTTCACATCTATCAACTAATGAAATGTTTTTTTTGCAAGCCCAAGTTTTTATTAACGGGAAGAAATCTGGAAGAAACAAAGATGTTTTAAGAAAAGACAGAAATAAATTATTAAATTAGTGATTCAATTCAATGTTAAATTATATCCATAGAGGTTTTGCAAAAAAAAAAAACGTTTGAAGGCCTCAAGTTTAGGCTAGAAAAACTTATGAAAAGCAACAAAAGGAACCCAGTTGATAAAAGTAATTTTATTCCATCTGTTTGAATTAAGCTATCTCTTAGTCAACAATTGTTCTAAGAAAAAGAGAAATGGGAAGATTACTAGGTAAGGAGAATCAGAACCCCTTTTTGTTGTTATTACTTCATTTTAGGAACTCACTTTTTCTTTTTAAATTTTCCCAGAAAGTTCGTCATTTTGTTTCCTACCTTCATAATTTTTTTTGCTTTTTCCTGTTTTTTGCTGTTTTTTTTATTGGCTTTTCTCTTGGATTTTCTCTCTTGAGCAGCTCTTTTAGGTTTCTTTTCTTTGCTAGCACTTCTTTTTTTAGGATTATTTTTAATGCCAGGTCCTTGTGATTTCTTTTCGTTAACGTTTGATGGTTTTTTTTTTCCTTTTTTTTAAACCTCTAATAATTTCCTTCTTACGTTCAAGAACTTTTTTATCAGAGGATAATTTGGCGTCTTTTTTGTTTCCACTTAAATTTTTTTTGTCCCGACTTTTATTTGTGGATATTTCCTTCTTTGATACCTTTTTTGAAATTATATCTTCATTTTTCTCTGTTTGATTCTTTTTTGATCTATTTGAACGTTTTTGTTCATTTTTACTTTTGTTTTTCTGATTGGATGACTCCAAACTGCCAATATTATTTTTGTCCTTTACGTTTTTTGAATTTTTGTTTTTTTCATTGTCTTTTCCTTTATATTTGCTTATCATTTTGTTTCCTAATTGGTCGAGTTTACTAAAAAGTTTTTTTCTGTGATCTTTTCTTTTTGTTTTTCCGGCTCGATCACTTCTAGAATCACTAGATTCATTTCCTGCTGGGTCAGAATCGATTGGCTCTTCTACTTCATCTTCCTCAAATGACAAATGCCTTATTGGAGGCTTTTGTTGTTTCAGTCTCAGTCTAGCACGTACATGCTGGATTTCATTTTCCCCTTCTTCATCACTATTATTATTTGTCTCTAAGCTGCCTTCTCTTTGTAGAGATGGAGACCTTTTTGAATGTTTCTTAACATTTAATCTTTTTTTAGTATGTCCACTCTGCTTTGCTTTTGGCTGGTCACTATTACTGTCAGTGTTTTCATTGTCATAAACTTTATGATTTATTTTTTTTTTTGATCTTTGTCTTGATTGCAACTTGCTATTGGAGAGCAGGACTAGGAATAGATCATCAAAAGAGTTGCTTTTTACTCTCTGCAATTCTTGCATTTGCTGATGTGCTTCTTCAAGGTTTTCATGATTAAAGATTCCTGCTTTTAGTGGCTTATAGAAGTTATCCTTTGTATGCTCAATGGCTCTAATAACCACTATCAGTATTGGATCGTTTGCTTTTAATTGTTGCTTAACATAACAGAAAAAAAGACACCACCTGAGTGAAATTCTTTTTAACTCTAGTATGAAGTTTTCGAGTTGATAACTTTCGGGTTCAAAATCATGCCTCAAATTAGTGACATAATTTAGTTCGTTGACATACCATTCAGGTGAATCTTCCGGTAGGTAGATTTTTATTGAATAGGATTTCATCCTCTTTGTGACCTCAAGCCAGTTCTCGTAAGCCTTCATTAAAACGCAACGAGGGAAACAGTTTCTATTTAGTCGAAAAAAAATTTGTGTTAAAGAATTTAAATATTTACATAGTGGAGTGAAATATTTTGGTCTCTCATCCACTTTTAAAATATTAACTGCTATAAGCCACAGTTCGGAGGTAATAATAAGAAAGGATATTCGAATATATTCCTCTTCGTCCCTCATTTTAGTCATGTTAAGAAATATGTATTTGGGTTTTAGTTCTCGATACTGACTTGTATAATATGTTATAAATTTATGCCTCTTCCATATTAGTAGATTCATTTTATTTATATTAAACTCTCAGGAGATATCACCCATAAAACCAAGTGTCAAGTATCAAGAATCTATCAAAAATCAAAACTAATTTTTAAATTTTCAGGCATTTTTCTAGTTTTAATTAAAAAAAATTAAAATTGTTGCTCAGACACCAGAAATATTTTGCAGTTTACATAATAACTTTAGCGATTCATAAAATATAATTATTCTATTTAAAATTCTCCGGAGTTACTCTAGTTCAACTAGTTCAACAGGAACTACTATCTGTTATCTATCTATCTTCTTCTATCTATCTTCTATCTATATATATAAAAATAAGTTGTTTGTGTGTTATGTCTGTTACACTTTGTCTGTTACGCCAGATTATATCTTCTATAAATATAAAAATAATTTGTATGTATTTTTGTGTTGAGGGTTTAAATGTAAAAACTGGGAATTGCATAAATATTTAGAAATATTTTGACAATAGATTAATGTAATTTGAAAACCTTAAAAAAAGATACTTAAAATTTGAGGTTTATTATAAATTGTTAAGCTTTATCAAGCTTGGCACGTGGAGATTTCTCAAACTGTCAATGTTATAGAATGTTACCAAAAAGCAAAACCAGGCTTGCGGTTCAAAGAGAAAGGGACAGATTAGGAATGTACAATTTACGTCAACGAAAAAGAGTGTCAAGGAACTACCAGAGCAACGCGAAACCAGACTTGCTGCTGAAATAGAAAGTAAAAAAAGGAGGCGTGTCGAGGAATCACAAGAGCAACGTGAAAACAGGCTTGCGGCTTCAAGAGATAATGTTAGATTAGGAATGTGCAATTTACGTCAACAAAGGCGTGTCGAGGAACTACCAGAGCAACGCGAAACCAGACTTACTGCTAAAAGAGAAAGTGAAAAAGAAGGCATGTCGAGGAATCACAAGAGCAACGTGAAAACAGGCTTCAAGAGATAATGCCAAAAGAAAGTGTGCCGAGGAATCACAAGAGCAACGTGAAAATTATCGCATGGCATTCAGGTTCAGCCCAGTCGATGATTATAGTAGATGTGTTCAAATCGAGACTACGTCTAAAATTTGTCCCTACTTCCTCTACTGGCTGCACCCCCAGAGCCATTGAAGACTTTTCTTACTGGAACTACGTCAGAATCTAAGCGTTTTTTATCAAACATCAGAAAATATAACTCATGTTTCCAAATAACATCGTTTGGTACGAAAATCAAGATCAATTTATGCCTACTTTCAAAGTAAAAGGGCAAATTTATCATAGAGCAGGGTCCCTTCTACCATTCTCAGGCGAGAATCATAAATTTTTACTATTGTACTTCATCAGTGATAGAAATTCTGAATTGAATACACGTTGCGAAATTTCTCCCAACGTTGAAAGGACAATCGTTTCCCAATTGCAACATCTTTTCCACGAAAATAATAATTTAGTGCGTCTGTTCAAAACAGCCATCGATTTGATGCCTAATGATACGCATAAAATTGTTATTTCCGCAGACAAAACGCCTCCTGGCCAACATATGCATAGATACAATGCTCAAACTATCGACGAAGTGGCAATCTTTATGGTCGGTGATCAGTTTTTACCTCGAGATATTATTCTTCATAAGCGAAACGCTCAGTTGGTAAGAATTCCTGAAACTCTTCGATACTACGTTGCCCTACAATATCTTATCATTTTTTGGGATGGAGCCGACGGCTATCACTTTAATATTAAATTAATGAATCCAGCCACTAACAAAGATATGAATAAGAAATGAAGTGCAATGCATTATTATTCCTATAGACTAATGATTCGGCAGGATGAAGACAATTATATTTTAAAATGCCGTCAATTGTTTCACCAAATATGTTGTTGATATGTATGCAAAAATTGAATCAGAACGTTTGCTATATATCCGTCTGAATCAGACCAATATCCGCTATGACCAATACATTCATTTGCGAGATGCAGTTGTAAATGACGGCAATACCACAAACGTTGAAAGTTAAACGATTTTACCTTCGTCATATGCTAGCAGTCCCCGTCATAAGCATGAATATACTCAAGATGCTATTGCGTGTGTTTGTCTCTATGGTCGACCAGATTTATTTATTACATTTACATGTAATTAATCTTGGGACGAGATACAGCAGCTTTTACTGCAAGGAGAATCGGCGGTTCATAGACATGACATTACGGCCCGTGTCTTCCGGCAAAAGTTGAAATCACTGATAAACTACATAGTAAAACTTGAAGTGTTTGGGTCAGTGCGATGCTGGATGTACTCAGTGGAATGGCAAAAACGAGGTTTGCCACACGTACATATACTAATCTGGCTACACAATAAAATTACTTCTAACGAAATTGATGGAGTGATTTCCGCTGAAATACCTGATGAAAATGTCGATAAGAGGTTCTATGATTTGTTGTAAAAAATATGATACATGGACCTTGCGGTACACTCAACGAAAATTCACCATGCATGGCCAAAGGAATGTGCACGAAGCAATATCTTCGACTTTTAGTATCCAACACAATTACTGACAATGATGGTTACCCACAATATAGACAAAGATCTACTGAAGATGGCGGTAAAACAGCAATAATAAAGAAGCGTAACGGTATCACCATCGAAGTAGATAACCAGTTTGTTGTTCCATATTCCCCATTATTATCAAAAATATTTAATGCATACATAAACGTTGAATACTGTAACTCCGTAAAGGCAATCAAATACAAATGTAAATACGTCAACAAAGGCAGTGACATGGCAGTTTTTGGCTTGCAGTCCGAAATCAAAGATATCGACGAAATCGTACAATATCAGGCTGAAAGATACATAAGCAGTAATGAAGCTGTTTGGCGAATTCTTTCGTTTCCGATACATGAACGTAGTCCAGCTGTTGTTCACTTAGCGTTACATTTACAGAATGGTCAACGTGTTTATTTTTCGAAATCCAACGTGCAACAAAGAGCCCTGAATCCACCAGATACAAAGTTAACTGCTTTCTTTTCGCTTTACAAAATGATTCTTAGCAAAAAAACTGCTGTATACTGAAGTGGCTTCGTATTGCACGTGGAATACTAAAAATAAAGTATTTGAAAATCGAAAACAGGGTAAGTCAGTCGACCGCTAACCTACCATCTTCTAAGATACCACGATAGGAAGACTCTACACCGTTCACCCAAATCAACATGAATGCTTCTTTCTGCGCCTGCTTTTGGTGAATGCACCCGGTCCGACGTCCTTTGAGTATTTGAGAACTGTAAACTGTACTATATATGACACTTACCGTAGTGCATGCCAAGCTCTGAATCTATTGGAGAATGACCAACACTGGGATAACTGCATCAATGACGCTTGCGAAACGTTGACTCCAAGTCAAATTCGTGCATTGTTTGGCATCATACTAACAACTTGCTCTCCATCAGCTCCTACAAAGTTATGGGAAAAATCATAAATTAAAAATTTCCGAACATATACTCCATCGAAAACTGTTAGAGATGTCAGATGTGACCTTTGATTTTACATCAGAAATTTATAACTACACTTTAGTTATTATAGAAGATATGTGCGTATATATGGCAAACAAACCTCTTCAGGATTTGGGAATGGCTTCACCTAATCATACCACTGCTGTTTCGACATGTGTAGAATTGGATCATGAACAAAGTGACAGTACGAGTGATCTATTGTCGTATGTACAAAATAACATTTCCAAGTTAACCTCGGAACAAAAAGACCTTTATGATACGATAATGCATTGTGTCGATAACAACATTGGAGAAATTTTCATTTTGGATTCGCCATGAGGTACTGGTAAAACGTTTGTGATAAAACTGATTCTGGCATCAATTCGATCAAAAAATGATATAGCGTTGGCAATTGTGTCGTCCGGAATAGCCGCAACGTTGCTGCCTGGTGGAAGAACTGCTCATTCCGCTTTGAAATTGCCTCTGAATTTGCATTCTACAGAAATTCCCACGTGCAATATTTCCAAATCATCTGGGGTGGGTAAAGTATTGCAGCAATGCAAACTTATTATTTGAGACGAGTGCACAATGGCACACAAAAAATCGCTCAAGGCTCTGGATCAATGTTTGAAAGATTTGCGAGGGAATTCGAAACCCTTTGGCAGCACATTAATATTGCTTGCGGGAGATTTCAGGCAAACATCTATATATATAAAAATAAGTTGTCTGTCTGTTATGTCTGTTACACTATGTCTGTTACGCCAGATTATATCTTATCTATATATAAAAGAAAACAAACTAGAATGTAAAAACTGGGAATTGCATAAATATTTCGAAATATTCTGACAATAGATTAAAGTAATTTGAAAAAAGAAAAATGGTAAAAAAAAACTAAAAATAAAAAAAAACTAAAAAAGCTAAAAAACTAAAAAAAAAGAAAAAACTAAAAAAAACTGGGAATTGCACAAATATTTCAATATATTTTGACAATAGATTAAAGTAATTCGAAAGCCTTAAAACAGATACCCCAAATTTTAAGGTTTAATATAAACTGTTGGAGCTTTGGCATGCTTGGCACGTAAAGATTTTTTCCAACGTGTCAATGTTAGAATGAAGATTGACAAATCGAAGAAAACAAATCAATAAATATAAGCAACAAAAAAAGAAAAACTAAAAAATAAAAAAAAAATAAAGAAGAAACTGTATCTATATATATAAAAATAAGTTGTATATATGCATGTTTGTTTGTTGGTGGGTTTGCATTTGACGTCATTATAAGTATATAAGGCTTTGTATATGACGTTATTATAAGACAACACTACAGACTGGGACACCGGGACAAAAATGACGACCGGGACACAGGGAATATAAATGAAGACCGGGACACTCAAAGATAAATTACAGACTGGGACACCGGGACACAAATGACGCTGTCCCATTGTTCGATGTCCCATTGTCTGTGCATATAAGTAGACTGTCGGGTTTACTGACTTTTGAACATGCAACATATAATTGTCCATGGGAAAAACAATCCGTATTCAGATCTATACCATATTGTTCTAATAATGTGTCCCTGTGTCCCGGTTGTCATTTATACTCCCTGTGTCCCGGTCGTCATTTGTGTCCCGGTGTCCCAGTTTGTAATTTCTCTTAGAGTGTTCCGGTGTCCCGGTCGTCATTTGTGTCCCAGTGTCCCGGTTGTCATTTATATTTCCCGCCTGTGCCCCCGGCGTCACCGTTGTAGTTGTGTCCCTGTTTCCCAGTCTTCATTTATATTCCCTGTGTCCCGGTCGTGATTTGTGTCCGGGTGTCCCAGTCTGTAATTTCTCTTTGAGGTTCCCGGTCGTCATTTATATTCCCTCTGTCTCGGTCGTCATTTGTGTTCCGGTCTGTAATTTCTCTTTGAGTGTTTTTTCTTTTTCGTTTTTTTTAGTTTTTTACCTTTTTTCTTTTTCTTCTTAATTTTCAGCATCACTATGAAGTACATATCGCCGAACCTTTGTGTTTTTAACTTAAATCTGGTTGGCATTGATGACCTTATCCAAGTTAAAATCCCAAACCCAATTATAATCGCTATCATTTTCAGTTTTGATATGTTTTGACTCGCTGTCCAGGTGGATTTTCATCTAACTGCGCCGTTTTGCGTTCTTTAGCCGCAAGCCTGTTTTCTTGCTGTTCTTGTTATTCCCCGGCACGCTTTCTTTTCTTACTTTCTCTATTATTCGCAAGCCTGTTTTCTTGCTGTTCTTGTGATTCCTCGGCACGCTTTCTTTTCTTACTTTCTCTATCAGTCGCAAGCCTGTTTTCTTGCTGTTCTTATAATTCCTCGGCACGCTATGCGAATATACAACATTCTTTGGTGTCCCATTGTCTGTGCATATAAATAGATTGTCAGGTTTAATGACTCTTGAACATGCAACATATAATTGTCCATGGGAAAAATAATCCGTATTCAGATCTATACCTCATTATTCTAATGATATGTCCCTGGGTCCCGGTCGTTATTTATATTCCCTGTGTCCCGGTCGTCATTTGTGTCCTGGTGTCCCAGTTTGTAATTTCTCTTTGAGTGTTCCGGTCGTCATTCATATTCCCTGTGTCCCGGTGTCCCGGTCTGTAATTTCTTTTCGAACAATCCCTGTGTCCCAGTCGTCATTTATATATCCTGCCTGTGCCCCTGGCGTCCCCGTTGTAGTTTTGTCCCTGTGTCCCGGTCGTCATTTATATTCCCTGTGTCCCGGTCGTGATTTGTGTCCGGGTGTCCCAGTCTGTAATTTCTACCGTTGAAAGAGAAATTTCTAATTATAAAATGACTGAAGAACCTACAATGGCAACACCCGAGGAAGCTGCTCAAAATGAATGTATTCAAGCCGAAGTAGCTGAGTTGGTAAAGCGTTATGTTTCAGGTTCTAGGTCCGAGAGGCTCCAGGTTTGAACCTTGGCTTTAGCATTAATACTGTCTGTGTGTCTGTCAGGTGACGTCATGTTTCTGTGTCGACTGACGTTATGAAGATAGTTGTCGTCATTTTTGCTATGACGGTGACGTCACTAAGATATTTAAGACTTATATGTTCACGTAGAAATCTATTAATGTTTAAGTTTAAAATGACTGATGAACTTACAATGGCAATAGCCGATGAAGATGCTCAAAGAGTCTATGCCAAAAAACTTGCTGCTGATTGAGAAAGTCAGAAAAGAAAGCGTGCCGAGGAATCAAAAGAACAGCAAGGAAACAGGCTTGAAACTGATAGAGCAAGCCTGATTTCTTGCTGTTCTTGTGATTCCTCGGCACGCCTTCTTTTTTCACTTTCTCTTTTAGCAGCAAGTCTGGTTTCATGTTGCTCTGGTAGTTCCTTGGCATGCCTTCTTTTTTCACTTTCTCTTTTAGCAGCAAGTCTGGTTTCATGTTGCTCTGGTAGTTCCTCGCTACGCCTTCTTTTTCCTTTTCTCTTTTAGCAGCAAGTCTGGTTTCGCGTTGCTCTGGTAGTTCCTCGGCACGCTTTCTGTTCTTTATCAGAAATCATTCATTCATCTAACTGTGCGGTTTTGCGTTCTTTAGCCGCAAGCCTGTTTTCTTGCTTTTCTTGTGATTCCTCGGCACGCTTTCTTTTCTTGCTTTCTCTATCAGCAGCAAGTTTTTGGCATAGACTCTTTGAACAGCTTCCTCGCCTGTTGCCATTGTAGGTTCTTCAGTCATTTTACAATTAAACATTTTTCCGTGAACGAATGTCTTAAGTACCTTTACTGACGTCATCGTCATAACAAACATGACGACAACTAACTTCATGACGTCAGTCGACACACAAACATGACGACAACTAACTTCATGACGTCAGTCGACACACAAACATGATGTCACTCAACACACACACACACAGACAACTTATTTTTATAAATATACTAGCTGTTGGGGGCGCTTCCCCAACACCTACCCCCTACCCTAGTTGGTAGGGGCGCTTCGCGCCTACCCCCCCAAGCCCCCCCACGCGCGTAAGTTCTTACGCGCCATATTAGTTACGTGCCATTGTAGTTGTGTCCCTGTGTCCCACCTGTGAATATAAATATATATATATATATATATATATATATATATATATATATATATATATATATATATATATATATATATATATATATATATATATATATATATATATATATATATATATATATAGATTTTTTAACTACGTAAAAACTTGTGAATATACAACATTCTTTGCTGTCCCATTGTCTGTCCATATAAATAGATTGTCAGGTTTACCAACTCTTGAACATGCAACATAATAATTGTCTAGGGGAAAACAATCCCTATTCACATCTATACCGCATTTTTCTAACGATTGCCCTTGAGCTTTGTTGATGGTGATTGCTACTCAAACATTCCCTTTGTCCCCTTCATCATTTATATATCCCTGTGTCCCGGTCGTCATTTGTGTCCCGGTATCCCAGTCTGTGATTTCTCTTTGAGTGTCCCGGACGTCATTTATATTCCTTGTGTCCCGGTGTCCTGGTCGTCATTTGTGTCCTGGTGTCCTGGTCTGAATATACATTCGTTTTTGAATTGGTCTTTTTTTTTAGTTTTTAGTTTTTTACCTTTTTTTAGTTTTTTTTAGTTTTACCTCATGATTCTAATGATTGCCCTTGAGCTTTGTTGATGGTGATTGCTAATCGAATTCCCTGTGTCTCCGTCGTCATTTATATATCCCCCTGTGCCCCCCGGCGTCCCCGTTGTAGTTGTGTCCCTGTGTCCCGGTCGTCATTTATATTCCCTGTGTCCCGGTCGTCATTTGTATGCCAGTGTCCCGGTCTGTATATTCATTCGTTTTTGAAATGGTATAAAATGAAATAAATTTTTCTATTTTTCCCCTTTTTTCCTTTTTAGTTTTTTTTTGGTTTTTACTTTTTTTAGTTTTTTGAGTTTTTTTTCTTTTTTCTTTTTAGTTTATTTTTATTTTTTTAGTTTTGTTTTTCTCCTTTGTTTTTCTTTTTTTTTTCCTTTTTTTTTCTTTTTTAGTTTTTTAGTTTTTTAGCTTTTTTTGTTTTTTTATTAGTTTTTCTTTTTTTTCTTTTTAGTTTTTTTTTAGTTTTTACCTTTTTTTTAGTTTTTTTTAGTTTTTTTTTACTTATGTCCTGGTCGTCATTTATACTTCCTGTGTCCCGGTCGTCATTTGTGTCCTGGTGCTTTGTTGATGGTGATTGCTAATCGAACATTCCTTGTGTCCCGGTCGCTTTCTCTTTGAGTGTCCCGGTCGTCATTTATATTCCCTATTTGCTGGTGTCCCAGTCGTTATTTGTGTCCCGATGTCCTGGTCTGTAATTTCATCAGTCGAAAACATAACATCATTCGACACACAAACATGACGTCACTCGACACACACACATACACAGACAACTTATTTTTATATATATACTAGATGTTGGGGTGGCGCTTCGCGCCAGCCCAACACCTACTTGGCGCAACTACATCTATATATATATATATATATATATATATATATATATATATATATATATATATATATATATATATATATATATATATATATATATATATATTTATATTCACAGGTGGGACACAGGGACACAACTACAATGGCGCGTAACTAATATGGCGCGTAAGAACTTATGCGCGTGGGGGGGCTTGGGGGGGTAGGCGCGAAGCGCCCCTACCAACTAGGGTAGGGGGTAGGTGTTGGGGAAGCGCCCCCAACAGCTAGTATATTTATTAAAATAAGTTGTCTGTGTGTGTGTGTTGAGTGACGTCATGTTTGTGTGTCGACTGACGTCATGAAGTTAGTTGTCGTCATGTTTGTGTGTCGACTGACGTCATGAAGTTAGTTGCCGTCATGTTTCTTATGACGATGACGTCAGTAAAGGTACTTAAGACATTCGTTCACGGAAAAATGTTGAATTGTAAAATTTTTGCATAGCGAAAAGAAAGCAGTTAACATTGTATTCGGTGGATTCAGGGATCTTTGTTGCACATTGGATTCCAAAAAGTAAACACGTTGACCATTCTTTAAATGTACCGCTAAGTGAAGAACAGCTGGACTACGTTCATTTATCGGAAATGAAAATATTCACCAAACAGCTTCATTACTACTTATGTGTCTTCCAGCCTGATATTGTACGATTTCGTTGATATCTTTGATTTCGGACTGCAAGCCAAAAACTGCCATGTCACTGCCTTTGTTGACGTATTTACATATGTATTTGATTGCCTTTACGGAGTTACAGTATTCAACGTTTATGTGTGCATTAAATGTTTTTGTTAATAATGGGGAATATGGAACAACCCACTGGTTATTTACTTCGATGATGGTACCATTACGCTTCTTTATTATTGCTGTTTGACCGCCATCTTCAGTAGATCTTCTTCTATATTGCGGGTAACTATCATTGCCAGTAATTGTGTTGGATACTAAACGTCGAGGATATTGCTTCGTGCACCTTCCTTTGGCCATGCATGGTGAATTTTCGTTCAGTGCACCACAAGGTCCATGTATCATATTTTTATAACAATATCATATAACCCCTTATCGACATTTTTATTAGGTATTTCAGCGAAAATCACATCATCAATTTTGTTAGAAGTAATTTTATTATGTAGCCAGATTAGTATATGTGCGTGTGGCGAACCTCGGTTTTGCCATTCCAGTGAGTACATCCAGCATCGCACTGACCCAAACACTTCAAGTTTTACTATGTAGTTTATCAGTGATTTAAATTTTTGCCGGAAGACACGGGCCGTAATGTCATGTCTATAAACCGCCGATTGTCCTTGAAGTAAAAGCTGCTGTATATCGTCCCGAGGTTGATTACATGTAAATGTAATAAATAAATCTGGACGACCATAGAGACGAACATACTCAATAGCATCTTGAGTATATTCATGCATACGACGGGGACTGCCAGCATATGACGAAGGTAAAATCGTTAATCTTCCAACGTTTGTGGTATTACCGTCATTTGAAACTGCATCTCGCAAATGAATGTATTGTTCAGAGCGGAGCTTGGTCTGATTCAGACGGATAAATAGCAAACGTTCTGATTCCATTTTTGCATACTTATCAACGACGTATTGGTGAAACAATTGACGGCATTTTAAAATATAATTGTCTTCATCCTGCCAAATCATTAGTCTATAGGAATAATAATGCATTGCACTGCATTTCTTATTCATTTCTTTGTTAGTGGCTGGATTCATCAATTTAATATTAAAGTGATAGCCGTCGGCTCCATCCCAAAAAATGACAGGAAATTGTAGGGCATCGCAGCATCGATGAGTTTAAAAAAATCTTACCAACTGAGCGTTTCGCTTATGAAGAATAATATCCCGAGGTAAAAACTGATCACCGACCATAACGATTGCCACTTCGTTGATAGTTGGAGCATTGTATCTACGCACATGTTGGCCAGGAGAAGTTTTGTCAGCGGAAATAACAATTTTATGCGTATCAGTAGGCATCAAATCGATGGCTGTTTCGAACAGACGCACTAAAATATTATTTTCGTGGAAAAGATGTTGCAATTGGGAAACGATTGTCCTTTCAACGTTGGGAGAAATTTCACAACGTGTATTCAATTCAGAATTTCTATCACTGATGAAGTACAATAGTAAAAATTTATGATTCTTGCCTGAGAATGGTAGAAGGGACCCTGCTCTATGATAAATTTACCCTTTTACTTTGAAAGTAGGCATAAATTGATCCGGATTTTCAATTCGGGCTCCAAACGACGTCATTTGGAAGCATGAATGACATTTTCTGATCTATAATAAAAAATGCTTAGATTATGACATAGTTCCAGTAAACAAAATCTTCAATGGCTCTGGTGGTGCAGACAATAGAGGAAGTTTAACTTTTCTTGAGGCGCAACACATTCCCATTGTTTCACCATTGAATTTCAAGTCCTTGCAATAGGGACAAATTTTAGACATAGTCCCGATTTGAACACATCTATTATAATCATCGACTGGAAAGTACCTGAATGCCAGGCGATAATTTTCAGGTTGCTCTTGTGACTCCTCGGCAAGCTTTCTTTTCTTATTTCTTAATCAGCCGCAAGCCTGTTTTCTTGCTGTTCTTGTGATTCCTCGGCACGCCTTCTTTTTTCATTTTCTCTTTTAGCAGTAAATCTGGTTTTGCGTTGCTCTGGTAGTTCCTCGGCACGCCTTCGTTGACGTAAATTGCATATTCCTAATCTAGCATTATCTCTTGAAGCCGCAAGCCTGTTTTCACGTTGCTCTTGTGATTCCTCGACACGCCTTCTTTTTTGCTTCCTCTTCCAGCAGCAAGTCTGGTTTCGCGTCGCTCTGGTAGTTCCTCGACACGCCTTCGTTGACGTAAATTGCACATTCCTAATCTGGCCCTTTCTCTTTGAAACGCAAGCCTGGTTTTGCTTTTTGGTAACATTCTATAACACTGACAGTTGGAGAAATCTCCATGTGCCAAGCATGCTAAAGTTCAACAATTTATAATAAACCTCAAATTTTAAGTATCTTTTTTAAGGTTTTCAAATTACATCAATCAATTGTCAAAATATTTCGAAGTATTTATGCAATTCCCAGTTTTTACATTTAAACCCTCAACACAAAAATCCATACAACTTCACTGCAGGTGATAGATTCTTTAACAATGGTTTCAGCTAAAAGAATTGAGTCTTTCGATTTTGCGACAATGTATACTAATTTATCACTCAATTTAGTGTTAGATAATTTAAAAACTGTTATAAAGAAATCTTTCCTCTTATCTAGTAAAAGGTTCTTAAAAATAGACAGTTATAATAAAAAAGCCATATGGACAAACTGCTTTAATACTACAGTTAACTTGAGATGTTACAGCTTGGATATGATTTTTGAGTTATTGGAATTTGTTTTATACAATACTTATATAAGATTTGGGGGTGATTTGTACAAGCAAATTATGGGAATTCCCATGGGGGGGGGGAATGCCAGCCCATTTATAGCTGACTTGTTTTTAAGTCAACTAGAATATAAATATATGATGGATAAGAATAATCCAATTAATTTAAAACATGCTTTGTCAAATAATAAAAGATATTTAGATGATATTTTGGTCTTAAATTGTAAGGATTTCATTGATATTTCTAAAAATATATATCCATCAGAGCTTATTCTTGAGCCTAGTCATGGCGCTGGTCATGAAGATCATTTCTTAGATTTAAATATTAATATTTGTGATAATAATAAATTAAGTTTTAAAATGTATAATAAAACGGATGATTTTGATTTTGAAGTGATTAGTTTCCCATTCCCTGAAAGTAATATACACTCAAATATCACATATTCAGCGTTTTTCTCACAGTTACTTCGTTATGCAAGGATTTGTAGTAATTATATTGATTTTAAAAATAGATGTAAAATCTTAAGCCAAAAATTGATATCAAGAGGTTTTTCTGCAAATAAATTAACTTGGCAATTTAAAAAATTTAGTTTTCATTATAACGAACTTTTAAATAAATATCAAAAGAATTATCTAGAAATACTTAAAGAAATTTTTGACTAATTTCGGAGGTTCGAGAAATGTTGTTACAGCGCCATTTATTTTGAATTGTGTTTCTATTTGAGCGGAATTTTTAAAAAATTAGCCACATGGTAAAGATGAATTATATAATTGTTTAGTTCATTCAGGTTTTTTGGAATGTGTTAATATTTGTGATTTGGTAAAATTTATAATATTTAGTTTACCTATTGTTGCTAAAGGGAGGGATATATTAACAGGATAAGCTTGTTTTGGTTTTACTTGGTTGTTTTACATTTGCTGTTTTTTTCATAGACATGTATTTTGGGGGTGATACCTGACGCGGGGATGCCATGGATATTCTGTGGTAGCCACAACACTGTGCTGGGTAGAGAATTTAGAGTGGCGAAACCCTATATAGGCCAGTGTATTCTCCTGATGAGCCCTTATGTTGGGTGTTGCCTCTGAATTATTTGTCTATATTATTTTTTCTATGGTTTGGTAAATGACGACTTATACTTATTGACTACATGACTGCCTGTCCATGGATTATTCTTTATGGTTGATTGTGTGTGGCTATGCTGTTTGATCTATGTGATTGTATGGATGAGTAGGGTTAAGGCCTCATTCAAGTGCTGGTCTATATTAATCACTAATTTAGGAAAACAGTCTTCCTTTTCTCCTTCTGTCTCCTTTTTTTTTTTTTTTTTTTTTTTTTTTTTTTTTTTTTTTTTTTTTTTTTTGTGTGTGTTTGTGCTGTAGCATTGGTGATTTCTCTTTTCATGATATTATTCCAGGTTGGATCCAGTGCTGGTGGAGAAAATTTTTTTAGTTTTCTCCCCGACAGACCTTTACCCTGGTCCAGGTTTTTAACCTGATATTGTTAATTATTGGTGAGATGGCACTTATGCAAATTTCATGTTCTTTCATCTTTTTGCTTATGTATTTATTGACCTATTGACCTATTGACCTTGGCATGTTTTCTGGACTTTGATTGTTGGATTTTGATTTGGATGTTGGTTTGTTTTGGATTTATTTTCAATAACTTTTTATGCAACAAAACACAAATATTAGCCTCGGAACTCGGAACGATTTTTTGAAAGTTAGTAAGTGTAAGAGTCGTTGTTTTCTTTGCCAAGATCATTTTGTCCCACGGACTTCTGTTAAAAGTACATTGTATAATAAAAATTTTGCATGCAAGTTACGTGGTAATGTTAATTGTAGAACAACCAATGTAATTTACCTATTAGAATGTAATAAATGCTGCCTACAATATGTGGGGGAAACAACTAATAATATATATAAAAGATTTTCTGGACACAAGACAACAGTTAATAATGAAAAAACTAATAACTATCTAGTTCAACATTGTAGTAATGGTAAATGTTCCATATCAGATATAACTGTCACAATTTTAGAAAATTTAGAATTAGAAAATTTAAATAAAGAAGAGAAGAATAATAGACTACGTAAACAGGAGGATTTCTGGATCCATACTCTTGGTACAGCTTATCCTTTTGGGTTAAATGATCGTGTAGCAAAATATGGTGACATGTCTCATGTTGTTGTTAAATGTATTGATGGTTTTATGGACCATCCTTCTTTTACTTGTCCTACCAAACGTAAAAAACGATCGAGAGGACATAGGAAAAATAATAGAAAAAATGAATTAGATGTACATATGCTTTCTATAGATCTATGCCAGCTACTTGAATCTAGGGGTATGATTTCTGTAATAAAGTGTCTAAATAATTTATCCAAGAGGAATTTAATCAAACTTTTCTGGATTGTGAAGAATAATACAGCTCTTGATTATAATTTTAAAGTAATATGTGATACAATTTGCATTCTATCTAAAACGAAATTTATTTCAAAAAAGAAAAAGTTCGATAAGATTAGTAATAAGGATAACAGATTATATTTACCTATTAATTTTACTTGTAAGCAGATTGAAGATATTAATTTACCAGAAATTTTAAATCAGCGGCATGTGAAACAGGCCCTTCCTAGTAATTTAAATTATAATGATAGTCCAGTTTTAACTTATAAATTTTCAAAAACTATTGGGCAAATTATTTTTAATTATAATTTAATACTAAAAAAATTAGATAGCGATATAAATTGGAAACCGGTTTGTAATTGTAAGCAACATGGCCCATTTGTAAATCCTACTTACAAACATGTTATAACAGGGGACTTGTCAATAATAAAGCAAGATGATCTTCAAATTATAATGAATAAAGGGGCAAATTTCCGTCTTTCTCATCATCTGAAACCATCGAGTGTTCTTGATGGCTTTTAAAATGATTTTGATTTATTTATTGATAAGTGGTGTAAGAAAGAGAATAAAAATAAAGAGAGTTTTCAAAGTTGGAAGAATTTAATTATTAGTAGAGTAAGAAATAAAATATATTCTAACTTAAAAATAGTAACACTAAATCATTATTTTATAATGCGAAGATTAAACAAGCAATTGCTAATCTAAAGAATGAATTTGTAATTGTGCCAGTGGATAAAGCTAATAATAATTTTGCCATAATTTGTCAGAAGCTGTATTGTGATATCTTAAAAAGGGAGTTAGGCACAACTAATGTTTATGAAAAGGTAAATATAGAGGATGAGAATTTAATTGAAAAGACTGAAGAAATACTTTTTAAAAATTTTAATATTAAAATAAATGACAATGATAAAAAGTTCCCTTTCCTATATTGGACTGTAAAATTTCATAAGAATCCCCCTAAACCACGGTTTATTGCTGGAGCAGCTAAATGTCCAACCCGCATTGCTGCTACTGACCTCTCTTTAATTTTAAAGGAAATTGTAAATAAGCTTAAAACCTATTGTTCTGGTATTAAAAAATTTTCGAATTTTAATCCATATTGGAGTGTTAATAATTCACTGCAGGTGATAGATTCTTTAACAATGGTTTCAGCTAAAAGAATTGAGTCTTTCGATTTTGCGACAATGTATACTAATTTATCACTCAATTTAGTGTTAGATAATTTAAAAACTGTTATAAAGAAATCTTTCCTCTTATCTAGTAAAAGGTTCTTAAAAATAGACAGTTATAATAAAAAAGTCATATGGACAAACTGCTTTAATACTACAGTTAACTTGAGATGTTACAGCTTGGATATGATTTTTGAGTTATTGGAATTTGTTTTATACAATACTTATATAAGATTTGGGGGTGATTTGTACAAGCAAATTATGGGAATTCCCATGAGGGGGAATGCCAGCCCATTTATAGCTGACTTGTTTTTAAGTCAACTAGAATATAAATATATGATGGATAAGAATAATCCAATTAATTTAAAACATGCTTTGTCAAATAATAAAAGATATTTAGATGATATTTTGGTCTTAAATTGTAAGGATTTCATTGATATTTCTAAAAATATATATCCATCAGAGCTTATTCTTGAGCCTAGTCATGGCGCTGGTCATGAAGATCATTTCTTAGATTTAAATATTAATATTTGTGATAATAATAAATTAAGTTTTAAAATGTATAATAAAACGGATGATTTTGATTTTGAAGTGATTAGTTTCCCATTCCCTGAAAGTAATATACACTCAAATATCACATATTCAGCGTTTTTCTCACAGTTACTTCGTTATGCAAGGATTTGTAGTAATTATATTGATTTTAAAAATAGATGTAAAATCTTAAGCCAAAAATTGATATCAAGAGGTTTTTCTGCAAATAAATTAACTTGGCAATTTAAAAAATTTAGTTTTCATTATAACGAACTTTTAAATAAATATCAAAAGAATTATCTAGAAATACTTAAAGAAATTTTTGCCTAATTTCGGAGGTTCGAGAAATGTTGTTACAGCGCCATTTATTTTGAATTGTGTTTCTATTTGAGCGGAATTTTTGAAAAATTAGCCACATGGTAAAGATGAATTATATAATTGTTTAGTTCATTCAGGTTTTTTGCAATGTGTTAATATTTGTGATTTGGTAAAATTTATAATATTTAGTTTACCTATTGTTGCTAAAGGGAGGGATATATTAACAGGATAAGCTTGTTTTGGTTTTACTTGGTTGTTTTACATTTGCTGTTTTTTTCATAGACATGTATTTTGGGGGTGATACCTGACGCGGGGATGCCATGGATATTCTGTGGTAGCCACCTGTGCTGGGTAGAGAATTTAGAGTGGCGAAACCCTATATAGGCCAGTGTATTCTCCTGATGAGCCCTTATGTTGGGTGTTGCCTCTGAATTATTTGTCTATATTATTTTTTCTATGGTTTGGTAAATGACGACTTATACTTATTGACGACATGACTGCCTGTCCATGGATTATTCTTTATGGTTGATTGTGTGTGGCTATGCTGTTTGACCTATGTGATTGTATGGATGAGTAGGGTTAAGGCCTCATTCAAGTGCTGGTCTATATTAATCACTAATTTAGGAAAACAGTCTTCCTTTTCTCCTTCTGTCTCCTTTTTTTTTTTTTTTTTTTTTTTTTTTTTTTTTTTTTTTTTTTTTTTTTTTTTTTTTTTGTGTTTGTGCTGTAGCATTGGTGATTTCTCTTTTCATGATATATATAGAAGATATAATCTGGCGTAACAGACAAAGTGTAACAGACATAACACACGGACAACTAATATATATATATATATATCTATATATATAAAAATAAGTTGTCTGTCTGTGGATCAGGTGACGTCATGTTTCTGTGTCGACTAACGTCATGAAGTTAGTTGTCGTCATTTTCGCTATGACGGTGACGTCATTAAAGATATTTAAGACATATATGTTCACGTACAAATCTATTAATGTTTAAGTTTACAATGACTGATGAACTTACAATGGCAAAAGCCGATGAAGATGCTCAAAGAGTCTATGCCAAAAAACTTGCTACTGATAGAAAAAGTCAGAGAAGAAAGCGTGCCGAGGAACTACCAGAGCAACGCGAAAGCAGACTTGCTGCTAAAAGAGAAAGTGAAAAAAGAAGGCGTGCCGAGGAATCACAAGAACAGCAAGAAATCAGGCTTGCTGCTGATAGAGAAAGTAAGAAAAGAAAGCGTGCCGAAGAATCACAAGAACAGCAAGAAATCAGGCTTGCTGCTGATAGAGAAAGTAAGAAAAGAAAGCGTGCCGAGGAATCAGAGCAACCTGAAAGTTATCGCCTGGCATTCAGGTACAGCCCAGTCGATGATTATAGCTTGAGTAGATGTGTTCAAATCGGGACAATGTCTAAAATTTGTCCCTATTGCAAGGCCTTGAAATTCAATGGTGAAACAATGGGAATGTGTTGCGCCTCAGGAAAAGTTAAACTTCCTCTATTGGCTGCACCACCAGAGCCATTGAAGACTTTCCTTACTGGAACTACGTCAGAATCTAAGCGTTTTTTGTCAAAAATCAGAAAATGCAACTCATATTTCCAAATGACGTCGTTTGGAGCCCAAATTGAAAATCCAGATCAATTTAACAACCCTTTTACTTTTTCAAAGTAAAAGGGCAAATTTATCATAGAGCAGGGTCCCTTCTACCATTATCAGGCGAGAATCATAAATTTTTACAATTGTACTTCATCAGTGATAGAAATTCTGAATTGAATGCAAGTTGCGAAATTTCTTCCAAGGTTGAAAGGACAATCGTTTCTCAATTGCAACATCTTTTCCACGAAAATAATAATTTAGTGCGTCTGTTCAAAACAGCCATCGATTTGATGCCTACTGATAAGCATAAAATTGTTATTTCCGCTGACAAAACGCCTCCTGGCCAACATGTGCGTAGATACAATGCTCCAACTATCGACGAAGTGGCAATCGTTATTGTCGGTGATCAGTTTTTACCTCGAGATATTATTCTTCAAAAGCGAAACGCTCAATTGTTAAGAATTGCTGAAACTCATCGATGCTACGATGCCCTACAATATCCTATCATTTTTTGGGATGGAGCCGACGGCTATCACTTTAATATTAAATTGATGAATCCAGCCAGTTTCAAAGAAATGAATGAGAAATGCAGTGCAATGCATTATTATTCCTATAGACTAATGATTCGGCAGGATAAAGAAAATTATATTTTAAAATGCCATGAATTGTTTCACCAATTTGTCGTTGATATGTTTGCTAAAATTGAATGAGAACATTTGCTATATATCCGCCTGAATCAGACCAAGCTCCACTCTGAACAATACATTCATTTGCGAGATGCAGTTATAAATGACAGTAATACCAGAAACGTTGGAAGATTAACAGTTTTACCTTCGTCATATGCTGGCAGTCCCCGTCATATGCATGAATATGCTCAAGATGCTATTGCGTATGTTCGTCTCTATGGTCGTCCAGATTTATTTATTACACTTACATGTAATCAATCTTGGGACGAGATACTGCAGCTTTTACTTCAAGGCCAATCGGCGGTTCATAGGCATGACATTACGGCCCGTGTCTTCCGGCAAAAGTTGAAATCACAGATAAACTACATAGTAAAACTTGATGTGTTTGGGTCAGTGCGATACTGGATGTACTCAGTGGAATGGCAAAACGAGGTTTGCCATACGCACATATACTAATCTGGCTACATAAAAAATTACTTCGAACGAAATTGATGATGTGATTTCCGCTGAAATACATAATAAAAATGTCGATAAGGGGTTACATGATATTATTGTAAAAAATATGATACATGGACCTTGCGGTGCACTGAAAAAAAATTCACCATGCATGGCCAAAGGAAGGTGCACAAAGCAATATCCTCGACTTTTAGTATCAAAGACAATTACTGGCAATGATGGTTACCGACAATATAGAAGAAGATCTACTGATGATGGCGGTAAAACAGCAATAATAAAGAAGCGTAACGGTACCATCATCGAAGTAGATAACCAGTGGGTTGTTCCATATTCCCCATATTTATCAAAAACATTTAATGCCCACATAAACGTTGAATACTGTAACTCCGTAAAGGCAATCAAATACATATGTAAATACGTCAACAAAGGCAGTGACATGGCAGTTTTGGGCTCTCAGCCCGAAATCAAAGATTTCGACGAAATCGTACAATATCAGGCTGGAAGATACATAAGCAGTAATGAAGCTGTTTGGCGAATTCTTTCATTTCCGATACATGAACGTAGTCCAGCTGTTGTTCACTTAGCGGTACATTTACAGAATGGTCAACGTGTTTATTTCACGGAAACAAACGTGCAACAAAGAGCCCTGAATCCACCGGATACAACATTAACAGCTTTTTTTGCTTTGCAAAAATGATTCTTTTGCGAAAAAACTGCTGTATACTGAAGTGCCTTCGTATTACACGTGGAATACTAAAAATAAAGTATTTGAACGTCGAAAACAGCGTAAGTCAGTCGACGGCCAACCTACCATCTTCAAAGATACCACGATAGGAATACTCTACACCGTTCACCCCAATCAACATGAATGCTTCTTTCTACGCCTGCTTTTGGTGAATGTACCCGGTCCGACATCCTTTGAGTATTTGAGAACTGTAAACGGTACTATACATGACACTTACCGTAGTGCATGCCAAGCTCTGAATTTATTGGAGAATGACCAACACTGGGATAACTGCATCAATGACGCGTGCGAAACGTAAACCCCAAGTCAAATTCTTGCATTTTTTGGCATCATACTAACAACTTGCTCTCCATCAGCTCCTACAGAGTTATGGGAAAAATATAAGTCAAAAATGTCCGAAGATATACTCCATCGAAAACAGTTAGAGACGTCAGATATGACTTTTGATTTTACATCAGAAATTTATAACTACACTTTAGTTATTATAGAAGATTGTTCGTACATATGGCTAACAAACCTCTTCAGGATTTGGGAATGCCTTCACCTAACCGTATCGCTGCTGTTTCGACATGTGTAGAATTGGATCGTGAACGAAGTTACAGTACGAGTGATCTATTGTCGTATATACAAAATAACATTTCCAAGTTAACGTCGGAACAAAAAGACATTTATGATACCATAATGCATTGTGTCGATAACAACGTTGGAGAAATTTTCTTTTTGGATGCGCCAGGAGGTACTGGTAAAACGTTTGTGATAAAACTGATTCTGGCATCAATTCGATCAAAAAATGATATAGCGTTGGCAATTGCGTCGTCCGGAATAGCCGCAACATTGCTGCCTGGTGGAAGAACTTGTCATTCCGCTTTGAAATTGCCTCTGAATTTGAATTCTACAGAAACTACCACGTGTAATATTTCCAAATCATCTGGGATGGGTAAAGTATTGCAGCAATGCAAACTTATTATTTGGGATGAGTGCACAATGGCACACAAAAAATCGCTCGAGGCTCTGGATCAATACTTGAAAGATTTGAGAGGCAAGTCGAAACCCTTTGGCAGCATATTTATATTGCTTGCGGGAGATTTCAGGCAAACATTACCTATAATACCTAGATCAACTCCTGCAGACGAAATGAATGCTTGCCTGAAAAATTCTAATTTATGGGCACACGTAAAAATATTAAAATTAACTACAAATATGCGTGTCCAATTGCAAAATGATGACTCTGGTCAAACATTTTCAGATCAATTGCTGGCAATTGGAAACGGAAAGCTCCCAGTAGACTCAATTTCAGGACATATACAACTACCTACTGATTTCTGTAATGTAGTGACGTCCAAAAATGAATTGATTGAGAAAGTATTTCTGAATATTCTAAAAAATTATAAAAATAATAAATGGCTAAGTGAAAGAGCGATTCTCGCACCCAAAAATATAGACGTCCACGAAATCAACAATATTGTTTTGACCAAGATTCGAGACCAGGCCAAATAACCAAATGAAGCGGTTAATTATCCATCTGAATTTTTAAATTCCATAGATCTTTCAGGGTTTCCACCACACGTGCTACAACTAAAAATAGGTGTGCCAATAATACTTTTAAGAAATATCAACCCACCAAAGCTTTGCAATGGCACGCGACTTGCCGTAAAAAAAACAATGGAAAACCTAATAGAGGCCACAATCTTGACAGGGCCTTTTGAGGGTGAGGCTGTTCTTATTCCTCGCATTCCCATGATTCCAACGGATCTGCCTTTTCAATTTAAAAGATTGCAATTCCCAATTCGATTAGCATTTACAATCACCATTAACAAAGCTCAAGGTCAATCATTAGAAAAATGTGGTATAGATCTTAATACTGATTGTTTTTCCCATTGAGAATTGTAGGGGGGAAGTTCGAGGGTCGGTAAACCTGACAATCTATTTATATGTAGCGACAATTTGACAGCGAAGAATGTTGTATATTCTCAAGTTTTACGCAGTTAATTTGTATTGTATCTATCTATCTATCTATCTATATAAAAACGAGTTGTGTGTATGCATGTTTGTTTGTTTGTAAAAAGAGCGGTTGCATATGACGTCATTATTAGTACATAAGGCTTTGTATATGCACAGACAATGGGGAAGCCAAGAATGTTTATATTCGCAGAAGCGCCACCCCAACAGCTAGTAGATATATGTGTTTCAAACTACGTAAAAATTCCGAATATACAACATTCTTGTGTGTCTGTGTCTTGTGTAAGTTGTTTGTGTGAGTGTGTGTCTGTCGAGTGACGTCATGTTTTCGACTGACGAGATTATAGACCTGGACATTAGGACACAAATGACGACCGGAACACCGGCACATCTATCTATCTATCGATATAAAAATAAGTTATCTGTGTGTGTGTGGGTCTGTCGGGTGACGTCATGTTTGTGTGTTGACTGACGAAATTACAGACCGGGACATCTGGACACAAATGACGACCGGGACACCGCCATAAAGGGAATATAAATGAGAAAGCGACTCAAAGAGAAAGCGACCGGGACACAAGGAATGTTCGATTAGCAATCACCATCAACAAAGCACAGGGACACAAATGACGACCGGGACACAGGGAGTATAAATGACGACCAGGACATAAGTAAAAAAAAGTAAAAAAACTAAAAAAAGGGAAAAACTACAAAAAAACTAAAAAGAAAAAAAAAACTAAAAATCAATAAAAAACTAAAAAAGCTAAGAAACTAAAAAAAATAAAAAGAAATATATATATATATATATATATATATATATATATATATATATATATATATATATATATATATATATATATATACTAGCTGTTGGGGTGGTGCTTCGCGCCACCCCAACACCTAGTTGGTGGGGCGCTTCGCGCCTCCCCAAGCCCCTCCGCGCGCTTAAGTCGTTACGCACCATATTAGTTACGCGCCATTGTAGCTGTGTCCCTGTGTCCCACCTTTGAATAGAGATAGATATAAATATATATTTTTAACTACGTAAAACATGCGAATATACAACATTCTTCGCTGTCCCATTGTCTGTGCATATAAATAGCATTTATATTCCCTGTGTCCCATTCGTCATTTGTGTCCTGGTGTCCCAGTTTGTAATTTCTCTTTGAGTATCCCGGTCGTCATTTATATTCCCTGTGTCCCAGTGTCCCGGTCGTCATTTGTGTCCCGGTATCCCGGTCTGTAATTTCTATTCAAACAATCCCTGTCTCTCAGTAGTCAATTATATATCCCGCTTGTGCCCCCGGCGTCCCCATTGTAGTTGTGTCCCTGTGTCCCGGTCGTCATTTATATTCCCGGTTATATCCACGCTTTCTTTTCTTACTTTCTCTATCAGCAGCAAGTTTTTTGGCATAGACTCTTTGAGCAGCTTCCTCGGCTGTTGCCATTGTAGGTTCTTCAGTCATTTTACAATTAAACATTTTTCCGTGAACGCATGTCTTAAATACCATTAATGACGTCACCGTCATAACAAAAATAAATAAGCTGTCTGTGTGTGTGTGTGTGTGTGTCGAGTGACGTCATATTTGTGTGGTCAAAGGTGGGACACAGGGACATGGCGCGTAACTAATATTGTGTGTAACGACTTACGCGCGGGGGGGAGGGGGCGCTTCCCTGGTCGTCATTTATATTCCCTGTGTCCCGGTCTGTATGTACATTCGTTTTTGAATTGGTCTTTTTTTTTAGTTTTTTATCTTTTTAGTTTTTTTTAGAAACCAATTTGGATGTTTTAAGTTATACCTCATGATTCTAATGATTGCCCTGGAGCTTTGTTGATTGCTAATCGAACATTCCTTTTTTTTTTGGTTTTTCCTTTTTTTGCAGTTTATTTTCTTTTTTCTTTTTATTTTTTTTGCAGTTTTTACCTTTTTAGTTTTTTTTTATTTTTTTAGTTTTGTTTTTCTCCTTTATTTTTCAGTTTTTTTCCTTTTTTTTCTTTTTTAGTTTTTTTTTAAATTTTTTTTTGGTTTTTAGTTTTTACCTTTTTTAGTTTTTTTTTCTTCTTTTGTATTCAGGGCTGGAACCTGAAACCTCTCGGACCTACAACCTGAAATATAACGTTCTACCAATATTAGTTACGCGCCATTGTAGTTTTATTTTTGGTTTTTTAGTATTTTTAGCTTTTTTAGTTTTTTTTCTTTTGTCTTTTTAGTTTTTTTTCTTTCAATTTTTTTTTGTTTTTATATTAGTTTTTAGTTTTTCTTTCTTTTTAGTTTTTTTTTAGTTTTTACCTTTTTTAGTTTTTTTTTGTTTTTTAGCTTTTAGTTTTTTTACCTTTTATTAGTTTTTATTTAGTATTCTAGCTTTTTTAGCTTTTTTTAGTTTTTTTTGTAGTTTTTACCTTTTTTAGTTTTTTTCTTCTTTTGCATTCAAGGTTCGAAGCTGGAACTTCTCGAACCTAGTACCTGGAACATACCGCGTTACCAAATCAGCTACATCGGCTTGTATACTTTCGTTTTTGAATTGGTATATGACGAAATAATTCAGACGTCATATGCGGACAGACAGACAGACAGACAGACATAACACACAAACAACTTATTTTTATGTATATAGAAGATATATATATATATATAGATATATATATATATATATTTTTAAATATGTAAAACTTGCGAATATACTACATTCTCGGCTGTCCCATTGTCTGTGCATATAAATAGATTGTCAGGTTTACCGACTCTTGAACAAGCAACATAAAATTGTCGATGGGAAAAACAATCCGTATTCAGATCTACACCTCATTATTCTAATGATTGCCCTTGAGCTTTGTTGATGGTGATTGCTAATCGAACATTCCCTTTGTCCCGGTCGTCATTTGTGTCCCGGTGTCTCGGTCTGTAATTTATCTTTGAGTGTCCCGGTCGTCATTTATATTCCCTGTGTCCCGGCTTTTAGTTTTCTTTTTCTCCTTTATTTTTCAGTTTTTTCCTTATTTTCTTCTTTTTCAGTTTTTAGTGTTTTTTTTCTTTTTAGTTTTTTTGTAGTTTTACTATTTTTCATTTTTTATTTTATTTTTTAATTTTTAGTTTTTATTTTTTTAACCTTTTTTTCTTTTTTTTAGCTTTTTTGCTTTTTTAGTTTTTTTTAGTATTTTCTTTTTTTTAGTTTTTTAGCTTTTTTAGTTTTTTTTAGTATTTTCTTTTTTTTAGTTTTTACCTTTTTTAGTTTTTTTCTTCTTTTGTATTAATGCTAAAGCCAAGGTTCAAACCTAGAGCCTCTCGGACCTAGAGCCTGAAACATAACACTTTCCCAACTCAGCTACTTCGGCTTGAATACATTCGTTTTGAGCAGCTTCCTCGGGTGTTGCCATTGTAGGTTCTTCAGTCATTTTACAATTAGAAATTTCTCTTTCAACGATCTTCTTACAATTAAAAATATGTCTTTGAACGATATTCTTAAATACCTGTGTCCCAGTCGTCATTTATATTCCCTGTGTTCCGGTCGTCATTTATATTCCCTCTGTCCCGTTCGTCATTTGTGTCCCGGTCTGTAATTTCTCTTTGAGTGTTTTTTTCTGTTTTTGTTTTTTTTTTTAGTTTTTTACCTTTTTTATTTTTTCAGTTTTCTTTTTCTTCTTTATTTTTCAGCATCACTATGAAATGCATATCGCCGAACCTTGGTTTTTTAAACTAAAATCTGGTAGGTATTGATGACCTTATCCAAGTTAAAATCCCAAACCCAATCATCATCGCTATCATTTTCAGTTTAGATATGTTTTGACTCTCGCTGTCCAGGCGGATTTTCATCTAACTGTGTGGTTTTGCGTTCTTTAGCCGCAAGCCTGTTTTCTTGGTGTTCTTGTGATTCCTAGGCACGCTTTCTTTTCTTGCTTGTTCTATCAGCCGCAAGTTTTTTGGCATACACTCTTTGAGCAGCTTCCTCGGCTGTTGCCATTGTAGGTTCTTCAGTCATTTTACAATTAAACATTTTTCCGTCTACGATCTTCTTACAATTAAAAATTTGTCTTTGAACGATTTTCTTAAACACTTTTTATGACTTAATCGTCATAACAAACATGACGAAAACTAACTTCATGACGACATGATGACATGACGTCACTCGATTGACCCACAGACAAACGACTTATTTTTATATATATAGACTAGCTGTTGGGGTGGCGCTTCGCGCCAACTCCCAAGCCCCCCCGCGCGCGTAAGTCGTTACGCGCCATATTAGTTACGCGCCATTGTAGTTGTGTCCCTGTGTCCCACCTGTGAATATAAATAGATTTATATATGTGTTTCAAACTACGTAAAAATAGCGAATATACAATATTCTTGGCTTTCCCATTGTCTGTCCATATACAAAGCCGTATGTACTAATAATGACGTCATATGCAAACGCTCTTTTTACAAACAAATAAACATGCATACACACAACTCGTTTTTATATAGATAGATAGATAGATAGATACAATACAAATTAACTACGTAAAACTTGTGAATATACAACAGTCTTCGCTGTCCCATTGTCTGTGCGTATAAATAGATTGTCAGGTTTACCGACCCTCAAAGATGCAACATACAATTGTATATTGGTAAAGCAATCTGTATTAAGATCTATACCGCATTTTTCTAGTGATTGCCCTTGAGCTTTGTTGATGGTGGTTGCAAATGCTAATCGAATTGGGAATTGCAATCTTTTAAATTGAAAAAGCAGATCCGTTGGAATCATGGGAATGCGAGGAATAAGAACAGCCTCACCCTCATAAGGCCCTGTCAAGATTGTGGCCTCTATTAGGTTTTCCATTGTTTTTTTACGGCAAGTCGCGTGCCATTGCAAAACTTTGGTGGGTTGATATTTCTTAAAAGTATTATTGGTACGCCTATTTTTAGTTTTAGCACGTGTGGTGGAAACCCTGAAGGATCTTTGGAATTAAAAAATTCAGATGGATAATTAACCGCTTCATTTGGTTCCAAAATACAAATTAACTGCGTAAAACTTGCGAATATACAACATTCTTCGCTGTCCAATTGTCGCTGCATATAAATAGATTTTCAGGTTTACCGACCCTCGAACTTGCAACGTACAATTGTCTATGGGAAAAACAATCAGTATTAAGATTTATACCACATTTTTCTAATGATTGACCTTGAGCTTTGTTAATGGTGATTGCAAATGCTAATTGAATTGAGAATTGCAATCTTTTAAATTGAAAAGGCAGATCCGTTGGAATCATGGGAATGCGAGGAATAAGAACAGTCTCACCCTAAAAAGGCCCTGTCAAGATTGTGGCCTCTATTAGGTTTTCCATTGTTTTTTTTTTACGGCAAGTCGAGTGCCATTGCAAAGCTTTGGTGGGTTTATATTTCCTAAAAGTATTAATGGTACGCCTATTTTTAGTTGTAGCACGTGTGGTGGAAACCCTGAAAGATCTATGGAATTTAAAAATTCAGATGGATAATTAACCGCTTCATTTGGTTACAAAACTGTGTCGACTGACTTGTAAAGGACTGCCTGGTCTCGAATCTTGGTCAAAACAATATTGTTGATTTCGTGGACGTCTATATTTTTGGGTGCGAGAATCGCTCTTTCACTTAGCCATTTATTATTTTTTTAATTTTTTAGAATATTCGGAAATACTTTTTCAATCAATTCATTTTTGGAGGTCACTAAATTACAGAAATCAGCAGGTAGTTGTATACGTCCTGAAATTGAGTCTACTGGGAGCTTTCCGTTTCCCATTGCCAGCAATTGATCTGAAAATGTTTGAGCAGAGTCATCGTTTTGCAATCGGACACGCATATTTGTAGTTAATTTTAATGTTTTTACGTGTGCCCATAAATTAGAATTTTTCAGGCAAGCATTCATTTCGTCTGCAGGAGTTGATCTAGGTATTATAAGTAATGTTTGCCTGAAATCTCCCGCAAGCAATATTAATGTGCTGCCAAAGGGTTTCGACTTTTCTTGCAAATCTTTCAAGCATTGATCCAGAGCCTCGAGCGATTTTTTGTTTGCCATTGTGCACTCATCCCAAATAATAAGTTTGCATTGCTGCAATACTTTACCCATCCCAGATGATTTGGAAATATTGCACGTGGGAGTTTCTGTAGAATGCAAGTTCAGAGGCAATTTCAAAGCGGATTGAGCAGTTCTTCCACCAGGCAGCAATGTTGCGGCTATTCCGGACGACACAATTGCCAACTCTATATCATTTTTTGATCGAATTGATGCCAGAATCAGTTTTATCACAAACGTTTTACCAGTACCTCCTGGCGCATCCAAAAAGAAAATTTATCAAACGTTTTTTTCGACACAATGCATTATCGTATCATAAATGTCTTTTTGTTCCGACGTTAACTTGGAAATGTTATTTTGTACATACGACAATAGATCACTCGTACTGTAACTTTGTTCACGATCCAATTCTACACATGTCGAAACAGCAGCGATACGGTTAGGTGAAGGCATTCCCAAATCCTGAAGAGGTTTGTTTGCCATACGTAAGCACAAATCTTCTATAACAACTAAAGTGTAATTATCAATTTCTGATGTAAAATCAAAAGTCATATCTGACGTCTCTAACTGTTTTCGATGGAGTATATCTTCGGACATTTTTGACTTATATTTTTCCCATAACTCTGTAGGAGCTGATGGAAAGCAAGTTGTTAAAATGATGCCAAACAATGCACGAATTTGACTTGGGGTTGACGTTTCGCACGCGTCATTGATGCAATTATCCCAGTGTTGGTCATTCTCCAATAAATTCAGAGCTTGGCATGCACTACGGTAAGTGTCATGTATAGTACCATTTACAGTCCTCAAATACTCAAAGGATGTCGGACCGGGTACATTCACCAAAAGCAGGCGTAGAAAGAAGCATTCATGTTGATTGGGGTGAACGGTGTAGAGTCTTCCTATCGTGGTATCTTTGAAGAAGGTAGGTTGGCCGTCGACGGACTTACCCTGTTTTCGACGTTCAAATACTTTATTTTTAGTATTCCACGTGTAATACGAAGGCACTTCAGTATACAGCAGTTTTTTTGCAAAAGAATCATTTTTGCAAAGCGAAAAAAAAGCTGTTAATGTTGTATCCGGTGGATTCAGGACTCTTTATTGCACGTTGGTTTCCGTGAAATAAACACTTTGACCATTCTGTAAATGTACCGCTAAGTGAACAACAGCTGGACTACGTTCATGTATCGGAAATAAAAGAATTCGCCTAACAGCTTCATTACTGCTTATGTATCTTCCAGCCTGATATTGTACGATTTCATCGAAATCTTTGATTTCGGGCTGCAAGCCAAAAACTGCCATGTCACTGCCTTTGTTGACGTATTTACATATGTATTTGATTGCCTTTACGGAGTTACAGTATTCAACGTTTATGTGTGCATTAAATGATTTGATAATAATGGGGAATATGGAACAACCCACTGGTTATCTACTTTGATGGTGGTACCGTTACTAATCATCGACTGGGTTGTACCTGAATGCCAGGCGATAACTTTCAGGTTGCTCTGATTCCTCGGCACGCTTTCTTTTCTTATTTTCTCTATCAGCAGCAAGCGTGCTTCTTGCTGTTCTTGTGATTCCTCGGCACGCTTTCTTTTCTTACTTTCTCTAGCAGCAGCAAGCCTGATTTCTTGCTGTTCTTGTAATTCCTCGGCACGCCTTCTTTTTTCACTTTCTCTTTTAGCAGCAAGTCTGCTTCCGCGTTGCTCTGGTAGTTCCTCGGCACATTTTCTGTTCTTTCTTTCTCTATCAGCCTCAAGCCTGTTTCCTTGCTGTTCTTTTGATTCCTCGGCACGCTTTCTGTTCTTTCGTTCTCTATCAGCCTCAAACCTGTTTCCTTGCTGTTCTTTTGATTCCTCGGCACGCCTTCTTTTTTCACTTTCTCTTTTAGCAGCAAGTCTGCTTTTGCGTTGCTCTGGTAGTTCCTCGGAACGCTTTCTTTTCTGACTTTCTCTATCAGCAGCAAGTTTTTTGGCATAGACTCTTTGAGCATCTTCATTGGCTTTTGTCATTGTAAGTTCATCAGTCATTGTAAACTTAAACATTACTAGATTTCTACGTGAACATATGTCTTAAATATCTTGAATGACGTCACCGTCAAAGCAAAAATGACGACAACCAATTTCATGACGTCAGTCAACACAGAAACATGACGTCATCTGATCCACAGACAGACACACAGACAGACAACTTATTTTTATATATATAGATGTCCTGGTGCCCCGGTCGTCATTTGTCTCCCGATGTTCCGGTCTGTAATTTCATCTGTCGACAAACATGACGTCAGTCGACACACAAACACGACGTCAATCGACAGACATACAGACAACTTATTTTTATATATATATATATAGATAGATTGCTTCCAAGATGAGCCTATACCTCGTCGTTCGGGACCCAGTGCTAAGAATAGTTCATTGTCGGACATTATCGCTTCTCTTTCTCACTGCTCTGCAGAAAATATTGATATTCCAGAGTTCGTGATCAAATCCCCCACTGAAGTCCCTAGCATTCCGGCGTCACCTTATTCTATCCTTATTGTCAAAGTCAACCAGTGCCTTGATCAGTTAAAATTGCTTGCTCACCTCAATAGTCCAACAACGTCTATAAATAGTTCTTTGGTGTCAGATAATAAGGGTACCAATCGCAAACCCTCGTACGCTGTCGTTCTTAAATATCCACCTCCAGAACTAAGAGACCCCTTTTCTGGCAAGGAAAAGGTTTATTTTTTGCCGGATATGACGGAATTGTGTCGGTAAAGTCCGATCCGGTAAGAAAAAGATGGTTTGTTACGCGGGATAAGTTTCCGCCAATTCTCTTGCCGCATCTGCTGTTGCGAGCTATCCAAGTATTCTTGCTAAAGTGATTGATTACAAACCTCTTGGAGTAATTAGGGGGCTTCCCAATAGTGTTTCTAGCAGTATACTTATCTCCATTATTCCTGGTCTTGTTAAGGGCAGCCAGATCGGCTCTTCTCATACATTCCGTTTAGAGTTCCTTGATTCCGCTGCACTAAAATCTGCCATCGCTACGGGTCTGTGCTTGGGTTACGAGTCTTTTAAAGTATCGGAATACAAAGAATTGCCCAGACGGTGTCTTATATGCCAAAGTATCCATCATTCGTTAGCTCACTACCCAAGTGCCCCGAATGAGATGAAGTGCTTTAAATGTTCTGAATGCCATTCCAACAATAAAGACAATCCTTGCTCAGAGGCTCCGAAATGTGCCAACTGCGGTAAAACTCATGTTTCCTATAGTATGAAGTGCCCAGTGATTAAACACGCTCTGAACTCTGCTCCAAAATGAACCAAGCCACTATTTTAAGTTTTGCTTCTCTCAATATTAACGGTACAAAAGACAAATACTTGTTAATTAATAGATTGTTAGTCCTTGACATAGTGTTCTTGCAGGACCATCTTTTGACCAAATCAAACATTTCTAGCCTGAAGCATTCTTCTGTCATCATTTTTTTCACAAGAGGCCAAGAAAACTAGAGGCTGCCCTTCCAGTGGCCTAGCAATTTTTTTCCGTTCCCCATGAAAGCCCTCTGTGATTTATAGTGATGATAACATCTTAGCGATTCAATGTGACGGTACCGCCTTTATAGATGTTTACTTACCTTGCGATCGACGTTCTATAGCATTGTTCACATCTTTCACTAAACGTTGCTCCAGTTTAAAGTCTCTACTCGAAAGTCTACGTTAGAAAAACCTAAATTGGGTTTTAGCTGATGACCTTAACTGTGACATTCTTGGTACCTCCGATAGATCAATCCTCTTGCTAGAATCACTTCCTAGCATATATCACGTTGCAGTTAAGAGCCTCCCATTCACGTATATACATAACAGAGGCTGTTCAAAATCGAACCTGGATCACGTGATCTCTTCCAGTTCAAACTTAATATCTCCGATTGTCAGGGTGGATGAAGAGAAGATTGATGACGATCACCTTATTCTTGGTTGTAATTTGTCCTGTGAGCTATCTGGCAAAACACTTTCGGCTCAGCCGAAGTGGCATACGAAGTTGAACTGGGATCGTGCTAATGTCCCACTATACCTTGCTACGCTAACTGTTTTACTATTGACCATAAAAGTGCCATATCACTGGCTGCAAACGTCAGTTTCCTCGCCTTCAAGTAGAGTTGACCTAAATTACTTTTATTATTAAATTGTCTATTGCCTTAAATCAGCTTCCAAAGCTGCAGTGCCTGTGGATAAAGTTAGGATTGGTACAAGAAAGCCTAATTGGAACGTTGATCCTGAAGTAAAACGTGCTAAGCAAAAAGCCAAATTTCGGCTACGTATGTGGATATCATATGAACGACCATCGTCCGAAGCTGTTTTCTCTGTGAAGCAAAAGTGTAATCTTGAATATAAGGCTAGTTTGAAGAGAGCAAACTTGAATGCATGGCCGGGCCCCACCGATAAGGCCTCCTGGAATAAGGTTATTAATAGTGAGAAATGTTCCCCATCTACCATATCTTGTCTCCAGATAGCTAATTTTGTTGATCATTATAAGCGTGTGTTCAGTGTATTTAATAGTTTTCCTCAGTCTTTTTATTATAAGTTGATTAAACCACTTTTACCATATCGTCTCCTGTAGGCTCATGTCCAGCCTGTAGCAATATCTGAACTTAGCTGGGCTTTAAGAAAAATTAAGCGTTCAAATAGCCTTGATGGCGACGACCTTTCTTATCAATTTTTTGCTTATGATTGTCCTGCTCTACTTAACCATCTACAAATATTTTTCCAGTCTTGCTTAGCGCAGTCACTTGTTCCTGATAGTTTCCTTTGTGGCCGTGTAACGTCTATTCAAAAGTAAGGCAAGGACCCCACGTCATGTGTGAATAATCGTCCCATTACAGTATCGTGTTTCTTAAGTAAGCTACTTGAACAATTGTTACTACCAGAAATTTAGACAAATTGTTATTTTACGCCTTTCCAATTTGGTTTTCGGAAAATTTTCGGTTGTTCCCATGCACATCATCTTTTAAGCCGACTCATGAAAGATGCCGTAAAAACTAAAATATCTTTATGCTGCCTTACTGTTGATATTTCTGGAGCTTTCGAAAATATTGTGCACTATTTTCCCTTGCGTCTTCAGGTATTAATCCTTCCATGCTAAGTTTATTGTCTTCTTGGTATTCAAAGTCTAAAATTCAAGTTACCTGGAATGGCCAAATATCTGACCCGGTAAAAATTAATAAGGGAGTTCGGCAAGGTGCCGTATTGTCTCCTAGTATATTTAAATGCGTGCTTGCATCGTGCCTGTGTTCCCTTAGAAGTTCTGTTTTTTACGGTAATATTGGTTTGTCTTCTATAGCATTTGCAGATGAGGTTCTTCTTGTTACCTGGACTCGCCGTAGATTGCTTTCTAATTTTACTGTATTAACAAATGAACTATCTAAGATTGGACTGTCAGTTAATGCGTCTAAATGCGTGTTTATTTTTTTGAATAACCCTTATGCGGTCGCTCCATTCGTTACTGAGACTTAAACTTTACGGGTAATAAAGTTCATTCATTCATTCATTCATTCTTCTATATATACAAAAACTAGCTGTTAGGGTGGCGCTTCGCGCGACCCCAACACCTAAAGGTGGGGGCGCTTCGCGCCCCCCATGCCTCCCCGTGCGCGTAAGTTGTTACGCGCCATATTAGTTACGTGCCATTGTAGTTGTGTCCCTGTGTCCCACCTGTGAATATAGATAAAAGAGAAAAGATTTATCTTTTCGTATATATATATATATATATATATATATATATATATATATATATATATATATATATATATATATATATATATATATATATATATATATATATATATATATATATATATATATATATATATATATATATATATATATATATATATATATGTTTTTAACTACGTAAAACTTGCGAATATACAACATTTTTCGATATCTCATTGTCTGTGCATATAAATAGATTGTCAGATTTACCGACTCTTGAACATGCAACATAAAATTGTCCATGGGAAAACAATCCGTATTCAGATCTATACCTCATATTCTAGTGATTACCCTTGAGCTTTGTTGATGGTGATTGCTAATCGAACATTCCCTGTGTCCTTGTCGTAATAGATATTCCCAGTATCCTGGTCGTCATTTGTGTCCCAGTGTCCCAGTCTGTAATTTCTCTTCGAGCGCCCCGTTCGTCATTTATATTCCCTGCGTCCCGGTTGTCATTTGTGTCCCTGTGTCCCGGTCGTCATTTATATCTCTCGGTCATCATTTTTGTCCAAGTGTCCCAGTCTGTCGTGTTTCACCTTTATTTCATAAAATATTCACCTGAATCATATTTAATATTCCCGAATTGGTTTAGAAAAATCTACCTCTACTTTTCATTTGAAAAAGATTAAGGTTTTACGTTTAAAAATTAGCTTCACTTTGTTTTAATTTCCATAAAACTTAGATTTTTCTTCTTTTTGTCGCCGTTCTTGATATTTTTTTTTTTCAGACGGGAGGATGAGTTACCAGAAGAAGATTGAAGTGACCAGAAAATATTACTTTTCGGATTACTTACGCACTTTGAAAATAGGCTAATGCACAGAGGATATCAGATAAAGAAAAAAATTGAAATTGATATTTTTATAAAAACTTTTTACATAGCAAAGCTATCTACTTTTAAAATCAAATTGTAGCACACATGGTTCTTGTCAGATTTCCCTCTTTTAACAGAAACTCAATAAAATGTCTTTGACGAGATTTACATTGATGCTACGTCTGATATCTTGTCTCCAGATAGCTAATTTTGTTGATCATTATAAGCGTGTGTTCAGTGTATTTAATAGTTTTCCTCAGTCTTTTTATTATAAGTTGATTAAACCACTTTTACCATATCGTCTCCTGTAGGCTCATGTCCAACCTGTAGCAATATCTGAAGTTAGCTGGGCTTTATGAAAAATTAAGCGTTCAAATAGCCTTGATGGCGACGGCCTTTCTTACCGATTTTTTGCTTATGATTGTCCTGCTCTACTTAACCATCTACAAATATTTTTCCAGTCTTGCTTAGCGCAGTCACTTGTTCCTGATAGTTTCCTTTGTGGCCGTGTAACGTCTATTCAAAAGTAAGGCAAGGACCCCACGTCATGTGTGAATTATCGTCCCATTACAGTATCGTGTTTCTTAAGTAAGCTGCTTGACCATTTTTTACTACCAGAAATTTAGACAAATTGTTATTTTACGCCTTTTCAATTTGGTTTTCGGAAAAGTTTCGGTTGCTCCCATGCACATCATGTTTTAAGCCGACTCATGAAAGATGCCGTAAAAACTAAAATATCTTTATGCTGCCTTACTGTTGATATTTCTGAAGCTTTCGAAAATATTGTGCACTATTTTCCCTTGCGTCTTCAGGTATTAATCCTTCCATGCTAAGTTTGTTGTCTTCTTGGTATTCAAAGTCTAAAATTCAAGTTACCTGGAATGGCCAAATATCTGACCCGGTAAAAATTAATAAGGGAGTTCGGCAAGGTGCCGCATTGTCTCCTAGTATATTTAAATGCGTGCTTGCATCGTGCCTGTGTTCCCTTAGAAGTTCTGTTTTTACGGTAACATTGGTTTTTCTTCTATAGCATTTGCAGATGAGGTTCTTCTTGTTACCTGGACTCGCCGTAGATTGCTTTCTAATTTTACTGTATTAACCAATGAACTATCTAAGTTTGGACTGTCAGTTAATGCGTCTAAATGCGAGTTTATTTTTTTTAATAACCCTTATGCGGTCGCTCCATTCGTTACTGAGACTTAAACTTTACGGGTAATAAAGTTCATTCATTCATTCATTCATTCATTCTTCTATATATACAAAAACTAGCTGTTAGGGTGGCGCTTCGTGCCACCCCAACACCTAGTTGGTGGGGGCGCTTCGCGCCCACCAAGCCTCCCCGTGCGCGTAAGTCGTTACGCGCCATATTAGTTACGTGCCATTGTAGTTGTGTCCCTGTGTCCCACCTGTGAATATAGATAAAAGAGAAAAGATTTCTCTTTTTGTTATATATATATATATATATATATATATATATATATATATATATATATATATATATATATATATATATATATATATATATATATATATATGTATATATATATATGTATATATGTTTTTGACTGCGTAAAACTTGCGAATATACAATATTTTTCGATATCCCATTGTCTGTGCATATAAATAGATTGTCAGATTTACCGACTCTTGAACATGCAACATAAAATTGTCCATGGGAAAACAATCCGTATTCAGATCTATACCTCATATTCTAGTGATTACCCTTGAGCTTTGCTGATGTTGATAGCTAATCGAACATTCCCTGTGTCCTTGTCGTCATATATATTCCCAGTATCCCGGTCGTCATTCGTGTCCCAGTGTCCCAGTCTGTAATTTCTCTTCGAGCGCCCCGTTCGTCATTTATATTCCCTGCGTCCCGGTTGTCATTTGTGTCCCGGTCGTCATTTATATCTCTCGGTCATCATTTGTGTCCAAGTGTCCCAGTCTGTAATTTCTCTTTGAGTGTCCCGGTCGTCATTTATATTCCCTGTCTCCCAGCTTTTAGTTTTCTTTTTCTCCTTTATTTTTCAGTTTTTTTCCTTTTTTTAGTTTTCTAGCTTTTTCAGTTTTTAGTTTTTTTTTAGTTTTTTTATTAGTTTTTAGTTGTTTTTTTTTTTTGTTTTTTTTTTGTAGTTTTTACCTTTTTTTAGTCTTTTTTAGTTTTTTTCTTTTTTAGTTTTAGTTATTTACCTTTTTTTGTTTTTTTTTTAGTTTTTTTAGTTTTTTTTAGTATTTTGTTTTTAGTTTTTTTTGTAGTTTTTACCTTTTTTAGTTTTTTCCTTCTTTTGTATTAATGCTAAAGCCAAGGTTCAAACCTGGAGCCTCTCAGACCTAGAACCTGAAACATAACGCTTTACCAACTCAGCTACTTCGGCTTGAATACATTCGTTTTGAGCAGCTTCCTCGGGTGTTGCCATTGTAGGTTCTTCAGTCATTTTACAATTAGAAGTTCCTCTTTCAACGATCTTCTTACAATTAAAAATTTGTCTTCGAACGATATTCTTAAATACCTGTGTCCTGGTCGTCATTTATATTCCCTGTGGCCCGGTCGTCATTTGTGTCCCGGTATCCCAGTCTGTGATTTCTCTTTGAGGGTTTTTTCTTTTTAGTTTTTTTAGTTTCTTACCTTTTTTCTTTTTTCAGTTTTCTTTTTCTTCTTTATTTTTCAACGTCACTATGAAATACATAGTACCGAACCTTGGTTTTTTTAACTAAAATCTGGTAAGCATTGATGACCTTATCCAAGTCAAAATCCCAAAGCCAATCATCATCGCTATCATTTTTGATATGTTTTGAGTCTCGCTGTCCAGGTGGATTTTCATCTAACTGCGCGGTTTTGCGTTCTTTAGCCGCATACCTGTTTTCTTGCTGTACTTGTGATTCCTCGGCACGCTTTCTTTTCTTACTTTCTCTATCAGTCGCAAGTTTTTTGGCATAGACTCTTTGAGCACCTTCCTCGGCTGTTGCCATTGTAGGTTCTTCAGTTATTTTACAATTCAACATTTTTCCGTCCACGATCTTCTTACAATTAAAAATTTGTCTATAAACGATTTTCTTAAATACTTTTAATGACGTCATCGTCATAACAAACAAGACGACAACTAACTTCATGACGACATGATGCCAAGACGTTACTCAACAAATCCACAGACAAACAAATTATTTATATATATATATATATATATATATATATATATATATATATATATATATATATATATATATATATATATATATATATATATATATATATATATATATATATATATATATATATATATATATATATATATATATATATATATATATATATATATATATATATAAAATCATAGACTGGGTTGTACCTGAATGCCAAGCGATAACTTTCAGGTTGCTCTGATTCCACGGCAAGCTTTCTTTTCTTACTTTCTCTATCAGCAGCAAGCCTGATTTCTTTCTGTTCTTGTGATTCCTCGGCACACTTTCTTTTCTTACTGTCTCTATCAGCAGCAAGCCTGATTTCTTGCTGTTCTTGTGATTCCTCGGCAAGCCTTCTTTTTTCACTTTCTCTTTTAGCAGCAAGTCTGCTTTCGCGTTGCTCTGGTAGTTCTTTGGCACGTTTTCTTTTCTGACTTTCTCTATCAGCAGCAAACTTTTGGCGTAGACTCTTTGAGTATCTTCATCGGCTTTTGCCATTGTAAGTTCATCAGTCTTTGAAAACTTAAACATTAATAGATTTCTACTTGAACATATATGTCTGAAATATCTTTAATGACGTCACCGTCCTAGCAAAAATTACGACAACTAGCTTCATGACGTCAGTCGACACAGAAACATGACGTCACCTGATCAAAAGACAGACAACTTATTTTTATATATATACTAGCTGTTGAGGCTTCGTGCCACCCCAACACCTAGTTGGTGGGGCGCTTCGCCCCCCCCCAAGCTCCCCCCAAGCGCGTAAGTCGTTACGCGCTATATTAGTTACGCGCCATTGTAGTTGTGTCCCTGTGTCCCACCTGTGAATATAGATAGATTTATATATGTGTTTCAAACTACGTTAAAATTGCGAATATACAACATTCTTGGCTTTCCCATTGTCTGTGCATATACAAAGCCGTATGTACTAATAATGACGTCATATGTAAACGCTCTTTTTACAAACAAACAAACATGCATACACACAACTCGTTTTTATATAGATAGATAGATAGATAGATGCAATACAAATTAACTACCTAAAACTTGCGAATACACAACATTCTTCGCTGTCCAATTGTCGCTGCATATAAATAGATTGTCAGGTTTACCGACCCTCGAACATGCAACGTACAATTGTCCATGGGATAAACAATCAGTATTAAGATCTATACCACATTTTTCTAATGATTGACCTTGAGCTTTGTTAATGGTGATTGCAAATGCTAATCGAATTGGGAATTGCAATCTTATAAATTGAAAAGGCAGATCCGTTGGAATCATGGGAATGCGAGGAATAAGAACAGCCTCACCCTCAAAAGGCCCTGTCAAGATTGTGGCCTCTATTAGGTTTTCTATTGTTTTTTCTATGGCAAGTCGAGTGCCATTGCAAAGCTTTGGTGGGTTTATATTTCTTAAAAGTATTATTGGTACGCCTATTTTTAGTTGTAGCACGTGTGGTGGAAACCCTGAAAGATCTATGGAATTTAAAAATTCAGATGGATAATTAACCGCTTCATTTGGTTCCAAAACTTTGTCGACTGACTTGTAAAGGACTGCCTGGTCTCGAATCTTGGTCAAAACAATATTGTTGATTACGTGGACGTCTATATTTTTGGGTGCGAGAATCGCTCTTTCACTTAGCCATTTATTATTTTTATAATTTTTTAGAATATTCGGAAATACTTTTTCAATCAATTCATTTTTGGACGTCACTAAATTACAGAAATCAGCAGGTAGTTGTATACGTCCTGAAATTGAGTCTACTGGGAGCTTTCCGTTTCCAATTGCCAGCAATTGATCTGAAAATGTTTGACCAGAGTCATCGTTTTGCAATCGGACACGCATATTTGTAGTTAATTTTAATATTTTTACGTGTGCCCATAAATTAGAATTTTTCAGGCAAGCATTCATTTCGTCTGCAGGAGTTGATCTAGATATTATAGGTAATGTTTGCCTGAAATCTCCCGCAAGCAATATTAATGTGCTGCCAAAGGGTTTCGACTTGCCTCTCAAATCTTTCAAGCATTGATCCAGAGCCTCGAGCGATTTTTTGTGTGCCATTGTGCAGTCATCCCAAATAATAAGTTCGCATTGCTGCAATACTTTACCCATCCCAGATGATTTGGAAATATTGCACGTGGGAGTTTCTGTAGAATGCAAATTCAGAGGCAATTTCAAAGCGGAATGAGCAGTTCTTCCACCAGGCAGCAATCTTGCGGCTATTCAGGACGACGCAATTGCCAACGCTATATCATTTTTTGATCGAATTGATGCCAAAATCAGTTTTATCACAAATGTTTTACCAGTACCTCCTGGCGCATCCAAAAAGAAAATTTCTCCAACGTTGTTATCGACACAATGCATTATCGTATCATAAATGTCTTTTTGTTCCGACGTTAACTTGGAAATGTTATTTTGTACATACGACAATAGATCACACGTACTGTAACTTTGTTCACGATCCAATTCTACACATGTCGAAACAGCAGCGATACGGTTAGGTGAAGGCATTCCCAAATCCTGAAGAAGTTTGTTTGCCATACGTACGCACAAATCTTCTATAATAACTAAAGTGTAGTTATAAATTTCTGATGTAAAATCAAAAGTCATATCTGACGTCTCTAACTGTTTTCGATGGAGTATATCTTCGGACATTTTTGACTTATATTTTTCCCATAACTCTGTAGGAGCTGATGGAGAGCAAGTTGTTAAAATGATGCCAAACAATGCACGAATTTGACTTGGGGTTGACGTTTCGTACGCGTCATTGATGCAGTTATCCCAGTGTTGGTTATTCTCCAATAAATTCAGAGCTTGGCATGCACTACGGTAAGTGTCATGTATAGTACCGTTTACAGTTCTCAAATACTCAAAGGATGTCGGACCGGGTACATTCAGCAAAAGCAGGTGTAGAAAGAAGCATTCATGTTGATTGGGGTGAACGGTGTAGAGTCTTCCTATCGTGGTATCTTTGAAGATGGTAGGTTGGCCGTCGACTGACTTACCCTGTTTTCGACGTTCAAATACTTTATTTTTAGTATTCCACGTGTTCCTCGGCACGCTTTCTGTTCTTTCTTTCTCTATCAGCCTCAAGCCTGTTTCCTTGCTGTTCTTTTGATTCCTCGGCACCCTTTCTGTTCTTTCTTTCTCTATCAGCCTCAAGCCTGTTTCCTTGCTGTTCTTTTGATTCCTCGGCAAGCTTTCTTTTCTGACTTTCTCTATCAGCGGCAAGTTTTTTGGCATAGACTCTTTGAGCATCTTCATCGGCTTTTGCCATTGTAAGTTCATCAGTCATTTTAAACTTAAACATTAATAGATTTCTACGTGAACATATGCCTTAAATATCTTGAATGACGTCACCGTCGTAGCAAAAATGACGACAACTAACTTGATGACGTCAGTCAACACAGAAACATGACGTCACCTGACAGACAGACAGACACACATACAGACAACTTATTTATATATATATATATATATATATATATATATATATATATATATATATATATATATATATATATATATATATATATATATATATATATATATATATATATACTAGCTGTTGGGGTGGCGCTTCGCGCCACCCCAACACCTAGTTGGTGGGGGCGCTTCGCGCCCCCCCCCAAGCCCCCCCGCGCGCGTAAGTCGTTACGCGCCATAATAGTTACGCGCCATTGTAGTTGTGTCCCTATGTCCCACCTGTGAATATAGATATATATATATATATATATATGGTTTTAACTACGTAAAACTTGCGAATATACAACATTCTTTGCTGTCCCATTGTCTTTGCATATAAATAGATTGTCAGGTTTACCGACTCTTGAACATGCAACATATAATGGTCCATGGGAAAACAATCTGTATTCAGATCTATACCTCATGATTCTAATGATTGCCCTTGAGCTTTGTTGATGGTGATTGCTAATCGACCATTCCCTGTCCCGGTGTCCCGGTCGTCATTTACATCCCCCTGTTTCCCCCGGTGTCCCCGTTGTAGTTGTGTCCCCGTGTCCCGGTCGTCATTTATATTCCCTGTGTCCCGGGTCCCGGTCATCATTTGTATCCCGGTGTCCCGGTCTGTATATACATTCGTTTTTTAGTTTTGTTTTTCTCCTTTATTTTTTTCCTTTTTTTTTCTTTTTTAGCTTATTTAGATTTTTAGATTTTTTAGTTTTTTTTATTAGTTTTTAGTTTTTATTTCTTTTTAGTTTTTTTGTCCCGGTCGTCATTTATATCCCCCTGTTTCCCCCGGTGTCCCCGTTGTAGTTGTGTCCCTGTGTCCTGATCGTTATTTATATTCCCTGTGTCCCGGTCGTCATTTGTATCCCGGTGTACCGGTCTGTATATACATTCGTTTTTTAGTTTTGTTTTTCTCCTTTATTTTTTTCCTTTTTTTTTCTTTTTTAGTTTATTTAGATTTTTAGATTTTTTAGTTTTTTTATTAGTTTTTAGTTTTTTTTTCTTTTTAGTTTTTTTGTAGTTTTTACCTTCTTTTTAGTTTTGTTAATTTTTTTTTTTACTTGTGTCCTGGTCGTCATTTATACTCCCTGTGTCCCGGTGCTTTGTTGATTGCTAATCGAACATTCCTTTTGTCCTGGTCGCTTTCTCTTTGAGTGTCGTCATTTATTTTTTTCTTTTTTAGTTCTTTTAGTTTTTACCTTTTTTAGTTTTTTTTTTAGTTTTTAGTTTTTTTAGTTTTTTACCTTTTTTTAGTTTTTTTAGTTTTTTTAGTTTTTTAGCTTTTTTATTTTTTTTATTAGTTTTTTGTTTTTTTGTAGTTTTTGCCTTTTTTTTAGTTTTTTTAGTTTTTTAGCTTTTTTATTAGTTTTTAGTTTTTTTTGTAGTTTTTGCCTTTTTTTAGTTTTTTTAGTTTTTTAGCTTTTTTATTTTTTTATTAGTTTTTAGTTTTTTTTGTAGTTTTTGCCTTTTTTTAGTTTTTTCAGTTTTGACGTCACCTGATCCAGTTTTTTCAGGTGACGTCACCTGATCCACGATCCACAGATCCACAGACAACTTATTTTTATATATATAGATAGTTTTTTTTTTTTACTTATGTCCTGGTCGTCATTTATACTCCCTGTGTCCCGGTGCTTTGTTGATTGCTAATCGAACATTCCTTTTGTCCTGGTCGCTTTCTCTTTGAGTGTCGTCATTTATTAGTTTTTTCCTTTTTTTTTTAGTTTTTTATTGGTTTTTACCTTTATTTTAGCTTATTTTTCAGTTTTTTCCTTTTTTTTAGTTTTTTTTATTTTTTATTTTTTTTAGTTTTTTACCTTTTTTTAGTTTTTTTAGTTTTTTTAGTTTTTTAGCTTTTTTACTTTTTTTATTAGTTTTTAGTTTTTTTTTGTAGTTTTTGCCTTTTTTTAGTTTTTTCAGTTTTTTTTTTAGTTTTTTATTGGTTTTTACCTTTATAGTTTTTTCAGTTTTTTAGCTTTTTTATTTTTTTTTATTAGTTTTTAGTTTTTTTGTAGTTTTTGCCTTTTTTTAGTTTTTTCAGTTTTGACGTCACCTAATCCAGGTTTTTCAGGTGACGTCACCTGACACATCCATCCATCCACAGACAACTTATTTATATATATATAGATATATATATATATATAAAAATAAGTTGTCTGTCTGTCTGTGGATGGATCAGGTGACGTCACCTGAAAAAACTGGATCAGGTGACGTCAAAACTGAAAAAACTAAAAAAAGGCAAAAACTACAAAAAAAACTAAAAACTAATAAAAAAAATAAAAAAGCTAAAAAACTAAAAAAACTAAAAAAAGGCAAAAACTACAAAAAAAACTAAAAACTAATAAAAAAGCTAAAAAACTAAAAAAACTAAAAAAGGCAAAAACTACAAAAAAAACTAAAAACTAATAAAAAAAATAAAAAAGCTAAAAAACTAAAAAAACTAAAAAAACTAAAAACAGGTAAAAAACTAAAAAAACTAAAAACTAAAAAAAAACTAAAAAAAAAGGAAAAAACTGAAAAATAAGCTAAAATAAAGGTAAAAACCAATAAAAAAATAAAAAAAAACTGAAAAAACTAAAAAAAGGCAAAAACTACAAAAAAAAACTAAAAACTAATAAAAAAAGTAAAAAAGCTAAAAAACTAAAAAAACTAAAAAAACTAAAAAAAGGTAAAAAACTAAAAAAAATAAAAAATAAAAAAAAACTAAAAAAAGGAAAAAACTGAAAAATAAGCTAAAATAAAGGTAAAAACCAATAAAAAACTAAAAAGAAAAAAAGGAAAAAACTAAAAAAAATTTTCATCTAAAAAACTAAAAAAAACTAAAAAAGGTAAAAACTAAAAGAACTAAAAAAGAAAAAAATAAATGACGACACTCAAAGAGAAAGCGACCAGGACAAATGGAATGTTCGATTAGCAATCAACAAAGCACCGGGACACAGGGAGTATAAATGACGACCAGGACATAAGTAAAAAAAAAAATTAACAAAACTAAAAAGAAGGTAAAAACTACAAAAAAACTAAAAAGAAAAAAAACTAAAAACTAATAAAAAAACTAAAAAATCTAAAAATCTAAATAAACTAAAAAAGAAAAAAAAAGGAAAAAAATAAAGGAGAAAAACAAAACTAAAAAACGAATGTATATACAGACCGGGACACCGGGATACAAATGACGACCGGGACACAGGGAATATAAATGACGACCGGGACACAGGGACACAACTACAACGGGGACACCGGGGGAAACAGGGGGATATAAATGACGACCGGGACACCGGGACAGGGAATGGTCGATTAGCAATCACCATCAACAAAGCGCGTAGCTATTATGGCGCGTAACGACTTACGCGCGCGGGGGGGCTTGGGGGGGGCGCGAAGTGCCCCCACCAACTAGGTGTTGGGGTGGCGCGAAGCGCCACCCCAACAGCTAGTATATATATATATATATATATATATATATATATATATATATATATATATATATATATATATATATATATATATATATATATTATATATATATATATATATATATATATATATATATATATATATATATATATATATATATACTATGTAAAACATGCGAATATACAACATTCTTTGCTGTCCCATTGTCTGCCATATAAATAGATTGTTAGGTTTATCAACTCTTGAACATGCAACTTAATAATTGTCCATAAGAAAACAATCCGTATTCAGATCTATACCGCATTTTTCTAACGATTGCCCTTGAGCTTTGTTGACGGTGATTGCTAATCGAACATTCCCTGTGTTCCCTCCGTTATTTACATATCCCCGGTGGCCCCGGTGTCCCCGTTTTAGTTGTATCCCTGTTTCCTGGTTGTCAATTATATTCCCCGTGTCCCGGTCGTCATTTGTGTCCCGGTATCCCAGTCTATAATTTATCTTTGATCATCCCGGTCGTCATTTATATTCCCTCTGTCCCGGTGTCCCGGTCGTCATTTGTGTCCCAGTGTCCCGGTCTATAACTTCTCTTTGAGTATATAGGTCCTTTGGGTCATGGATGTCCCGGTCCTTATATACTTATAATGACGTCAAATGCAAACCCAAAAACAAACAAACATGCATATATACAACTTTTTTTATATATATACATACAGTTTCTTTCTTTTTTTTCTTTTTAGTTTTTTCTTTTCTTAGTTTGCTTCTTTTATAGTTTTTCTTTTTTTAGTATCTTCTTTTTATTGATTTATTTTCTTCAATTTGTCAATGTTTATTCTTACATTGACGCTTCAAAAAATCTTTACCTGCCAAGCATGCTAAAGCTCCAACAATTTATAATAAACCTCAAATTGTGGGTATCTGTTTTAAGGTTTTCGAATTACTTTAATCTATTTTCAAAATATATTTAAATGTTTGTGCAATTCCCAATTTTCTTTTAGTTTTTTCTTCGTTTTTAGTTTTATAGCTTTTTCAATTTTTTTCTTTTTAGTTTTTTACCTTTTTAAATTTTTTATTTTTTTATGTTTTTTTCTTTTTTCACTTTTTTTAATTTTTTTAGGTTTTTTAGCTTTTTTCTTTTTTCAGTTTTCCTTTTCTTCTTTATTTTTCAGCGTCACTATAAAATACATATCGCCTAACCTTTGTTTTTTTTTAAGTAAAATCTGGTAGGCATTGATGACCTTATAGAAGATATAATCTGGCGTAACAGACATAGTGTAACAGACATAACACACAAACAACTTATTTTTATATAGATAGATTTCTCTTTGAATTAACTATTTGGGCAGCTTCCTCGGCTGTTTCTTCTGTCATTTTAATATCTATACTAAAAATTCCTCTTCACGTGTCAAGCTTGCTAAAGCTCAACAATTTATAATAGACCTCAAGTTTTAAGTATCTGTTTTATGGTTTTCGATTTACTTTAATCTATTGTCAAAATATTTCGAAATATTTATCCAATTCCCAATTTTTACATTAGAGTTTGTTTTCTTTTTCTTCTTTTTTTTCAGACGTCATATGCAAACCCTCAACACAAAAAATACATACAAATTATTTATATATATATATATATATATATATATATATATATATATATATATATATATATATATATAGAAGATATAATCTGGCGTAACAGACATAACACACAAACAACTTATTTTTGTATAGATAGATATATATCTATCTATATTCACAGGTGGGACACAACTACAATGGCGCGTAACTAATATTGCGCGAAACGACTTACGCGCGTGGAGGGCTTGGGGGGAGGGGCGTGATGTGCCACTCCAACAGCTAGTACCATATGATTATGTATATAATCATGAAGCTTTTACATGAAAATGCAATTTTTATAAAATGCAATATTTTGCAAGAATGCAATATTTAAAATCTTTCCACTCAATTACATTCTACAAAGCTATTGAACTTTCTATTAGTCAGTATTTGAGTCACTTAATGTATGTTTCATACAATTTTGTATATTTTGTTTCTCGGAGTTGTAAAATTTTGAAAAATTTCTTTGTTGACATATCTATTGAAGATTATTGTTCTTGTTTGTGCGCAACCCCTTAAACATTTTAAATCACCTTAAATTAGAACTTGCACCTTTATAATATTACTTTTTTTTGTTATTGAATCTTTAACTTTTGCCTTGATCTGTCTCGTCATTATGAAAAATATACTTAATGGTTTACTGAAATACATATCGCCGAAACTTAAATTTTTGGAGTTTGCATAATAACCTTAGCGATGCAGAAATGAACGTAAATTTTTTTTCAACATTATGAATACTTATAACAGGATTGCGGTAATATTGGTTTTAGAGTATGAAATGAAAATGGTGTACGTATTCTCCTCGGGTTTTTGTTTTGTTTTAGAATAACAGTATTTGTAAATATTTTTTTTTGTTTACTTTTAAATTTTTTCAAGAAATAATTAATGAAAATAGTATGACATGGCACTCCGCGTTAACCTATCCTAAACTTAGTCCTGTCTTTTCAAAGATATTCTAATGATCGTCTTATAATATCCGTTCGCAAAAAGCCTCATTCTTTATCAATTATGGGAAGATACATACTCCATGACTAAAAGAGGCGCCAACCCGACTCTTTGGGCTTTATCGAATTGGACGTGTTTTGCCACTCAATTATTTGCAAATATCATCAGTAGAAGTGCCTACAATATCCAATCATTTTTGGGGATGGAGCCGACGGCTATCACTTTAGTATTGAATTGATGAATCCAGCCACTAACAAAGAAATGGATAAGAAATGCAGCGCAATGAATCTATATATATACAAATAAATTGTTTGTGTGTTGACTGACGTCATGATTGTGTGTCAACTGACGTCATGTGTGTCGACTGACGTAAAAACTAAAAAAAAACTAAAAAGAAAAAAAAACTAAAAAAAGAAAAAGCAAAAAAATAAAAAAAAATCAAAAAGGAAAAACTTAAAAAGTAAAAAACCTAACAAAAAATAAAAAAAAAACAAAAAAAGGTAAAAAACTAAAAAGAAAAAAAGCTAAAAAGAATAAAAAAACTAAAAAAAAAAAAAGAAAAAACTAAAAAAGAACAAAAATAAAAAAGACAATGTATATATATATATAGGTAGGTAGGTAGGTAAGTTTTATTTTATCCACAATACAAACATAAATAAAAAAATGACAACACTAATAAATTGTTGCAGCAAAAAGAAAGTCCTAAGGACTTGTGCTGCAATTTCATATTATGATTTACATCTTATAAATAAATATCTAAACATAACATCTCATGATTAACCACCTAGCCTATCTAATATATAAAAAATAACAACACATACACATGAACAAAATACAACAAAATAATCATATTAAATATCATTTACGGTATTCAGTCCCCACCCCACATCAATAAACTGCAAAAAAAAGACATCAAAAACCTTCTGCCCTTCAAAACCTATTACTTAAATAAAACATTTTCAATTTATTTTTAAACCCATATAAAGTGACAGACTCCCTGATGCCAGCCGGCAAACTATTCCAAACAGAAGGCCCCAGATTCCGAACCACATATGATGATCGAACTGTTTTTCTTTGTTCATGGCTTAAAAGTTGTGAATTTCTTGTATCATAATTATGGTACTCCTGATTCATGGAAAAATAATCATGAAAATACTCAGGGCATATATGTTTCATGCTCTGGAACACAAAAATTGATGCCTGGTAGTCACGAATCTGACCAACATTTAAAACATTACACCGGGAAAAGCTAGCAGTAGTTTTGGATTCAACCTGCTCTTTTATGTCCGCAATCAATCGAATGCTTTTATTTTGCAAAATCTGGATCCTTTTATAATTAGAGAAGAAATTACTAGCCCAATGAACACAACCATAATCTATATAAGGATGAACAAGGGAAAAATAAATGATTTTTAAAATCTTGAACGGAAAAGTTTTTTTTACACGTCTCAAAATTCCTAGACCCCTAGCCATTTTAGCACCAATAACACTTCAATGCTTTTT